>NW_024580662.1:51448-132116 GCF_017639235.1 Corvus kubaryi | reverse complement strand
CCCCAATAAATCCCATATTCCCCCCAAATATATCCCATATTCCCCCCAAATACGTCAGACCAGTCCCCAAAGCACCCTTCACCCGCTCAGCCCTCCCTGCTGCTCCTGCATCCCGTGGGGTGGGACAGCCCCTTCTCCTTGTGTGTGATCCCCCGGCCCCGGGGTGATCCCGCAGGAGATCCCAGTGGGACTCCCAGCACACCTGAGCTGTGCTCTCCCTCCGGAGAGGCCGGAATCCGCCAGGAGCCCCTCGGGAATGTTTGGGAAGGGACAGGAGCGGCGGTCACAGCTCGATGCTGGCGCAGTTCTGAGCCGTGCTGGTGGGATTTGGGAATGCTTGGATCTGTTCCCAGGTCGGATCTGTCAGTGCCCCCTCAAAGGCACTCTCCAGCCTCATTTTTCACAGACTCCCTGAGGCTCATTAGGCCCTGATCCCAGCACTGGGCACATCCCAGCCATGTCCCGACTTTCTGAGGCCACAGGATCTTCTCCAGATCATTCCACAGGTTCTTCCCGAGGATTTTGTCCTCCTCCTTCCGCGCTGTCCCACATCCCCTCTCCCATTTCCCCTTGCTTGGATCGCCCTGCAGTTCCCACCCTGGGCACCCCGTCCCTGCTGCCTCTCCAGGGAGTGCATCCCAGCGTTTGGAGGTATTCCTTCTTCCAAACTCCCGCTTCCTTCCCGAGCTCTGCTCCATCCCCTGCGCCCTGTGAATCCCTTCTCCTGCCCCATCCCTCTCCCTCTGCTGGTGTCCAGACCATGCTTAACCGTCCAGCGCGTTTTCCAACTGCCCCAGGAAAGGAATTTTCCCTTCTGAGGATGCCACGCCCTGAGGAATGGGGTTTCCCATGGGGAAAAAAAAGGTGAGGCCAGAGCCGCTTATCCCGGCCCCAAGCACTGGAAGGAGGAGCGCTGCAAGCGCAGCCATTCCCCAGGAGAAATCAGGGAATGAGGCAGGAAGAAGGAATTTCTCGCCTGAGGTGCGAGCTTCCCACGCAGCCCCAAGCTCAGGATTTTCAGGAGTAGGGCCGGGAAGGAAGGAGCCCATCCCTGGGCACAGCGCAGGGTGATGTTATCGGCGTCACCGGAGCGTCACCGGAGGTGTGTGTGGGCACTGCCATCCTTATCACCCATCCCAGCTGGGATGGCAGCAGCCAGGGCTATCTCTGCTCCCTGCCTGGGAAATCAGAGAGATCCTTGTGCCCAGATCCAAAGGATCTGGGTGACAAACTGACAAACTTCCCTTTTGCTCTTTTTTTAATTTTTTTTTTTATTTTTTTATTTTTTTCCCCTTTAATTTCTTTTCGGAAAAGCTTTGGAGAAATTTCTGAAAGGGCTGTCTCAGCAACTTCCCTTCTGCTCCATCACTCGGAGCACTGCAACATCATCAAATTAGTCAAAAGAAAACAGTGGTGCCTCTCATTTCTCCAAACAGCCAGATGCTCTTTCCAAGGGGAGCAGCATCCCAGGCTCTGCCCGGCACCGGAGGGGGAGGGCAGGATTCCTCTTTCCTTTTTAAAGCATCCAATTTGGCTTTCAGAACAGAAAAAAAGCCCCTCAGACTGGGGTTTGGATCTCTCTGGATCCAAGAGATCTGGCTAACAGGATTTAATGGATCTGGGAGTGGTCAGAGAGGGATACCTGGATCCTGGATGCGGCTTTTGGGAGGGTTCAGCCACTCGGTTGCCTCCAAGGACACATCGTCAGAGCTGCTTCCAGTTCCTCAAAGACATCGAAGTGGGGATATTAAAAATCTCATGGAATGGTTTGGGATGGAAAAGACCTTGAAGCCCATCCCATTCCACCCCTGCCATGGGCAGGGACACCTTCCACTATCCCAGGGTGCTCCAAGCCCCATCCAGCCTGGCCAGGATTTCTCCAAAGAAGAGGAGCCAGCTCCTCTCTCCCTGGAAAGCTCCCAGGGCAGATCCAACCGGGGCTCCCTCGAGGGAGCTGTGCCCTCCCCAGTGCCCACCGGAACGGCTCTTTGGGTTCTCCTGTGGATAAAACCCTTTTGGAAACCCTATCCAGGGTGTGAGCTCGGACACGGCGTGGTGGCTGTCCCCTCAGCCTCCTCGAGTGTGAGTGACACGTGCCAGGTCACCCTGTGCCTCAGGGGGCTCGGAGCAGCCGCGTCAGGAGAGGAAAACAACTCATCCCAAAAAACCCTGTCGCTGTCCCAGCTTGCAAACAAGGCCCTCACAAGCAAGGGGCAGGAAATATTTGTAAAATGAAGCAATTGATGGGTTTTATTTTTACTCCCCCATCTGTGCCGGGGCTGGGGTGAGGCTCTGGCTGCTCTCAATGGGCTTTTCTCTCCCTGCCTCTCTCCGAAAGGACAGAGCCGGATCCTTCCGGGCAGCCTCATCCGGGGGAGGTCTGCGCTGGCTCGGGGCAGCCCCTGGCCAGGCACAGCAGCAGAACCCCCCTCGGCCCGCAGGTCACTCTGATGGCTTTGTCACAGCCACGCTTGGCTGTGCTTTTCCAGCAGAGCTTTTTCAGCTTTCCCAGCAGGATCAGCCCCTCACTGCCGTGCTCACGCAGCCGGAAATCCATCAGGACCAGCAGCAGGAATCCCGCTCCTGCCACACCTGCAGACACGCGAGGGGACATGGAGCATCCAGGTAATTCCCACCTGGATGTCCCAGTCCCTTGGGATGGGGCACCTCGCTGTCAGGTGGTGCTCGAGGCTGGGGAAGGGGAGCAATCCCTGCTCCAGCAGAACTTGTAAATCCCAACCCACCCAAATTAGCACCCAGCTTAATTCAACATCTGGGATTTCTCCAGCTGCCAACATCTACGGCTTTGCTGCTGTGCACACAATGAGATCCCACATTCCAGCCCCTCCAGCTGCTGCTGCTGATGGATGGATCCCGGTCCCAGCTTCCCTCGTGCTGGCAGTGGCCCTGCAGACACCTCCCTGGGAGCAGCAGGTCGTGCCAGGCACCAGCATCCTTCTGGAGCTGCCTGTGGGACCTCTGGCTGATCCCCAGCTTCTCCTGTGCGCGCAGAGGCAAAGCCCGTGCCCCTGGAGAGGCTTCGTGGTTCTCCACTTCCCTCTGCTAAGCCCCAGGTTCCGGGAGAGCCAAGGGATTTCTCCCTCATGGATTTAGCGCTTCTGTCTGGATTTTGGGCCCCTTGTGAGGAGCAGCAGCTGGGGCTCGTCAGCCGCTGGAGGTGACTTGGTGCGCTCGGTGTCCCTGTGCTGACCTGGCCCCGCGTCCGCCGGCACGGTGGGGATCAGGGCAGGAGGGCAGGGATGTGCAGCCGTGGAAATGAGAGTTCTCCGGGAGATTTAACAGCTGGGCCTCGCTCGGAGGGGACAGCCAGGCTGGCTGCGTTTTCATCCTGCTAATTCTCCTCCGCCTGGCTGCTGGGGATTACTGGGATGGAGGGACTGGGCAAGAGAGCCTGGGCTTGCCCTTTGGACTGGGCACAGTGGGGTTGCGTGGCTCCTGGCAGTCCCTGGGATCCGTGTGGATTCTGGGATCTCTGTGGATCACCACCACCGCAGCAGAGATTGGGATCTGCTGCCTTGGGCCGCGGTGCTGCGGGTGGGGTTTCTTGTGTTTTATCTGATTGAAACCCTTTCAGGTGCTGCTGGTGGGGTTTCTTGTGTTTTATCTGATTGAAACCCTTTCACATCCTCCCAGGAGCCAGGTCACCCAGGAGCAGCTTTCCTGGCCTGGACGGGCACAGAAATCCCAGGGAAAACGGCCCCAGGGCACCTGTGCCTCCTCCCTTGCACCAAGGTGGCCACTTTCCAGTGTTTGGAAGGTGGCCAGAGCCCAGGGAAATATTTTGGCAGCTGAGCATGGCTCTGTAAAAGCAGAAAATGACAGAAAACTCAAAGCACAGGGAGACGCTCTTTAAATGAAGTCTTTTCCTTAAGCCAAAGGGCTTCAAGGACTGTGAAACTGAATTTATTTGTATTTATTTGTCTCCCTGAAATGGAACCAGGAGCATCCTGCTGGCGAGATTCATGCCCTGGGTGCAAGCGTCCCGCTTTGGTGAGCACCCAAACCCTGCCACCATTAATGAGAAGCCTCATTACGGAATCCAGGGGCATCTGGAAAGGCTTTTAAGGGCTGACAGCAGGAGCAAAGCAATTCCAGAGGGCATTTCTTCAGTGCCTGTGCCCATCCTGGCATCCCGTGCCCCTGCTCAGCCCGGCCCAGGGAGCCCCTTCCCTCCGTGGCCTCTGTGGTGCCACCTCCTGCCTCGCCTGAATGCCACGTCCCTAAGCCCCGCTTGTTTTCTCTCCTTGGCGAGGGCTCACATGGCAGAGGTTTTTCAGCAGCTGCTCAGGTGGTGTTTCAGAGCCTCTCCCACACCCCGAGTCGTGCATGGCGCAGTGAGTTACACCCGAGTTACACCGGAGTTACACCCGAGTTACACCCGGGTTACTCCGGTGGCACCGCGTGGGCCGGGGCAGCTGGCGCTGGGTGGGATGCCCTTGGTTCCCAGCCTTCCCCGCATCCCCAGCAATTCCAGGGGCAATCCATCCGTTTGCTCGACTGAAATCACTTCCACTCACAGCATCTGGAAAGGTCAGGGAGAGGAGAGAGAGCTCCTGGGAGCCTCCTGTTTGTTCTGGGGCTTTTTTCTCCCTCTTCCCTGCTCATAAACACCGAGCTGCTCTGCAGGCTCCTTCTGCCACGAGCTTTTCCAGCCTCCTTTCCCCAGCTCCTGTTTTCCCGGGGTTCCAGCTCGGGTTTTGGGGTGCAGAGGCTCTGTTGTGGAGCCAGTGTGGGCACAGGGTTCTCCTGCTGCTCCGAGGTGGAACTTCCATTGTGTTTGGGTTGTCCTCACCTCGCTGATTCATCGCCTTGGCCAGGGCTCAGCCTTTCCTTCCTTCCCGCGGGGCAGTGGCCAAGTTTTCGCTCCTGTGGGAAGCAGCGGGAGCAGGACCTGTGCCCGTGGTCCCAGCACCCAGCGACCCAAATGATTTTTAACCCTTCAGTTTCAGGGAAGGGGAGAACAACCCCCAGAAAGCTGTGCCGGCACGGATGGAGAACGAGCGTGTCCTGGGGGACCTGTGGGGGAAGAGCACCGTCCCCGTGGTCCTGAACAACCCCTACTCCGAAGCAGAGCAGGTAAGAGGCCATGGCTGGGGCTGCTTTGGGTGGGAAAACCAAAATTCCCAGCGTTTGTGGGAGTGTGACCCATCCCGGTGGGTTCTCAAAGTACAAAGACCCTGTGGGGACAATGTGTGGTTGATCCCAAAAGCTGGAGGTGACAGATCCCAGAGCCCCTTTGGGCCAGGAGCTGAAGCCCACAAGGTTCAGGCAGGGAATGGAGGTCACTGGAGAATGATGCTCTTCATCCAAGGGCTGACGTGGGATGGGAGCCCAGCCAGGGACCAGGACGCTGAAGCCTCCCTGGGGAATGTGATCCCTTTTGGTGGCACCAGGCCAAGCTGCATCATGAAAGGTGTTTGGATTCATCTGATGGTAATTGAATAGAGCACTTCAGAGAACGCGTTCCACGGAGCCTTTTCATCTCCTCACACTCCACGGCCATCAATTCTCAGGCTCCCTTGCCAAAGGGAGATTAACTCCACGTCTGTAGCACAGCCAGAGACGTCAGGCAGACCCTGCCAGGCCACTGAGATCACCTCGGGGAAAACATGACGTGCGTGAGCTCTGCCAGTGCTCGGGCAAAAGGGTCTCCCTGATGGGATTATCCAGGGCAGGACACGGGGAACGGACTGGGATCATCCCATCCCACCCCCTGCCATGGGCAGGGACACCTCCCACTGTCCCAGGCTGCTCCAAGCCCCAATGTCCAGCCTGGCCTTGGGCACTGCCAGGGATCCAGGGGCAGCCACAGCTGCTCTGGGCACCCTGTGCCAGGGCCTCCCCACCCTCCCAGGGAACAATTCCTTCCCAATATCCCATCCAGCCCTGCCCTCTGGCAGTGGGAAGCCATTCCCTGGGTCCTGTCCCTCCATGCCTTGTCCCCAGTCCCTCTCCAGCTCTCCTGGAGCCCCTTTAGGCCCTGGAAGGGGCTCCAAGGTTTCCCTGGAGCCTTCTCCTCTCCAGGTGAGCACCCCCAGCTCTCCCAGCCTGGCTCCAGAGCAGAGGGGCTCCAGCCCTTGGAGCAGCTCTGTGGCCTCCTCTGGATTCCTCCAGCAGCTCCAGGTGCTTCCTGTGCTGGGACCCAGAGCTGGATGCATTTTTCTTGGAATTCTGCATGGAATGATGTTCCCATGCACTTTTGCAGCCTCCCAGTGTCAGACACCCATGGGGGGGGTGGACATGAGACCCTCTGAGCTGGTGCTGATGCCCACTCAGGGCACTGGGATGCTCCTGCCCACGCTGCAGGGCTCTGACCAGCCTGGCCGAGTGCTGAGGTGCAGCTGGGATCCATTTCCACCCCGCCCTCAACTCAGGACCGTGGCCCTCAGGTGTCCCAGCAGCACAGCCAGCCTCAGGGTGGGCATCACCCCACACGAGTGGCAGCACCCCCGGGCCGCAGCAGCCACTGGAGGGATGTCCCTGGGCAGCCCCACGTCCCAGCACATGGATAATGCGGTGTGGCAGGAATCCCGAGCCCAGGGACAGGTCCGGGCTCCTCCCCCTTTGCCCCCGTTCTGGAAAGGCTCCGTCTCCCTGCCTCCTTCGCTAAGCCCCGTGCGTGTCCGTGTCTGCTGCCATAAGCACTTTATAACCTTCTGTGTGCAGAGCTTAATTTCTCTCTGTGTTGGGGCTGCCAAAACCGCCAGTCTTAAGCTGCTATTAAACTCTTTATTATTTTTTTTTTCCCCACTGGATGCGCAGCTTTCTTTTTATCCTTCTTATCCCCGAATCCTTACGCCTGCTCTTCTGGAAGCGGCGTGGCTTTTCCCCCAGCCGTTCCCCGGGGCTGTGTGCAGTCAAGGCTGCTGAACTTCTTTCAAGCAGCAATAAATACTATTAACACGGGGGAAAGTCAAGCCAAGTGGGAATTTTCCTTGCTTTTTTAGAGCAGGATTGGGTGGATTCACTTGGCCAGGTGCTGAATGCTCACTGAGGCTCGTAATGAGGTGCTGAAAGCCCCGCTAGGCATCGATCCCCATCCCTCTGTTGTTTTTTACGAAGCCACACCGCGTTTTTCGCTGCTTTCCCAGGAGCCCGATCCCCCTGGCCCTAAACCTGAAGATGCCGCGGCTGCACCAGGTCCTGCTGGAGTCCTCGGGGACTGATTTGTGAGCAGCTCGAGGGCAACCGGGAGCTTTGCGCCCGCGTAGCTCTCGCGGGAAGCGACTCGGAGCAGCTTGCGAGGGTGATTTGCAGCTGTCTAAAGGCCACACTCTCAGCCGAGCGCAGTTGATGCAGCCTGGAAGGAAAATGTCAGCATGGAAATAAATCCACGACCCGGCTGCTGCCGCTGCCGCTGCCCTCCCGCAGCCGATGCGGCTCAGCCGAGCGGGTGGAGGCAGGGTGAGGACCTGTAGAGCCCCGAGCGGGAGGTGTCCGCTGTCGTTCCGTCCCCACGGAGCCCCCAGGGCCGTGGGGCGCGTTCCCCTGCAGGAGCAGAGAGCTCCGGAGCCGCAAAGCGCCGGCGCTCCGCTCCCGGTAGATGCTGTTTGCATAACGCGTGTGCGCCCCGGCTGCCGCAGTTGTCGCCCGGTTTGTCCCGCTCCTGAGTCACCGATATCGCAGCTGCCTAATTAAAACATGAAAGGATCTCGCACAGCCTCCCTGGCACAGCGACGGGGAATATTTGGCTTCGGTTTCGGCGTGCAGGGAAGGCGCGCACACACACACACAGAGACTCACACACAGAGCTTCTTCCCAGCCTCCTCTGGGTTCTCTCTCTCCACAGCTGCTCCGGGATGGAGTTGTCAGACCTGACACCTCTGCTCCAGCCTGGCTGGCATCCCAGGATTCAGCATCCCTCTGCTCCGTGGCCCTCTCCCAGCAAGGGTTGTCGGGCACTGGAGCAGATTAATGAGGTCCCGTTCATCCCTGGAAGTGTCCAAGGAATGTCACTCAGTGCTCTCTCTGGCTGACAGCTTGGTGCTCCCTCCAAGGTTGGAATCAACCGTCTTCGAGATCTTTCCCAACCTTAAGGACCCTGTGATGCCAAGATTCCAGCTTGCCCTGCTCCTGCAGGGAGAAGACAAAAGGGAAAGGGAGCAGCTTTGAGGGGGTTTGAGGCAGAGCATCTGCAGGCAGACGTTCAGCAGGCAGTGTCTCCCCGCTTGCTCCGAGGATGGGGACACTGCTCCATCCGCATTCCCAGCACGTTTTTGGGCCATACCTGCTCCAGCAAGAAGTATTTTAGCAGCACACCCTGTCAGGAGGTCAGAACTCCGATTAAAAAGTGCTGGACACAATCAACACTTCCCGCCTGGTGTTCCTGGTTTCTGTCTGGCAGGTGGAGCTGCGGGTGAGGATTGGTTCTGGTTGCATCTCTGAGCTGTTCTCAGCACGTTTTGCCCGTCTCAGAGAGCTGCTCTGAGCAATCGGGCTCACAGGGAAGGTGGCAGATTGTGCCCTTTGGTCCTCAGGGTGGGTCAGGGAGCACAGGATGCTGGTGGTGACTAAAGAATGATTTAATTCTCTTGGAAGAGTAAAACAAGCAGGGGGAAAAAAAGACCAGGAACTGCCACTGCCTTCAGTCAGGTTAGATTGCTCGAAATGGAAAAAAAATGAGCTTAAAAATAATGTTTTTCCAGGACTACATTGAGGAGGCTTTTTATTTACTGCTGGGTTTGAGCTCTAAATGAGGTTTTATATTTGGTTTCTGCAGCGAGGAAAGGGGAGGCTGAGATGTGGTTTGTGCTCTTTTGGCTTCAGGGCATGGACTTGGACACACTCCTTGGGAAAATCATGGGATTTGTGACATGAGGAATGTCGGAGCCCCATGGCAGCACAGCCTGAGGGGCAGGGAGCAGCTTTTGGGAACTGCCAGGGCTAAGGAAGGTCCTGCTGAGGGGTCAGGCTGTAAATCCCTGCCTTCCCCTGCAGCCTCTGTCCCTTGCTCCCAGAATATGTTTTCAGAGCGTGGCATTACACTGTGAGCCTCAGGCTGCCTGAAATCCCTGTTTTCCGGCGAAAAAATGTCAGGAGATTATGGTAAAAAACAAGAACTGAACAAAAAGTCTGGCCAGTAGTGGCAGCAGGGCAATGCCGAGGTGTCTGCTCAGCCCAGGCTGTGGAATCAGCCAGACATTCCCCGTGCTTGGAAAAGCAGAGCAATCCTCTGGGAAAGTGGGAACGAGTCAGATCTGGAGCCTCAGCTGCTCTGTCATCCCTGTGGCTCCTGCTGCTCTCCCTGCTGAACCAGGAGCTTCTCCTACCCTGGGTTGGTTCTTTGCCTGGTCCTTCAGGCTGAATTTGTGCTGCTGCTGCCAGTCTGTGACGTGAGCCCAGGACCCCAAAAAGGAGAGTGATGCTGCTGAAGGCAGTGCCAGCTTCAAGGAAGCTTCAAGAAAACCTCGCAGATTAATTCAAAAGGGACACCAGCCCCAGGATTCGTGTAGGAAGGGACAGCAGATCCAGTCTGGGCAGAGCCTTGAAGAGGTGCCAAGCACAAGCAGGTTTGGCCAGGACGCTCTCAGGCGTCCCCTGGAGAGCTGCAGCGACAACGCCGTGGTGCCAGCGATGGAATTCCATCCCTGGGTGAGATCTGATTCCTAGGAGAGAGATCTCTGCTTCCCAGAGGCACCACAGCCTTCCCTGTCCCCACTGGCAGGCACCGGTGGCTCCTTAAGCTTTGAGTGCTTGGGGTGAGTAAGGGCCACGGCAGAAAATTGCGATTTTATCTGTGAAAATGTGCAAAAAGAAGCACCTGTAACCAGTTCTTCTCCTCACAAGCTCTGTGCTGGCTGGGGCTTTCCCCGTGCTGGCACAGAACTCCAGGAGTGCTGGATGGGCCCATCCCAAGGCAGAGAGTCAGGGACAAATCCAACTACTCGTGATTCAGCAGCAGCCCCGCTGGGATAATTTATCCACCCTCATTCCTACATCTTCCAGCGTTGGTATCAAAGCAAAACTTGAACACAACATCCTCCCAAGTCACTTCCACCCCTGATTTCAACTCATTCGCCACAGATTTGGCCGTCCCATAACCAGACACCACTTCTTAATTCCACTGCTCCATTGTGGGATCCCAAATAATGCCAAATACCGGGATAATGCACCTCGCCTGGCTGTGCCAGCCCCGGAATTCAAGCACAGGTCCTGTGTTGCTGTGACCTTTTCCTGGATTTTGCCAGTGTGTTCTGACCTCGTGCCGGGTGTTCCCTCTTTTCCAGCCGCCGCCATCCGGGCGCCAGTCCCCGACCAAGAACACCCTCAATGGGAGCCCTTCCAAATGCCCCCGGTTCGTGAAAATCAAGAACTGGGAGACGGGCTCCGTGCTCCATGACACCCTGCACCTCAAGACTGCCATGGTGAGTAGAGCTGGTAGGACCGGCCAAAATTCCCTGAGCATCGTTGAGTGGATGGCGGCGTCTCCGAGATGGGTTTACCCGGGAATGCAAAAGTGGAGGAATTCAGTCTTGTCTCCAGGAGGGTTGGAATTTCAAACCTCTGGTGCAATAAACAGGGAGAGAGGGAAATCAGTCTGGGATAAATAAGGAAAAGCATTTGACTTCATGCCAAGCCGGGGTGTGAATCCCATCTCTCCGATTGTCCGGATTGGGGGGGCAAGAGGTGACTGCACCCGGCCTGGCTGTCATCCCACAGCACCCCCAGGGAGCTGGGAATGTCCCTGTGTGTCAGACACCCCCCCCCTGTGTCGGCCATCGCTGGCTGCCCCAGCCCAGCTCAGGTGACCACCGGCGCCGCGGTGGCTCCAGAACATTCCTGTTCCCTCCTGTCCCCTCAGGCCACGGCGTGCACCGAGCAGATCTGCATGGGCTCCGTGATGACCCCCAGCCCCCACGTCCGCAAGTCAGAGGACACCAGGACCAAGGAGGAGGTGCTGCTCCTGGCCAAGGACTTCATTGACCAGTACTACTCCTCCATCAAGAGGTGAGTGCTGGTGCTGGAGGCCTGAGGCTGCTGCAGGGGCCGAGATGTCACACGTGTCGCCTGCAGAGCTGCCTCCAGCCCTGGGGCCCAGCACAGGGAGGACCTGGAGCTGTGGGAGAGAGTCCAGAGGAGGCACCAGGATGATCAGAGGGATGGGGCAGCTCTGCTGGGAGGAAAGGCTGGGAGAGCTGGGATTGTTCAACCTGGAGAAGAGAAGCTTTGGGGTGACCTCACTGGGGCCTTGCAGGGCCTGAAGGAATCGACAAGAAACATGGAGAGAGATTTGGGACAAGGCATGGAGGGACAGGACACAGGGAATGGCTTCCCACTGCCAGAGGGCATGGATGGATGGGATATTGGAAGGAATTGTTCCCTGGGAGGGTGGGCAGGCCCTGGCACAGGGTGCCCAGAGCAGCTGTGGCTGCCCCTGGATCCCTGGCAGTGTCCCAAGGCCAGGCTGGACAGGACTTGGAGCACCCCGGGATAGTGGGAGGTGTCCCTGCCCATGGCAGGGGGTGGAATGGGATGAGCTCTAAGGTCTTTTCCAACCCAGGTCATTCCATGGTCCCATGATTCCATGATCTGGTCTCCCACACCTGCGAGTCACAGCACGGGGACACTCTGGTGCTCCTTGAGCAGCTGCTTCTTCAGTGGGGTCTCACTCCTGGTGTTTGTTGTGTCTCTGTGCAAGTCGCTGCCCTCTGCCCCGGCTCCTCGCTCCCCTGTTATCCCAAAGCTGGGATAACCATCCGCACAAGCCCTGTGTGTGCAGGAACAAGGAATTCCAGGTGGAGAGCAGCAGCATTCCCTGCCCTCCGCCTGACCCGCCACCTCCTCTGCTCCCAACCTGCACAGATCCGGCTCCAAGGCCCACATGGAGAGGCTGGAGGAGGTGACCAAGGAGATTGAGGCCACTGACACCTACCAGCTGCGGGACACGGAGCTGATCTACGGGGCCAAGCACGCCTGGAGAAACGCGGCGCGGTGCGTGGGCAGGATCCAGTGGTCCAAGCTGCAGGTGAGCACCAATCCCACTGGAAATATCCAGGAGATTCCTGCCAAAGGGTTTGCTGGAGTTTGGGAGAGGCAAATCCTGCTCTCCAACCTCTGGGAAGCACAGCACAGGTACAGGGGCAGGTGTCCAGCACGCACGGCTCCCCTCGGCAGATTTGGGATGTTGGCAGGAGCTGGAAAAGCATCTGTGGGGTGGGTGGAGATGAGGTGGCTGTGTCTGAAATGGAGGCTGGTGCTCCCAGGGGACATTTTCCAAAATCAGATCCTGCTCCAATCCATCTCCCCTGCTGCTTCCAAACCTGTTGCTCCGCCTGGCGAGAGGCAGCAGGACACATTTGTCCTCGGTACTGAGATCCAGCAGGAGAGGGTTTGGCTCAGTGCCCTTTTGGCAAGGGAAACGCAGAACAGGGCTGGAATCCGTGATCCCTAGGGAATCCCTTGGTGCAGGGATGTCCTCTCCTCCCATAACCTGGAACAAATCCAGTGCTGCTGAGCAGTTCCTGTGGCTGCTCCACACAGGGAATGGGCACAGCCCCTTCTGTGATCCTCCTTCCTGATCTCCCCATGCTTTTGTGGCTGCCCCTGGATCCCTGGAAGTGTCCGAGGCCAGGTTGGACAGGGCTTGGAGCAAGCTGGGCTAGTGGAAGATGTCCCTGCCATGGGCAGGGTGTGGAATGGGATCCTCTTTAAAAGTCCCTTCCAACCCAACCCATTCCATAATTCCATGATTCCCTGTCCCCCAGAGCTGTCCTGTTCCAGCTTTGAGTGCTGATCTACAGGAGAAGCCGGGCAGAGTCCGTAACAGTGGGGGGATAAGGCAGGCACGGCAGCAGGTTGGGAGCACGGGAACGAGGAGGATTTTGCCTGAGCAGCAGATGAGTCACCTCTCCAAAGCAAAAAGGGCAGCTGGATCTGATATCCACATGTTCCAAAGGCAGGGAACACATAATTATGGGGCTTTAGATCCCTGAGAAGCCACGGTGGTGCCTGGAGTTCTCCATGTGCTGTGTTGCCTCTGCCTGGCTCTGCCCCGGGAGCTGGAACATCCCGCAGGATCCCCACGGCTGCTTCCCTGTTTCAGGTGTTCGATGCCCGGGACTGCACCACAGCCCATGGGATGTTCAATTACATCTGCAACCACATCAAGTACGCCACCAACAAGGGGAACCTCAGGTGAGCCACCAGGGAGTCCCAGGGTTTGTGTCCGAGGGCCTCTGGGTGTGTGACAATCCAGCTCTGGGCCAGCTGGAGTTGGCTCTGGGCCACCACACAGCCAACACCATTCCTGGGAAGCGTTAGAGGGACCTGATCGGGGCTGAAGGAGTCCTGCTGGTCCAAGTCTCTCTCTTCTTGCTCCCTGTGGGACCTCAGAGGGCAGATTTCCCCGTCATTTCCCCTTTCCCTGTATTCTGCATCCAAGGCAGACTGCGGACTGCTGAAACCCGTTAGCAGCCAGGAGCTGGCAACACCCCGTATTCTGGAGCCGCGATGTCCTCCAGTGTGACAACTCTTTGGGGCTCACTCAGGCCACACCCAGAGGTGGTGGCAGGTGGGGACAGCACCTTTTCCTCCACTCCTGCTGCTCCTGGCATTCGCCAGCGCTGCCTTTCCCTTGCAGATCCGCCATCACCATCTTCCCGCAGCGCACGGACAGCAAGCACGACTTCCGCATCTGGAACGCGCAGCTGATCCGCTACGCCGGCTACAAACAGCCCGACGGCACCATCCTGGGGGATCCCGCAAACGTAGAGCTGACCGAGGTACCCAACCTGCCCTTCCCGGGGCTGCTGGGGGCACACAGGAATGCAGAGGGACGAGGGGCTGGGTCAAGCAGGTTGGGATTGGCCAGCGCGGTGCCGCAGGGTGAGGTTGGCTTTGGGTCACCCTCAGGTATTTTTCTGGGAATAAAGGCTGGGTTTTGTTACTTTTCTGCTTTTCTCACCCGTTTCCCCTTCACCGTTACAGACACAAGCCGTGATCCTACTGGGGTTCTGTTCCAGGCTCATTTTTAGCCCAAATCCCCCTGACCTGGCTGTGGGTGGGCTGGGACAGGCCACTCCCTGTTGTAGCTCCCTTGGGTGGAGGTTTTTGGTCAACCAATCCTGTTGAGATCCATGCCCAGGAGCGTGCAATTCCCTGCCCACAGTGCCTGAAGAGCAGGTGAGCTGCTGGGACATCAACCCTGCCTTTATTTTCCCCATAGATCTGCATCCAGCAGGGCTGGAAGGCGCCGTACGGGCGCTTCGATATCCTGCCCCTGCTCCTCCAGGCCAACGGCAACGACCCGGAGCTCTTCGAAATCCCGCCGGAGCTCGTGTTGGAAGTGCCCATCCGGCACCCCAAGTGAGTCAGGGGCAGCCCCAAAACTGCTCGAGGGGATCAGCAGGGCTGAGCTCCTCTGGTTCCACCTTTGCCGTGGCTTGGGGGCTTCACCCAAGACCCTCTCCCAGGTCCTCCCTCCAGGAAAGCTGGCAGGGCCGGGAAGGAAGTTGTGTCCACGTCTCAGGGCTTTCCCTCATATCCAGATTGATTTTCTTGGAAAGTTTCCCTTTCCTTGCTGTCTCCCAGGCCTTACACCACTCTGTAGTCACTTTGTCCTCATAAGCAGCCCCAAAGGGAGGTACTGATGGAAATGTTCTGCTCAAGTCCTTCACCCTGGCGGCAAAGTGACCGCCCTCATCCCCCTGCCTGCATTGGGCAGGGAATTCCCGGCTGGTTGACGTTTTTCCTGGCAGGTTTGAGTGGTTTAAGGACCTGGGCCTCAAGTGGTATGGGCTGCCAGCCGTTTCCAACATGCTCCTGGAGATCGGGGGCTTGGAGTTCTCCGCCTGCCCCTTCAGTGGCTGGTACATGGGCACGGAGATTGGCGTCCGTGACTACTGCGACAACTCCCGCTACAACATCCTGGAGGTAATTCCTGGTGCTCCTGGAGGGTGAGGAGTCACTGGGGAGCAGGCAGGACACTGGGAGGGCGTTGCCTGGAGTGGGAGAGCGCAGGATATCCCCTCTCCTGCAGCCACGTGGGCAAGGGTTGGCAAAACCTCTGTGTCCCATGGGGCCAGCAGGTGTCCGACACACAGCCCATGTGATCCCTGTGGAGATTCCCAAGGAATCTTAGGGATCAGCAGGCGCCTCGGTTGAGGTCAAGTGCTGAAACATGAAACGGTGCTGAGACGCTTGGTGGCTCCTCAAGGACCACCTGAGCCTGCCCTTGGGGAACCTCCAGCTGGTCCCACGGCTCAGGGACTGCCCGCACTGGGAGAGACCAAGCCAAGCCATGGGAAGGTCTCCATGCAGGGGATGTGGATCCATCAAAACCTTCCAAGGAATGCTGAGTTATTCTTTAGAGGGGCTCCATCCCTCCCCAGTCTCCTGAAACCCAGCGGGGTGGGAGCAGTGTGAGTGTCCAGCTGCTCCTGGTGGCCTTCTCAGCAGCGTTTGGCCACCTGCCCCTGCTCGGGGTGGGGGAACGGCCGTGCTCCTGCCATGGAGAGGGAAAGACAGGATTTCTCCCCAGAGGAAGGCACAACATCAGCCCTTCCCTGCCCCGTGGGTGCCGTGTGTCAGCCTGGGCCTCTCCTCTGGGTTCCTCTGCCCAAGCAGACATCTCCAATCGTTGGGTTTTGGCCATTAAATGCCTCCCCTCCTGCTGTGTGTTGTTACAGCAAGTGGCCAAGAAAATGAACCTGGACATGAGGAAAACCTCATCGCTGTGGAAGGACCAGGCCCTGGTGGAGATCAACATCGCTGTGCTCTACAGCTTCCAGGTTCCTCGGGACGCTGCTTGGTCTGGGCCGGGCTGGAGGGACACGGGGAGTGGGTGGGACTGGCGTGGAGACATCCACCCAAGGACGACTGGGCCTCCCTAACGTGGGCTGCTGCAGTGAGATCTAATCATCTTCGTGCCCTGGAGGTTGTAAAACAACTCTGCCAGCACCTGAGTTCTGCTGGTCCAGAGGGAATATCCCGATACAGGGAAAACCCAGCCCTTCTGGCTCATCCATGAGGCAGGAATCAGCCTGGGTCCTCCTCCAGCCTGCACTTAAGGGCTGAGCAACAAAACCAGTCCTTGGCAAGCCAAGCTCAGAGGGTGGGAGTCCTTCCCAGAGCTGGGTCTGAGCTGCCCCATTGGAAGAGCTTCCCAAGGTTCTGAGCAGAGGATGCTCCATCCCATTGATCCCATCTTTGCTCGGCCCGGGACAATTAATGGGGGGAGCATAGGAGCCTCCTTGGGAAGACCAGGGTCAGCAGCCACCTTGGATCATCCCCAAAGGTCCTGTAAGACCATGGGAGTGAGGAATATTTGGGACAAACAGCTCCAACTGTAAAACTTTGGCTTTTGCCTTCTGGGGTGCGTTGACAGCTGCTGGCTCTGCTCTCTTGTGCCCCGACAGAGTGACAAGGTGACCATCGTGGATCACCACTCGGCCACCGAGTCCTTCATCAAGCACATGGAGAACGAGTACCGGTGCCGGGGGGGCTGTCCCGCCGACTGGGTCTGGATTGTGCCGCCCATGTCGGGCAGCATCACCCCGGTGTTCCACCAGGAGATGCTCAACTACCGCCTGACGCCTTCCTTCGAGTACCAGGTGCTGGCCCCGCCTTCGCCTTCCACCCGTGCCTTGTGGCCACGGGCGGGGTGGGCGCGGGAGCTCGGGAGGTGCAGGAAGGAGAGGGACACCACCCGATTCCTTCCCAGGCTGTCCCTCAACTCCGTGACGAGTCCGATTGACGTTTCACCCTAACAGGGTGTAAGAGTGGGGTTCTGCCCCTCCCTGGGAATGTGGGACCCCTGAGCTCCCAACTTTTTAATCACATGGAGCTCCTTCCCTTCGGAAGTGCCTAATGGGTGGGGGAGGGAATGGCCTGGAAAACACCTGGATCCCTGCCTTTCCAGCCTGTATCCCTGCCTTTCCAGCCTGCAGGATTGAGGGGATGGCTCCTATATCCCTGCCTTTCCAGCCTCTATCCCTGTATCCCTGCCTTTCCATCCTGCAGGATTGAGAGATTGGCTCCTGCATCCCTGCCTTTCCAGCCTCTATCCCTGCCTTTCCAGGCTGCAGGATTGAGGGGATGGCTCCTGTATCCCTGCCTTTCCAGGCTGTATCCCTGCCTTTCCAGGCTGCAGGACTGAGGGGATGGCTCCTGCATCCTGGGGATTCGGCAGCGGGACAGGAGCTCCTGCCCAGCAGGCCCAGCAGGGATCAAATGCTGCTGCTGGAGCATTTAATGCTCCAGCCCACGGGAAGAGAAGTCCCCGAGCAAACCCTCCCTGGTTATGCAGCCATCCCTGCTCCGGTGCTTTCCACACAATGTGACCTTTAGTCAAGAACCCTTAAGGAATAATCACAAAGCAGGAGCAGTCTGTTCACTCCTGTAACCAACCCACCAGGCCCCCCGGTGCTTCCTGGCCCTGATTGCAGCCTGCAAGGGCACGGAATGAGCTTCTGTGTGCTCACTCCTGGCTTCAGCTGCCTCCCCTTCCCCAAGGGCCTCTTAGGGGAAAAAAAACCTGTGGCCAGGGTGGAGGGAAGGATCTGTTTCCATCACCTCTCCCCTTCTGGCGTTGCTTTCTTTTTGCCTGTGGCCTATTAACGCTCCTCTCGAGAGGTGACAGAGCGGTTGGCCAGATGCTGTTACAAGCCAGGAGGCTTTATTAGATTGCAATTTTCCTGGGCATGTTCCATTGCCCAAAAAAAAAGCCCCTTGAGGCTCCGAGGATCAGAGGGGAGAGGGAAAGCAGTGGAGTGGCAGCTTTTCCTCCCCTTCCTGACTGGAGGAATTTAACTCTCAGTGCCGTGGATGCTGCATTTCTCTGAGCTCTGAGCACTCCCCACCACCTGATCCCTGCTTTTCTCTCTCCTAGCCGGACCCCTGGAACACCCACGTCTGGAAAGGAGTCAATGGGACACCCACCAAGAAGAGGGCCATTGGCTTTAAGAAGCTGGCAAAGTAAGTACCAGCAGGCTCTGCAAAGGCCTGGAATGTTTGGGGCTGGTCCTGGATTTAAGCACCCTATGGGAGTGTGCCTCACCCCATGGATGATGGGCTGGCCTTTGGGCCACTGGAGGCTTTACCTGCCATGAGGGACATCTGGGGACACAGGCAGCCCTTTGAACACCCCCTTAGGCCACCAAAAGGGCTGTGAGCAGGTGGATACCAGATCTTGGGCATTGTCTGTTCTCCCGAGCTGTTCATTCTCCAGGAAGGAGGTCTTAATGCTGGGGGATGGCTTTCCCACTCTTTGGGTGTTTCTCACTCTTTGAGGGAGTTTTGCCTGTTTGTCCTTCCCTTGGAGCAGGAAGATCCCCCCCGTCCCTGTTCGGGGCTGTGCTGGCACCAACGAGATGAAACTCCCGTCCATATTCCTGCTTTTCCCAGTGACTTTTCCCCTACTTGAGGAGCACCTGCCTCCAGTGCGTGCCCAACCCTCCCAAACACCTGCTTTGGAAGGAAGGGGGGAGGTGGGAACGAGGAATCTCCCTGCAGGTAGCAGATGGATCAGGGCTGAGCTGGGATTCACACTTCATGGTCAGTTGACCCCTGGCAAGGGGCCACACCAGTCCCTCTTCCGTGCCAAGGCTCCTCAGCAGCAGGGACGCAGGAATGAAGTGCAATTTGGACCCTTTGGCTGATCCTGGCCCAAATTCCTCCCCTGTGGGCCATTGGCAGAGAGGAGCTGCTGGTTCCGTGGCAGCAGAGCCCTGGGCCAAGGCGGGAGAGGGCTGGGTGTGCCCTGGTGATGGTGGCCAGGCTGCCAGGTGGCCCTGGCTCGTCACAGCATCTCCCCACGCTTCAGTTTCCCCGAATCTCTTCCATCAATTTGTTCCCACTCTTCAGCTGTCACCTCCTGCGAGCTGTTTTCCGTGGTGCATCCATAAAAAGGCTCAGCAGCTGAGGAATGTGCTCCTGCAGCTGACGCTGGGGCTGGGTGAAGAGAGGAGGATTCATGGAGTTTGGAGGAAAAATGCTTTTATTGCTGCATGCCCCGTTGAGGGATGGTTTTGTAAAAACGTGAGCGTGGCAGGTAATTTAAAAAACAAAAAATCCCCGTCGTTCCTGATGTAGGGAAAGGAATTACCTCGGTAATTCACCATTAATCCTGTCTGGATCTGAGCTTATCAGCCGTACAAGAGGCAGCCGGAGCCCAGAGCCCTGAGCGTGATTTGGTGCCTGCTCAGACTCAAAATTCTGGCCAAATCCGAGCCTTCAGCCCTGCCCCTCCCGCCCCATCCCTGCCCTGGGGCCAGTGCGGGTGCTGGGGCCAGGGGGCACTGCCACCGTGGGGAAGGAAAGGGCAGGACCGCGCTGAGGAGCGGGGACAGCAGCAAACAACTATTCCTGAGGCTGACTCTGCCGTGGAGAGCAGCTGCCGGGGGCGGGCAGGATAAACCAGCCTGGGGGAGTTTCTACCTCTTCTTTCCTACTTTTCTTCCTCCCTAAATGATTCCCCAAACCCAGAGCATTCCTGGGCAGGCGGGGCAGGGGGAAGCTGAACTTCTCCTGCCCAGTGTGACCATTCCAGCTGCAACCTCCATTCCCCACAGCTCATCTGGAGGGGATGCAGGAGTCCTGCTGAACTCAAAAACGCGGGGCAGGGGCTGTCAGAGTGAATCGAGCAGCCCTTCCTCTTGCAGAGGCCACAGAGATGCTCGGTGCTCCCTCAGCCTTCCAAAAATTGCCTCCTTTTCCCTGTTGCAACATCAGCCTAAATCCAGACCTGATGGAGTTCTGCCTTTCTGGTGGCCTGTTTAGGAAAAATGAAGATGTTCTGCATGCAAGGAAAAACGGTGTTGAAGTGATTATGAATGTCCCTAAAATGACAAACCCACAACCCTTGTCCCCATCACGGCGCTCCCACTGGTGCCACCGACAGGGAATCAGCGTTCCTGGTGCTGCATCACCCCGGCCAGGAGCAGAGAGAGGCTGCTGACCTCGCTGGGCTGCTGTCAGAGCTGAGCCAGTGGGGAAAACTGGAGGAGAAGCAGCCAGTCACGGCTTCAGGCTGGGGGAACAGCCAGCTGGGCACAGCCGTGCCAAGGCTCGGGTAAAGGTGGCACCCCCCGGCTTCGGGAGAGCTGCTCCTGCCAGGGGACTTCACGGTGTCACCGCAGTGCGAACCACAGGCACCGAGACAGCTCGGTGTGACCTCGGTGTCCCCGGGCTCTGGGGGATGTGTGGAGCAGGGCTGGCCAGGGCGGCTCCTGCAGAACCCAGCTGGGTTTAAGGGATGGAGGAGCTGCTGTTCCTCCTGGAGCTCCAGCTCTGCTTGGTTCCAGCTTTTCCTTCAGCATTACCTGCCCCGAGTTCTTCTCCTGCTTCTCTGCCCCTGCAGAAATACCACCCCCGTGCCTGGTTGAGCATTTTCCTCCTTAAACCCATTTATTTGAGCTCTGTGTGCAATTTCCCTCGTCTCCTCTTCCTCTCTGACAAGTCAAGCTCTTCCAGAGCTTTCCAAATTTCCCAAAATTGACGGTGCAGCTTTTTAAGGCAGGCTGTTCTTTTAATAAGGAATGAAAAGGTCTGGGGTAGAGGCACAGCCAAGGACCAAGCTCTGACTGGGATTTGTTCCTGCTTCCCAGGGCTGTGAAGTTCTCAGCCAAGCTGATGGGCCAAGCCATGGCCAAGCGGGTCAAGGCCACCATCCTGTACGCCACGGAGACGGGGAAGTCCCAGGTCTACGCAAAAACTCTGTGCGAGATCTTCAAACACGCCTTCGATGCCAAGGTATTGCACCAGCTCCCGACTTGTGACGGGCATGAAATCATGGGTGTTCCAAGGAAATACATGGAAAACAGCTGCCAAGGGCCTTCAGGATGTGACCTTGTGGGTCTGGGTTGGAGCCTGCACAGGGATTCTCCCAGCTGATTTCGTGCAGCCATTGCAGCACCCGTTTGCCTGT
Organism: Corvus kubaryi; assembly: GCF_017639235.1. Lineage (NCBI taxonomy): Eukaryota > Metazoa > Chordata > Aves > Passeriformes > Corvidae > Corvus > Corvus kubaryi. The sequence goes on along the minus strand of NW_024580662.1, from coordinate 111,232 downwards.
GGTCCCTTGGGTGGCAGCTCCAGGGCTGCCCGTGTCCCTCAGGGCTCCAATTCCCACCCTCCCCATGCAGAGATCTCAGGGATGCACTGTTCCCATCCCCAGGAGGCTCCCAGCTCTTTGTAACCTCACTGTGCTCCCAGGTGATGTCCATGGACGAGTACGACATCGTGCACCTGGAGCACGAGACCATGGTCCTAGTGGTCACCAGCACCTTCGGCAACGGGGACCCCCCTGAGAACGGAGAGGTAGGACAGCAGCGAGGGGTGGCTGCAGCAGGGGACAGCAGTGGCACAGCAGCAGGAACAGCCTCTTTCAGCTCAGACTGAGCTGGAGTGACCCAAACCAGGTCCGGGTGCTGTACCTGCCTCCAGCCTGCCCTGGAGCAGGGACATCTCCTGATTCCCTGCCGGGAGGCAGCCAGTGACCCCCTGCCAGTGTCATGCTGAAGGTGACAGTCCCCTGGCAGGGGGCTGCCACCTCATGCAGCCCTGGGCAGCTGGGAACAGTGAGCAGGGAGCAGAGCCACGGCCCAGGCTGTGCTCGGGGCTCTGTTTCCTGCAAAACCTGGCAAAACTGACGGCCTTTTTTACTCTTTTTCTGTAGAAATTTGGCTGCGCATTGATGGAGATGAAGAATCCCAACTCCAACCTGGAGGAGAGGAAGTAAGAGCACTCCAACCCCTTCCCCTCCCACTCCAAACCCCAGCGTGCAGAACAGGTTCCCTGCCTTCATCCTCTCCCAGGGGAGTGGGAAATCCTCGGGCAGGTCTCACATTTGCGAATATCCAGGAATGGGGCCTGCCTGGAGAGCCAGGGAATGGAGAGGGTGGAGGTCCCAGGAAGGACAAAAGCACAGAGTCAGGGGTGCCTGTGGATCCCTGCTATTCCCTGGGATGGCACCTTAATGCTTCTCTCAAGAGGCAGGAACCTATGGCAAAATAAGTAAAAGTAGGAATTTCCCCCAAGTCATCGATTCTGAGAGCCAGGGCCTGTCCAGGAGACACCAAAATAGTACGAGTTGGAGGTAGAAGGGAGTTCCCAGCCTTGCAGATGTAGGTGGGGGAGGGCTCGAGAACCAGATTTAGCTGCAAGCATGGTGTGAAAAGATTTCCAGGGAAAATAAAAGCCGCGATAATCCTGTGATGTTTGTAACCGGTACCTTGGAGACGGAATCTGGGATTGCAGAAAATCCCCCTTCACGGGAAGATGAGCTTTGAGCATCTCCGTGCGGATCCCCAGGGGGCTGGGAAGGGAGGGCAGTGTGAACAATCGTTTGGGGTCTCCTTTTAGCCGTGAAGGATAAAATATTTCCCTGAACTGGGACACGGCTCCACCCTGGAATGTCTCCTGAGCTACCAACTGGCACAGGGCTGCTCCTTAATTAAGGACGGAGCAGCCCTGGCCGGGGATCCGGGGCGATTCCAGCGCCCTGGCCTGCAGCGGTGTCACGGGGCTGTGGAGCGGTGACAAACACGGCGGGACCGGCCCGTGGCTCTCTGGAGCTGGCCCTGCTGCAGCCCCAAGTGCTGTCCTGGCCCAGCCGCCGGATGGGTCCCTGCAGGGCTCCCCAGCTGGAAACCCCTCAGGTTCCTGATGGCCTCAGTGGGGACAGTGATGGAGCAGGACGTGCAGGCTGCCCTGGAGGGCTCTGGATGGAGATAGGGGCAGTCCACACGTGGTTCTCACTCCAAGGATCTTCTCCTTGGGTGCTGCCCAGGGCCAGTCAGGAGATTGGAGGAGTTAAAAGCCCCTGAGCTCGGTGCTTGCTGTCCCAGACACCCCAAAGTGTGATTTAAAGGCTGGCAGGAGGTTCTGAGAGCCAGGCAGGGACACCTTCCACCACCCCAGGGTGCTCCAAGCCCTGTCCAGTCTGGCCTTGGGCATTGCCAGGGATCCAGGGGCAGCCACAGCTTCTTTGGGCACCCTGTTTTTGCGATTGCCCCAACCAATATCCAGCACCTTACTAACATCGAGCACGCAAAAGTCCTTTTGCCATGAGAAAAGGAGACCTGGAAGGGACTGTGAGGGGAAGAGGGACAGTGTCAGCCTGGCAAAAGAGACCTGGAGAGAGCAGTTCCTGTCCATGCACCTGCCCACGGACTCCCAGCTCCACCAGGGAGTGCTGAGGCCCCTCAGGGTGGGGTGGCCTCTCCAAACCCCAGTGTCACAGGACCCTGCCAGGGCTCTGCGGCCCCAGCTCTCTGTCCTGAGCCCTGAGGCTGTGCTGGGGTTGATATTTGGCTCCTCACGTCTTACAGTGAGGGTTTTCCAAGGGTTTTCCGAAGCATTCCTAAGCTATTCCTATTCCAGGGCCTGCTGTTCAAATGCAGCCCAGCCTTCAGCAGCCATCCCGCACCACAAGGACCTTCTCATTCCAGAGCAAGCTGCTGCTGCCCCGACGTGGGGAACTGGGGCTTTGTGTCCATCTGATCCAGGGGCTTGTGCTGCCCTGCACAGCACCTGGGCTTGTGGAAAATCCCCCATCACTGGAAGATGAGCTTCGAGCCTCTCCGCGCAGATCCCAGAGGCTGGCGAGGGAGGCCACGTATCCCGGGGTAACCCGGGGCGAGGGCACAGCCCAGGGACAGCGGAGTGGAGGAGCAGAGGAGCGTGGAGGTGTGGGAAGAGAGGGGGAGGCTGAGGGGCAGAGGTGGCACCGGGGGCTCTGTGACCCCGGCTGTCACTCGGCTGCGGGGCCGTGCCGGCTGCGGGAGCTGTGCCGTGACTCATGCACACACCACTGCTCACTGCTCTGGCTGTAAATTTAGAAACTCTTGTGTGGAGCAATTTTGGAAGATGGTTCAATTCAGAAATACTTCTGCTGTTGTCAGATTTTTTTTTTTTTTTTTCTCCGCTCCCCTTCCCCCTCCTCATCCCTTCTTCTCTCACTCTGTTTTTTTTTTTTCTTTATTTCCCACTTCCTGTGAGTGAAAAAAACCCTCAGAATATCTCTTCAGACACACACCCGACCTTGTGTGCTGCCAGGGAAGGACAGGTAGAGCCAAAGGTCCTGGCAGCTCTGCGTCACTGGGGACAAGGTGGTGGCCAGCACCTGGGTCAGCACAGGGGGAGGTGACAAGGACCTCCTGGAGCATTCCTGCTCCGGCTGGGGGATGCACAGGGGTTGCTGTGGCTTTACCCGGGCAGGGAACACATTCCCCTGCTCACGGAATGGTGAGCCCTGAGCTCTGGCTCGGTGTCCCCCACATCTGGGTCCCCTCTGAGCACGAAGCCAGGGGAGAGCCGCGCAGGTGACACCAGGGTAACCCTGGGTGCTGTCGCTGCCCACAGGAGCTACAAGGTGCGGTTCAACAGCGTCTCCTCCTACTCGGATGCACGGAAATCCTCCAGCGATGGCCCCGACTCCAGGGACAACTTTGAGAGCACGGGGCCCCTGGCAAACGTCAGGTACAGGGGACAGGGTGCGGGGACAGAGCAGGGGCTGGGGCTGCACAGAGCCTGTCGCTCCCACCTCACCCTGAGGTGTTTTGGCCATGTGCACACCCCTCCAGGCTGCTGTGGGCGGTGGTGGGACAGGAGGGGACACGCCAGTGTCCCTCGCAGCTGGGCAGCCACAGCCGTGCCCCCTCTCCGCAGGTTCTCCGTGTTCGGGCTGGGCTCCCGCGCTTACCCCCATTTCTGCGCCTTCGCCCGCGCCGTGGACACGCTCCTGGAGGAGCTGGGCGGAGAGAGGATCCTCCGCATGGGAGAGGGGGATGAGCTCTGTGGCCAGGAGGAGTCCTTCAGGACCTGGGCCAAGAAAGTCTTCAAGGTAAGCGGGGGCTGCCCTGGGGCTCCGGGGAGGAGCAGGGGGCAGAAGGGCAGAGTTAGAGCTGGATCTGAACCCAGCCTCCCCTTCCCTGCACCGGGACACTCCAGCACCACCCCAGCCCACAATAAAGAGGTTTCCACATTTTGGCGGAGCTCTGGTTTGTGCTGACCACCCAAAGCCACCAGTGTGTTGAGTTCCTGCGTTATCCCAGATATCAGGGAAGGAGAGCACCACGAGACGTGCCTGTGGTATAGCCCTACAATTCTGGGGACTCCTTCTCCACGAGGGTTGGGACAAGGGGGGTCAGCGGGGGTCAGGGAGGTGCCTGAGGGCCTGGTGTGTGCTGCAGGCAGCGTGTGACGTGTTCTGCGTGGGGGACGACGTCAACATCGAGAAAGCCAACAACTCCCTCATCAGCAACGACCGCAGCTGGAAGAGGAGCAAGTTCCGCCTGACCTATGTGGCCGAGGCCCCGGAGCTCACACAAGGTACAGGCGGGCTCACCTGGAGGGCTCTGGCTGTGGGGCAGATGGGCAAGACACAGGGGCAAAGGGGCCAAACCCCCTTTTTTGTCTCTGTTAAATTCCCAGCATTTCAGCCCCACCTTTCCCCCCGTCCCAGGCCCAAGGAGTTGCCTGTGACGGTCCCAGGCCCCTCTGGCCGGTCCCTGTCTGTGTCTGTAACAGAGATGTTTGGATAGGACCTGCTCTCCCTCCTCCTGACCCCGTTTTGTGAAGCGAGGAGCTGGAAACTTGGGATCTTTCCAAGCTTATTTTGTCCAATGCTGCTCCATGGAGCATTGCAGAGCAAAGGCAGGTCCGGCCCATGGACACCTGGCCCCTCAGCACGGCTCCTGCAGTGCAGGATCTGCCGCACCGGCTCAGCTCTTCCCAAATCCAGACGCTTTGCTGCCAGCCAGGTGGCACTGGCAGCGAGAGGAGCCTGTGGGCAACGTGAGGCCACAGCCCTGAGTCTCATGGGGGTGGTTTCGGGGTCCTCCTTGATCACGAAAAAAAGGGACCCGTGCTTGGTTCTCCCTGGGCGTTTCTGATCCCTCGGGCTGGCAGGAGGGAGGTCAAACCCCTGTGGTCAGCTCTGGTCTGAAGGGCTGAACCCACAATGATCCTACAAAAGCCAGAAACGTTGGCCGTGCTCCGCTGAACTCCTTCCCTGGCTCTTTTCCTCCTCAGGACTGTACAGCATCCACAAAAAACGCGTCTATGCAGCCCGGCTCCTCACGCGCCAGAACCTGCAGAGCCCCAAGTCCAGGTAGGAGATGCCGCTCTCCCGGGAGCTGAAGCCACACAGGGTGCACCCAAAAGAGTCCTACAAACGGCCCTTGAGCCCCGGATGCTCCATGGGATCCGCTTTTGGGCAAATCATGACTGGAAGCCACTGGAGGGTGTTCCTGGCCTCCATGCACGGTGAAATCCCTGCTGGTGCCTCCCTCAGCCTGTGGGGAGCTGGCTGGCGCGGCAGCAAAGGATGGATAAAATGGCTGTGCAGGAGGTTAAACTGGTTTTTCCCCTTTTAAAAAGGGGGGTGAGTCAGGGGGTGCTGCAGTGTCCCTTCTCCCTGCTGTGACCTTGGTGACATGGCCACCACAGCTTGGACGCACCACCACCGCTGCCCAGCGCACCCAGCCAGGGCTCAGCGATTCCCTGAAGAGTTCCCCCAAACCTCTTTTTCCTGCTTTTCCTCCTTCCCCTGCAGCCGCCTGACGATTTTCCTGCGCCTGCACACCAACGGGCACCAGGAGCTGCAGTACCTGCCTGGGGACCACCTGGGCGTGTTCCCAGGGAACCACGAGGACTTGGTCAATGCCCTCATAGACAGGCTTGAAGATGCCCCTCCGGCCAACCAGCTGGTGAAGGTGGAGCTGCTGGAGGAGAGGAACACGGCTCTAGGTAACCAGGGAGTGCCCGTGGCCTCTCTCCTCCTTTCCCAGCTCCTGAAGTTCTTGTAGCTCCTCAGGGAGAAATCCCCAGGGGGGATAATTTTCCGTCTCCCTGCCGTGTTGGCCCAGATTGGGAGCACCTCTTTCATCCCTGCTCTGCCCAGAGCCATTGCTTGTCTGCACTTGGGAGGTGGAGCAGGGGTTTGAAGGGTGGGCAGGGTGCTGGGGGAGATACTCCATGGAAAAATTAGAGGTGTTTGTGTTCCCTTAGAAAGGGCAATGTCTAGGACTGGGAGGAAGAGCAAATGGATCTTGGGGGGCCATCCCAACACCATATTTCCAGGATAAGTCCGATTCCCTACTGCCACACGCGGTGTAACTGGAGATGGAAAACCCTAATCCAGTGTCTCCAGGGGGGAGGAAAACCAGGATGTGCCCACCTCGGCCCTGCTGCTCAGCTGATGCCAGGCTTGTGCTGGATTCCCTCCTGGCAGGTGTCATCAGCAACTGGACAGACGAGAACCGTGTCCCACCCTGCACCATCTTCCAGGCCTTCACGTACTACCTGGACATCACCACCCCTCCCACGCCACTGCTGCTGCAGCAGTTCGCTCTGCTGGCCACCAGTGACAAGGAGAAGAAACGTCTGCAGGTCCTCAGCAAGGTAAAGAGCCCCAGGTTCTGTGAGGCCCTGGGGACAATCACAGCCCCAGCCAGGGCCTTTTCATCCCACACCGTGTTAGGCTGAGTCCCTACCCCTGAGCAGGGCTGGGGGTGCCTTCACCGCCACCCAGCTTTGCCACGGACCTGGTGGGATACCACTCGAGGCACCTGGAAAAGGTGGATCCGGCAGCTCTCTCCTCCCTCCCTCTTTCCCAGGGCTTGCAGGAGTACGAGGAGTGGAAGTGGTCCAAGAACCCCACGATTGTGGAGGTGCTGGAGGAGTTCCCCTCAGTGCAGATGCCCTCCACGCTGCTGCTCACCCAGCTCCCCCTCCTCCAGCCTCGCTACTACTCCATCAGCTCGTCCCCGGAGATGTACCCAGGAGAGGTCCACCTCACCGTGGCCGTGGTGTCCTACCGCACCCGAGGTACCGTGCCGGGGTTGGGGCTCTGGGGAAAAGCAGCAGCAGCAGCACAGGGGCAACCCCACAGAATCTCCAGCAGGGAGATGATGATATTTGAAAGCCTTTAACCAGATTCCCTCAAACCATGGCACTGTTGTCCCATGTCGTGAAGAGTGGCAGTGCCAGAGATGTCACTTGTGGGGCAGGTACAGAATCCAAGCTCCATGCGGGATTCTGTTTGCCCACCCCAAAATCCACATTCCCGGTAGCCAAACCTCTGCAGTGGTGCAAGGACTGATGTGTCCAAGCATGGCCATGGTGGAGATGGACACAGCACTGGTGTGTCCAAGCACGGTCATGGTGGAGATGGACACAGCACTGGTGTGTCCAAGCATGGCCATGGTGGAGATGGACACAGCACTGGTGTGTCCAAGCATGGCCATGGTGGAGATGGACACAGCACTGGTGTGTCCAAGCATGGTCGTGGTGGAGATGGACACAGCGCTGGTGTGTCCAAGCATGGCCGTGGTGGAGATGGACGCAGCCCTGGTGTGTCCAAGCATGGTCGTGGTGGAGATGGACACAGCCCTGGCACGCTGCAGGACACAGGGAGGACAGAGGAGCTGCCATGGAGGGTTTGGGTCAGGGAGCATCACGATGCTGCTCCTGCCAAAAAGGTCCAAAGGAGAGCTGGGTGCTCCCTAAGGATTGTGGGGGTCCAGCTATGGCAGGCTTGGGTCCTGGGTAGCTCCACAGAGGGATCCAAGCACCAAACTCTGCCACGTTCCTGGAGAATGGATGCTGAGATGTGGAATGTTTCAGGGAGGGGTTCACGCAGGATGTAGCAGGGAGGTAGCAGGGAGGGCTTTAGGAAGGAAAAGGCTTTAGGAAGAAAAAGTCCTTGGGCAATGTGCCATGGACAGACCTACTTCCCTCGCTTCCCAGATGGAGAAGGACCCATCCACCACGGAGTCTGCTCCTCGTGGCTCAATCGGATCCAGACAGATGAAGTGGTGCCCTGCTTTGTACGAGGGTGAGTGGCCCACACAGGGCCAGGGCTGAGGAAGAGGGCGTGAGGCCCCTTGCAGCATGAGCGCTCTGCCCTCAGCTGTTGTCACAGTGGGAGAGAACAGGGCTGGGTTTGTGAGCAAATGGTTCCCCTCTGGGAGAAATTCCACACGAAAGCATCACATCCTGGGATTTCACCTCATTTTCTCCCCTCCCTCTCCGGGAGGTGGCTCAGCTGGCTGCGGGCAGAGTTGGGGGAACACCCAGCTTGTGTTTAACTGGATCTCTGATGCATGCAGGGCGCCCGGGTTCCACCTGCCCCAGGACCCCCAGGTGCCCTGCATCCTCATCGGCCCCGGCACCGGCATCGCCCCTTTCCGCAGCTTCTGGCAGCAGCGGCTCTTCGACATCCAGCACAAAGGTGGGGCCCTCCTGCTCCTCCCCTCCAAGAGATTTTGGGAACCCTGGGCTTGGGGTGGAGGGAGGGGGGTCCCATCCTGCCAGGGGTGTCCCAGCGGATCTGCTGGCGGGTCTGGAGGGCGGTGGCTTGTGGGAATCAGGTATTGGGGTGCTCTCCAGCTGACTGCTGTCCCCATCCCGTCCCCAGGGCTGAAGCCTTGTCCCATGGTCCTGGTGTTCGGCTGCCGGCAGTCCAGGATCGACCACATCTACAAGGAGGAGACGCTCTTTGCCAAAACCCAAGGTGTCTTCAGAGAGCTGTACACAGCCTATTCCCGGGAACCGGACAAACCAAAGGTGGGCACAGCCCCGGGAACACCAGGCAGCGCTGGGTGCCCACAGGGAGCCAGCAGGGTGTGGAGATTCCTTGGCACAGCCGTGGTCACTCACCCCCAGGGCACATAAATGTGCAGGGCTGTCCCTTCCCAGTGATCAGCATTCCCAGGGTGTGTCCCCATCCTGGTGCCAACCTGAATGTGTGCCCAGGCTGCTCGGGAAGGGAAGGGAAGGGAAGGGAAGGGAAGGGAAGGGAAGGGAAGGGAAGGGAAGCTGTCACCCAGTGGGGTGGCCCAGAGCCAGTGCAAATCCCTGCCCCAAATCCCCGCTGGGACCTGAACAGGCCTGGCAGACATGGTGCAGGTGTGCCCATGCAAGAGCAGAATGATGCTTCACCGCTGTCCCCATCTCCTTTTTGTCACTGTGGGTGCTGCGAGGCACAGCCATGTCCCCCAAAGAGGGGTCACCTCTCCCTGCTGCCCCAGGGCGGGACAGGGCTGAGAAACCGGAGCTAATCCCAGCTCCCTCCTCCTCCTCCTCCTGGTCTCTCAGAAATACGTGCAGGACGTGTTGCAGGAGCAGCTGGCCCAGACGGTGTTCAAAGCGCTGAAGGAGCAGGGAGGCCACATCTACGTGTGCGGGGATGTCACCATGGCCGGGGACGTCCTGAAGGCCGTGCAGCGCATCGTGCGGCAGCAGGGCCAGCTGTCGGCGGAGGAGGCTGGAGCCTTCCTCAGCAAGCTGCGGGTGAGTGGCGTGTGCAGCGTGACACGGCCGCCACCTGCGTGTGCCCCGCCGGCACCTCCTGCCACGGGCACTGCACCTGCTGTCTCCTCCCGCCCGGAGAGGTGACGGCTGCACCCAGCCAGGCTCGGGAGGGTGACACTCCGGAGGTTTGCGTGCGCAGAGAGGTCACTCTGCTCCCGTGAGGAGCGTGCTGAGCGCTGGTGCAGCGCTGCTGGGCACCCCTGGCACGGCTCGTTCGCCCTGCAGAGTCCCTCCGTCAAAAATCGGATTTGTCAGGGCGTTTTGTGGGTTCCCTCTCCGAGGGTCTCTGTCTGTGTGCCCCTGGCCAAGCACAGATGGTGCAGCTGAAGCTTAAATGAGCTCAGTTTGGGACACAGGCCCGAGGAGGGATGCTGGAACAGCTCTGCTTCTCCCCAGGAGGAGAACTCAGCACCATTCCCATGGGATTACCCTTTCTGAACCATGTTCCCAATTCCATCCAGGCCCCACGGGAGCCCAGAGCCACTGGTTGTCCACAAACTGGCTTTGGGCTGCTCATGCCCCTGCCAGCCGGGAATTTCCAGCAGCTGAGGGGCTCTAACACACGGAGCAGCTCCACTGTGCCCCGGAGTGTGACCTTGGCAAGGCCATTCCACCTCCTCCGTCCCACCCGTGACAGACCCCAAACCCTTCTCCGTGCATTTGGTGCCTCCCCACCACACGGGGTTTTGCTGGGGCCGTTACCAACCGCTCACAAATTCCTATTTTCCCCTGTGCCCCTCTGCCACCCTCTCTCCCAGGATGACAGCCGGTACCACGAGGATATTTTCGGAGTCACCCTGCGCACGTACGAGGTGACAAACCGCCTTAGATCTGAGTCCATCGCGTTCATCGAGGAGAGCAAAAAAGACACGGATGAGTGAGCGGACGGGTTTATTTTAACCCCTGCAGTCGCCTCGTGGGCTGAGGGATGGGGAAAGGGTGGGAAAGGGTGGGAAAGGGAGCTTTAACTTTTGTGCACATGTGGTCCTTAGAGCAGAGGCTGAGGAAGGATTTTTGCTCTGGAAGCCTCTGGAATAGCTGTTGCCTCTCTAGGATAAATCCCCCCAGCTTCCCCATTTATTGCAGCGATGTGCTCAGGCCTGCCAATCCCATCCAAAGGGGATGTAAAGGAAAACAGCCCTTCCCACTGCCTGCTTCCAGGCTGGAAAAACCCATGGGAAGAGGTGACTCTCCCCAGCTGCAGGGAGGCCTGGCTGGCTCCAGGTGTTCAGCTCTCCATGCTCGTTCAGGAAAGATCCAGAGATTTTTCTCCCTGCTGTTGTAAAAACAACCAGAAGTTTAAAAAGAAAAAAATAGAAAGAAGAAGAAATCTTGACATTTGCTGTGTTTGTTTCTGCTCTACCAAGTGCTGCCATTTGCTCAGCTTGGTCATGGTGGGATTTTCCCTGGCTGAGCAGAAGGATTATTTAGGATAAAAGCTGGGCAGCTGCATGGATCTTGCTCCTTGTGCTGGCCCTCGGTAGCCTGGGATGAAATCCCTTCCCTGTGTAGCGCCTGCAGTGGGTTTCCCCACGACCCTGAGGTTTGGTAGGAATTTTTCTGCAAGGAATCACATGCTCCAGGGTCTGGGCTCTATCAGAATGCCTCAGTTTCCCACCTTCCTGCCCGCCTCACCCAGCTCTGTAGACTCCTGCCCAGCACATGGAAAGTCCAGGTCGGGATGATCCCAGTGCTGCTCGCTGCTCCCTCTAAAGCCGGCCTTTCTCCCCTTTCCCTTGCAGGGTTTTCTGCTCCTAACTGGACCCTCTGCCCCCCGGGGGATGCCAAACCAGTCCCAGCGCCTGCTGCCCCCTCCAGCTGGAGGGCACTGGGTTTTGTATTTCACGGACACGGTGGCTCCTTTTCCACGGGGAACTGCCCATGGAAAGCGCTCTGTCTCTCGTCCTGTTGTTGTGTCCTGATGATGATGATGATGATGACGACTTTTATTTCCTTTTCTTCCTCTTCCTCTTGCTCTTGTCCTGTGGCCATTTCTTTTCACCTCCTTCCTTCCCCTTCCCTGGATTTCCCCACTGGAGTTTGATGGCTTTATAACCTGCAGTGGCTCTTTCCAGAATTCCACATTTCCCCTCCTTCCCATGAGGGTATTTCGCAGCTGCATGAAATCACCACCTTTGTGATCATTTCTGGGCATTTTTGGGGGTGAGCAGAGGTGGCAGGGGCTGGGCAATGGTGAGGTCTTGTTGCTTGTCCAGAGCTGGGGGTTGTTCCTGCCAGGCTCCCTCTTTCCGCAGCTCGGGGCTTGGCTGAATCCTTGTGTTTTCACGGCTTTCCTTTGGATTTGGACAAACCTGGGCTCATGCCCGAGGCTGGGGGCAGATGATGTGCAATGCCCTCGTGCCCATGAGTTATCCCCCCCCAAGCAGCCCAGGTACAGCTGTGTGGTTTTTGATCTGATTTACGCCTCACGATTCCTCCTGAACGGGCTCTGCGCTTTGTCTCCCTTTTCCTGCTCCCTTTCCCTGCTCCCTTTCCCTGCTCCCTTTCCCTGCTCCCTGTGAGCCTCTCCTTTTGCTCAATCCCCAACTTTTGCTGGCGTGGAAGTTCTCCCACACGCTCTGAACGCACAGGCTGATGCGCAGGCTAAGGAAAAGCTCCTGGCAGTGACTTCTCCAGAGGGTTTGTCAGGGAATATTCCATCTGCAGCCAAACTCCGAGGGCCTGGCTGCACCCAGAGCTCTGCACGCCATGATCCCTCTCCCAGCCATGAGGATGGACAGAAGCAGCTCCAGCTGCCAGAGGAACCTCTTAGGAACAAAGGCAGCCCTTGGAGGGGGATGGAGGCTCCAGGTCCTTGGCGAGGATGTGCCAGCGGAGCATCCTGAAATCCCAGAGCCATCAGCTCTTAGCACACTTCATCAGCACCTCTGGGACAGCAGATCCCAGCCCCTTCCACATTTCAGGGAGCAGAAAGTGCCACCATGGAGCGACCTGCCTGCCAAGAGAGACACGTGTGGCATTTTGGGGGTGAGCCAGCCCCCTCTGTGCCACCTGCCAGGGCCACGAGCTGTCTCAGCCAGGACACCTCATGTGAGAAGGGAGGTGAGATCAGCTGCAAAGGTGCCGGGCTCTGACACGCTCACACCTCAGCCCTGCTGCAAAAACCTGGCCCCAAAAGCAATTTGTTAACACAACCACAGGAAGGCTGGAGAAAACAGAAAGCCTCTAACAGAGAAAAGCTGCCTGCAAGGGAAAGAAAACATGACCTTGTGTGTCCTTCCTCCTGCTGCACCCTGAAGCATCACAGAATATTCTGAATTGGAAGGGACCCACAGGGACCAAGCCCTGCTCCTGATGGAATGGCCCATCCAGTGGTTGAACCTCGGCGTTTTCAGCACCCAACTAAGCCAGTCCCAGGTTTGTCCTCCCTCGCTGCCAGCACAGGGACAGCAGGACGTGCCCGCAGCTCGTGCTGGGGGCAGGGGTGCAGGGTTGGCATCTCGAGGTGGCAGCTGCTGATCCTGCCCTCCTGCCCCGCTCCGCTCAGCTGTGCACGGACGCCTGGATGGAGCCGAGCACCTGAACTGGCAACTGGCAGATTGTCCAGGAGCTTTCCCAGGGCTGAGATCACCTGCCCTGAGCCAAAGGCAGCACAAAAAGAGCTGCAGGAGGTTTGCTGCTCTCCCAGCCCCTGGAACGAGCCCCACTGGCTCCCCCATCCCAGGCTGTGCTGTTATTCCCACCCTCAGTCAGGATCTCCTGCCCTCTCCACGGGCTGTGACACTTCCTGTAGTTTCGAATCCCTGAAGCTTCTCCAGCCCAAAATCCAGGAGCAGAAGGGCTCCAGGCATTGGAAGAATTTGAGATCCTGCTCTGCTGAGCATCCAACACGGGATAAAACGAATAAATGCTGCCACAGTGTGGCCGGAGCTGAGCTCGCTGCGCTGGCAGGGCTGGGACACTCGGCCGGCTGGGTGGCACTGCTTGGGGACTTGGTGACCTGGAGGTGAAAGCGGGAGAGCACCGGGCAAAGGGCAGCTCACCCCTGCGGGTTGTGCCCCAATCCCGGGGCGGGCAGTGGCATGGGGGAGCTGGGTCCCTTGGCTTGGGATGTGTGAGTTTGGGAGAGGTCCTGTCTGGGAGAAAACCCGCTGGCCCCAGAGCTGGGAACACGCAGCAAGCTTGGCCCTGACCCCCCACCCTGTGGCTGCAGAAACAAAGCTAAAATCAGAAGAGAATCGGATTCATCCTCTTCGTTTGGGAAATTCTGGCTCCGGCTTTGTGCTCTGGTCCTCCTTTAGAAAAGGGGTGACCTGAGGAGGAGGAAGAAGAGGAGGTAGTGCCCGAAGAAGCATCCCTCTGTCCTCTTCCCAGCTCACGCCGTGGCGCTGGCAAGTTTCTGCCTCCTGTCCTGCCTCCTGCCCGCTCTGCTGAACCATCTCCCATCGGCAGCCCGTGCCTCAGCTGGATTATCCCGCTTCTCCGGCATCCCAAAGCTCGCCGCCTCCGTCTCCCCCCAGCCGGAGCCGCCGGGGAGCCCCGCAGGGAAGCGCAGCCCTGCATCCCGGGGCTCTGCCGAGGGCTCTGGGCCGGGCGGGCAGGCACAGCTCCACCAACACCGCGGGGCTGAGCCCGCCGAGCCCTCGGGATGGGAAATGCTGGTCTGAGGCTCCTCGCCTGGAGCCGGAGGAGAAAGCCCCTCCCCGCCAGGAAGGTCCATGAAGCTAAAGCCCCCCAGGGCTCCGAGCTGCCTCTGCTCCCGCAGCCTGAGCGGGACCGCTGGCTCCTCACAGGCTGCACCGCTGGGAATTTCGAGTCACTGTTTGCTGTTGAGTCAGTCTCAGACGTCTGAACTGCTCCCCTTCATCCCCTCCACCTGCAGGGGCTTCGCACTCCCCTCGAGCTTCATTTTCTCCCACGGCAACGGGGGAAAGAACCTTGTGGATGTGCTTTGTTATTCCCGAAACGCGGCTCTTCCAGCCCGGACTCTGCTCGTCTCCTGGGGCATTTCTGACGTGGGGGCACAGCCACGACATCTCTGCTGTAAACACAGAGTGAGGAGGGCTCTGCTCCCGCCCGGTGCCCTGAGCAGCTCCAGGGTGTCACACACGGAGGGCTTGTGCCTCTGGGGCACTTGGGTGACAAATCTGTCCCCTCTGGGTGCCTGCAGCCCACCCCCTCCTGTGCTGGACTGATGGACACCCAGCCTGGCCACACTCCTGAGGATCTCCCCCACCACCACCTCCCTTTTTGAGCAGCTCTGCTCCTTTTCGCTCTCCAGGTGTTAAAGAGACTCTCCTCTGAACAGGAGGTTTGATTTTCAAGATGCTACCAAGTGGATTTTTTTGCAAAGATTTTAATTCCTAGGTCTTTCAAGCGTCCACTGAGAGTCCTTCTACGGATTTGGAAACCCACGGGAAAAGGTTCCGTGCGTTCCCGACCTGCTGTGTCCACCACCAGGGAAAAACCACTCAGTGCAAGGGTATCCAGTGCCTGTGGTGTTGGTGATTTCTGAGGTTTCATCTCCCAGGAAGGACCGGCGGGGAGTTTGTTGTTGTTCTGCTTATGAGAGACAACGGGAAACCAGTGAGACAATGGGAAAACAATGGGACAACGGGAAAACAGCGAGACATCTGCCTCCAGGAGTGGCCTCACAGAGCTGTCAGCTCCCCGTCGTGGCCTGAGCTCGTGGCACGAGAGGAACTGAGCCAGTCACATCCAAACTGGCCAGAGAAATGGGGCCTGACCCCGGGCTGCCCACGCTCCCCACCCCCTCTGTGCCTGTGTGTCCCCAGGGAGAGCAGGGACGCTGTTCACACCCTGAGCAGTGGGATCTGACGTGTCTGGGCATGGCCAGCGATCCTGCAGGGTGTCCTGGGCCCGGGAACCACGGCCCCGCAGGACAGGAGGTGGGAAGAGACCGGACGATGATCCCGTGTCCAGCCTGTGGCTGCTCCCGTAGATCCTTTCCTGTCACCCCATCCCGGCTGTATCCCAGGCTCTCTCTGCCACTTCCCTCTGGAGATCCCTCCTTCTGGGCCCTGCCTGCCCTGCTGGAAGTGCAGGTGCTGGGCATGGACACGGACTCACAGTGCCTTGTGCTGGGGAGGGAGCGTGGCCCTGCTCCTGCCCCTGACTCCGTTTGGCACGGGCAGGGAAATTCCCCCTGGGATAACTGGGAGCTGACTCAGCCCTGCTCAGCCCCATCTCCCCGAGGTGGGGTTTTACAGGGGGCTGGAGGTGGGGAGAGGTCACAATGGGGGTGCAAACCGGGCCCCACGGGGCTGGGAACTCTCCCTCATTCCGGAGAGCCCGTTCTGGTTAAACTGTGGGGGGAGAGGTTGTGTTTGTGCTCGAAGCCCCATGGACTTGCACCAAGCCCAGGCCAAAGCTGCTGCCTCCTGAATTCTGACTGAAGCCGTTCCATTGCCCTCTGAGGGCTCCCACCATTTTTTGGAAGGATAATTTTATGCTCGGCACTAAATTCTGTTGCTGCTTTCACCAGGGACTAGCTCTCAGCTTCAGAATTGCTCTGGTAACTCTGCAGTTGCATTGATAGTTCCAGAGGGGAGCCCAGTCCCTTCACAGAACAGATGGAGACACATTTTCAGGACCATTCCACTTTGCTGTAACTCCGTGTCTGTTGCAACAATTCCTTCTGCTGTAACAGGGGGAGCAAAATTTGGCCGGTGCTCTTGGAAACCTGTAACCCTGAACTCGGACAAAACTATGGAATCCAAGTCCTCCCAGACCCAAAATGCCTTCCACACCTGCTGGCTCCAGTGGCACTGGGGATTTTGGCAGCTCGCGCAGCAGCAAATTCAGAGTATTTCTGCGTGTGTCAATCCGCGCTTGCACGTGCCTGCGATGCATGGCTCCAGCAGCCCCTGGGAAATCTCCCCTTTCCCAGGGAGATCCCAGCTCCAGCTTCTTCCATGTGGCTGTGGGTGCTCAGCAGGGAGTCAGGGGAGTGGGAGGAAGTTGCTGCTGCAAAGCACTTGGTTCCAGAAGTGAAATGGAATTTAGGAGAGGTCAGAAATCAGCCTGCTTTAGCACAGGGAAACTCGTGGAACATCCAAGCATTGCCATGCAGATCCACCTTTTTTTTTCCCTGCTGGGAAAATCAAGCAGACTGGAAACTCCTGGCCTCCACCCCTACAGATGTTTGGCTGTGAGGAAAGTTTGAGCCCTGGAATCACAGGAATAAAACCCCAACAGGTTGTGAGCCCACAGCTGGGCAGTGGCAGCTCTTGGGCTGATGCTCTCCTGCCACACTCATCCGTGTCCTGCCCAGCCAGATTTTGGGGAGGGAGGAGGGAGGAAGTGCCTCAAAGTGAGCAAATCAAACCTGTGGGTCAGGCCCTGGGAGTTCCTGGTTTATCAGGAGCCTATAGGGTGAAGTTTTGCAGCTATTCCTCATCAGCATGGTGAGGAATTGGGCAAGGCACCAGGGATTTCTCTGGCATCCATGGGCCAAAGCTTTCAGAGCTGTTCTGGAGCTGTGGAAAAGCAGGAAGGCAGTGCTGGGATGCGGGGCAGCTCCTGCCCAGCTCTCTGCAGGGCTGGCGTAGAAATCTGTCGGTGAAAAGCACCAGGCAAAGTATTTTCCTTCCAGGGGCGTCCTTAACACCTGGAAAATTGAAAGGCTAAATACTGGAAAAGTTGATCTAGGAGAGGAACTGATTCGGGGCTTCTTTTTGTTGCTTTGTTTTCATGTGTTGGTTTTGGGGTGGGCGAAGCAAACAGAGAGCAAACAGCCAGTGTATCAAATTGGGATTAAATCAAACGTTCTGTTCCTACAGTAACTGCTAGCGGAGATTTTTAAAATTTATCAAGGGCAACGAAACAGCCTTAATTAACTGAGACATTAATGCTCCTTGCTTCTGAGCCTACTTTTGCGTTCTCCTCTCCGTGTGATCGTGGCGTGGAATCCTGTCTTAACCAAACCCACCTGCCAGTAGCCCACAGGATGCCCAGGAACGTGAGATGGAGTTGGAGAATCTCCCTGCAAGTGAGGTTCAGTGCGAAATCCCCGCTTTGCTAAAATCCTACAGCACAGGCAAATCCCCACAACTCCCAGGGTTGAATTCCCACACTCTGCTGCCTCGAAATGCCTTTAAAAACCCCGGGCTCTGTGTGCTTTGTGAGTAGTCTGCAGCTTTTCCAGAGTGCACACACAATTCCCCAGGCAGAGGATGAGCGGAGCGGGATGACTTTCAGCCGGGCCTCGTTGCTTTTTCGATTGCACGGAGTTAAAAACACGGCTCCTGCCAGCTGCCCGGGGAATTTGATATTCAGTGCCAATTAATTTTTGTAATAGGAGCAGGGATTTATCCCCTCGGCTCCCTCAGTCTCAGACTCAAAGGTTGGGGGTGGATTCTTTAATTTTCCGGTGGCCTTTTCCTGAAGAGCAGCGGTGCCACGATGAGGACGGGGACTAGGCTGGGAAGGGTGGCAGCGTTGGGGCAGGCAACTCCCAAATTTCCCAGTGTGAAACCTTCAGCTTCGGGTAAATCCTGCTGGGCTGTGTGGGACTCCAGGCCCTGGCTGCTCCCTGCTTCTCGCTCCCCTCAGCACCCCTCACGTCACTGTGCCTTCATTCGCTCGAGGAAACGATGCCATGATTTGAGCCTGGCACTCTCACTTTGCATCCCATCAAACAGCTCGGTGTGTGTGGGGCAGGGGGAGCTGATTCTGTAGCTGTTCGTGTGCGATCCCGAGGTAGGTTCGTGCTGAGGAGCCATGGGGTGGGCCGAGCCCGCCTTGCGTGTCACCCTACCAGTGCTTTAAGCAGCCAGAAACGTGGTTCTTCCCCTACCTCTGAGCTCTCAATGCTGCTAAAATCTCTGCCGTTCGTCCCCTGTGCTCCAGCCCCTCTCTCAGACTGACTCTGGCTCTGTTTGCAAGATACCCACGTTGTTCTGAAGCATGCACCTTCTCTCTGTATAGTCCCAATCTTCTGATTTTATGGAATACTTATGCCTGTTTGCATTACAGTCAAAATAAAAATAATTAAAAAAAAAAAAAGGCGAACTAAAAGCTGGCAGTCCCTCTCTTCTCTCTGTGTTTTTAACACCGGGAGGCTGCTCGAGGTCTCTGCTGATGCCTTGGCCTCGCTCTGCTCTGCCGCCTGCAATGCCAGGGCGCGGTGAATAGCGGTGGCAATCAGCAGCCCCTGTTCCCCTGCCAGCCAGAGACGCTGCCTTGCGAGGTGGCCTGAGTCACAGCCCAGCCAGGAGGGCTGCCTGTGTGCAACCCTGGGCGAGTTTTGGAGCTGGAGCCTTGGGAACACGGCAAAAGCGCTCCGGGCAGGGGCTGAGAGGCCTGGAAATGGCAGAGAGTGGCCAGGGGAATGAGGCAGAAATACGGACCTGGCTTCTCCCGTGGGAAAACGATTTTCCCGTGCAAGGGGGATCCTCCCAGCACTCGAAGGGGGCTTACTGAAAAAGAGGGAGAGCGATTGTTTTACATGGGAATGGCTTCCCACTGCCAGAGGGCAGGGTTAGGTGGGATAGTGGGAGGGAATTGTTCCCTGGGAGGGTGGGGAGGCCCTGGCACAGGGTGCCCCCTTTGGGTACTGATACACATTGATAGATCTCCTTTGATATTTAAATATTCATAGCGACATTTATTCTCTTTAGATACTTGTACCTATTGATGAGGTCCTTCTGGCACCTCCTTTTAGATATTTATACCCATTGATGAGGTCCCCTCTGTGCACCCCTTTAGATATTGATACACATTGATATGCTCCCTCTGTGCACCCCCTTTTCGATATTGATACACATTGACAGATCCCCACTGTGCCCCGTTTCCGATATTGACACACATTGACGAGGCCCTTTTTGGCACCCCCATTTCTGATCCTGACACACATTGATCCAATACTGATACACATTGATGAGGCCCTTTTTGGCACCCCCAATTCCAATATTGACACACATTGATGAGGCCCTTTTTGGCCCCCCATTTCTCATATTGACACACATTGATGAGGCCCCTTTTTGGCCCCCCATTTCTCATATTGACACACATTGACGAGCCCCTTTTTGGCCCCCTTTCCGATGCTCACACACACTGACAGATCCCCGCCGTTCCCGATACCGATCCCACCACAGACCCCTGCGGCTCCCCCGTCACTTGCCAGACGCTCCCTTAGCCCGCTCTGCGCTCGCCGCGGCGGCCGCACTTGGCGGACGCTCCCCGGGCCGCCCCTCCCCGGAAGCGCCGGGCGGCCCCGGAGCGCAGGTAAACAGCCAAGATGGCGGCGGAGGCGGCGGGCCCGCCGGGGCCCGGCAGCGGCGGCGGCGGCAGCGGGACGGGCCTGACGGACCTGCCGGGAGAGCTGCTGGAGCTCATCCTCTGCTGCGACGTGCTGGGCGCCGCCGACATCGGCCGCGTGTCCTGCACCTGCCGCCGGCTGCGCGAGGCGTGCCAGCCCCGCGGCAAGGTGTGGCGGGAGCGCTTCCGCCTCAGGTGGGCACCGCCGCACGGCCCGGCCCGCCCGGCGCGGCGCGGGTTCGGACGGGAGGGAATGGGCACCCGCGGGGTTCAGGGGCACCCGCGGGGTTCAGGGGCACCGGGGGTGGTCGGACCGGCCCGGCCTGGGAGGCTCGCGTGTGTCTGGGGTGGTGGAAGTGCCGCCGCCACCTCCTGATCCCTGCGTGTCTTCCGGCTCCGTGGTGAGCTCCTCAGGGGCTGGATGAACCTGCGGCGGCCTGGGTGGAATCATGGAGGCACAGAGAAGTTCGGGTGGGAAGGGAGCTTTAAAGCCGTCGTTTCACCCCCTGCCATGGGCAGGGACACCTTCCACTGTGTCCTGCTTGCTCCAGGTTCATCCAGCCTGGCCTGGAACACTTGCAGGGATGGGGCAGCCGCAGCTTCTCCGGGCAGGTGTCCCACACTTCTATAAGGACTTTTGCAAGGCTGCCTTCCCTCCTAAATGCCGTGAGGAGGGATCAAGCTGAGCGTCCTGCTTGCAGGGGATCCCCCTTGGCCAGAGATCCGTCTTGCAGCCCCTTCCACACCCGGGCACGTGGATCCCCTGCATTCCCAGGCCCAGCCTGGGCTCTGGCAGTGGAACCACGCACTGGGCTTGTGCATTGGCCTCCCCGACCCCTCCAGGAGCTTCCAGAACAAAGGCCAAGATCTCTGTGGTCCCAGGACTGGTGCTGGACAGCAGTGAGGTGTTTATTTGTGGGGATTTGGGGAGAACTGTTCTTGCAGATACCCAAATCCTTGGGATGGGGTTTTGCTGCTGTTGAGTTTTGTTTTCCCCAGGGGCAGCCACAGGGTGCTGTGCTCTGTGAAACCGTTCATATTTTGGCTGGGGATGAGGGCTGGGTGTGATTCTGTTGATGCTGTGCTGGTTTCTGCAGTCCTGGAGGCACCTCCACTCATCCCCGAGGCTGTCCAGCATAGCACCTGCTGATCTGTTACCTGCTTTTGTCTGTTTTGGCACAGGAAAAGCAGCAGAATTGCTTTCTCCAACTGCCAGTTGGCTCCTGAAATCCAGCACACCCCAAATGAGGGGATTATTCCCTTTTCACGGGGGGAAACAAAGCTGCTGAACGATTCCAGCTTCCCCAGTCCACCAAGCCATGGCTCTGGCATTGACTGTCACTGGTTCCGTGGCTGGAATTCCTGCAAGTTTCACCCTGGTTGGGATCCAGCAGCTGGAATGGGATAGGGTGGGGGATCAGCACACGCTGCTCTCCTCCTCTCTCCTTGGTAATGGAATTTTTGGCAGGAGGTTTCACCCTGACCTTGCCATCCTGGTTGGATTCCATTGTGAGCAGTGGCACTTTGTCTTCCTGAAATTCTCACTGTCCTTTCAAGCTCTGAAATTCTCCTTTCTCACCCCAAAATGAAGGATGGTGAGGGTTATTGTGAGGTGGCTGCATCTCAGCAGTGGCTGAAAGGCCAGGGATTCGTCAGGAGAGAGGTTGTTACATAATGTGAGGTTATTTGACTTTATTTTGGGAAGGAAAATTGCAGGGGAGTTTTATTATTAACCAGCAGTGAAATATCTCCCAGGTGTGGTTTGGGCACTGGTCATAATTTTTATACAGGATGAGTGATTTCAATATTTAGCCTTTTATCTATTTAGCAACTTAAATATATACATATAACCTGAAAAGAACCTAAGGCAATTTAGGGATATAAACGTTTGGCCTTCTAATTATTTATAAAGTTAAATACATATATCAATATATATTTATATGATCTGAAAAGAACCTGAGACAGCCCATGGAGCTGAAGGAAAATGTTTAGTATCAACCAGTAATGATGAACAGCATTTCAAAATGTGGAATGAATGCCCCAGCAAATGAAAAGAAAACCCCTTTCTCTCAGCTTTCTTTCCAAAATATTTCCATCTGTGCTGATTCTTGTTCATGTTTCTCACACAAGTGATCTTGGTGTCTTCACAGCAGCAGGAATTGCAGTGCTGGCACATATTTTATGGCACAAAGCTGTGTTGTGGCACCACACACCCACTTTATTCAAAAAGGTGCTGCTAACAGCCCCCAGAACATGCCCTGAAGTTGGATTTTCAGCTGAACCTTGAAATTCTGAGTAAGCTGTGAAACGTGTGGACTTCTGAGTCTAAGTAAAGGAGGGGTTTTTTTTGCAATAAAGCTGTGAGGTTTGGGTTGGTTTTTTTTTCTTCAAACAA
Source organism: Corvus kubaryi (assembly GCF_017639235.1). Taxonomy (NCBI): domain Eukaryota; kingdom Metazoa; phylum Chordata; class Aves; order Passeriformes; family Corvidae; genus Corvus; species Corvus kubaryi. Next base: position 89,350 of record NW_024580662.1, on the reverse strand, counting down.
TTATTTCTTGTCTCAAAACCAAACTGCAAAAGCATTCAGCTGTCACGATTTGACTTCAGGGTTCTGTTTTCCTCCAGTAGATGTTGCCACCAGCAAGGGCAGTGGAGGGAGCTGTGTTTAGTGCAGCCTTTTAATGAGCTCCCCGAGGTGGTAGGAAGAACACAGGACAAAGAACTCCCCTTCTGTTCAGTGCCAGGTTGGCTTCCACATGATGCTTCTTTGTGGTAAACTCTTTTAATTATAAAACTGAAGCATTTAGGATGTTTAGATATTGCAATCCTGGAGTGGGAGCCTCTGAAGGTTTCAGGAGAGCTTGCTTTTAAATAATCATTAATGCGCTTTGATGTCTGAGGTAATTTTATACAATTCCTTTAAAGCTGGGCAGTGTCTGGGCACTGGCTCAGCTCCTCAAGTGATGTGCTTACTTAAGTTTCACATTCTGGAGGTTCTCAGGGATGTGAAATGTTACTGCTGCTGTTAATTTGTCTCTGTTTGTGCAGGTGGCCGTCCCTGCTGAAGTACTACAGCCACAGTGACAGCGTCAGCTGGCTGGAGGAGTACAAGGCACGGCACAACGCAGGGCTGGAAGCCCAGAGGATTGTGGCTTCCTTCTCCAAAAGGTTCTTCTCAGAACATGTAAGTCACCCTCTAGATATGTGTGTGTGCACCAACCTGGCACTTGTTTAATGTAATCATTCATGGAATCATTAATTGAATCATTAAGGTTGGAAAAGACCTCCAGGATCGAGTCCAGCCACTGAACAGTGTCCCTAAGCACCACATCTTCACATTTTCTGAACCCTTCCAAGGACAGTGATTGCACCACTCCCCTAAGCAGCTTGTTCCAATGCTTGACAACCCTTTCAATTAGTCAGTTTTTCCTAATACCCAACCTAAAGTTCCCCTGGCACAGCTTGAGGCTATTTCCTCAACACTGGCCGAGCATTCACATCAGCAGGGGATATTATTCTTTAAAAATTCCTAAACCATTCAAAAGTTGTTTATTTCTCAGGGGGTTTCGCCTTTTTAAAAATGTGTTTATTTAGTCTTTGTTATTATTCATAGTAGGAAAAGGTTTTTCTTCCCCCAGAGGGTGCTGGGCACTGCCCAGGCTCCCCAGGGAATGGGCACGGCCCCGAGGCTGCCAGAGCTCCAGGAGCGTTTGGACAGCGCTGCCAGGGATGCCCAGGGTGGGATTTTGGGATGTCTGTGCAGGGCCTGGGACTGGGCTGGATGATCCCTGTGGTAGCTCAGGATATTCCGTGATTCCACAATAATTCAAAGATTCACCTTCCTTGATTGTGATCAATACTTTTCATTAGTTTCTCTTGCACTGCTCTCCACATGAACCGTGCAGTCAGAGCTTTTGTATTTCCAGACTTTGTGTGAAAATGCTGCCCAGGAGGGGGGGAAGAGAGTTCCAAATCCAGAGGTGTGTAGAGTGCAGCACGCTCTGGGATTGCATTCAGCCCTAAAAGCTCTTTGCTTTCTGCTGGGAGCTCAACCCTGGCTCTGGGAATTCTGAAGGCCGCAGAGTTTGTTGACACAAAGCACAGCTGCTGAGCTTCTCTGCAGCCCTTGTGCAAGGACGGGATCTGAGAGCTGCCACAAGCCCTTTGAATTCTGGAGCAAGGCACAACAGGGCCACTCAGTTGCAAAGTGTGTTTCTGAAGTTCTCCAGCCGGCCATGACCCCAAGATAGTTTTGTGTTCAGTGGGGAAAAGGTGAAAATGTGGTGTCTCACACTGACTTGCACATGAAACAGGAGTTACTTGGCTGTTTGCTTAGTAGGTGCCTGTAGATTTTGGCAAGCTGAACAACTGGGTCAGCCTGGAATTCTGGGGATAAAGCATAAATGCTGCCTGTAACTTTGGCTGAATTCAAAATTTCACACCAGAGCCACTAGACAGCCCCCCTTTTATGGCTCCTGTGCCAAAATGGTGTGCAAAAGGAAGGCAGTGGGGCCAGGTGGGTGTTTGGTGTCTCCTGGCTGTTCTGTTTTGCAGCAGGCAGGCATTTGTCCGTGGAGAATTGGCAGAGCATTCACTGGGAGAAGAAGCTCCTGGATTCCTCCTGTTTTAATCACATATGCAATGACTTTGGAGAGACCATTAAGCAGTGCCCAAAGGCCTCATAATGAGAACCGTCTCCTGTGGGGCCAGAAACTGCAGCTTGATTCCCTGCTCAGAGCTGGGAGAAAGAGCCTTTCAACCCATATGTGAGCCCATATCCTATAGCGAAGAGCTTGAAAGGCAGGGCTTTTTTTACAGTTCAGCCAAAGTTTAAAAAGTAATTCTGAGTTCTGGAAGAAAATAGCTGTTCTGAATATGGATGCAGAAGTGGTTGTTGCAAAAAATAAAGGCTCCTGCCTCTTCATTCCTTCACCCAGGATTAATCTCCTAAACAGGGCGGGTGTACGGAGAGGTTCAGTCAACCACAAGCAGAAGTTGATTCCACCTTAAAATCACTTCCAGCTCGTGCCTACCCTGCATGAGATGTGATTGTGCTGGTCCTTAACTCAGCATCAGAGCCCTAAATGCTGTAGAATTTGGCTGAAATTGCTGTAGGATGTTCCTGGGGCTCTCAGTGGAATAATGAATCCATGAGGACAGAACTGTGAGTTTGTGGCGGGCAGGACATTTTTAAGATCTTTCATAAATTAAAAAAGAAAAAAATTTGGTTTTGAGTCTTTTAGTGACATTCTGGGAGAATCTGTGGTGCTGTGCATAACTCCCTGTCTGCTTTGGCAGGTCCCCTGTGACGGATTCAGTGACATTGAGACTCTGGGCTGCCCGAGCCATTTCTTTGAGGATGAGCTGATGTGCATCCTTAACATGGAAGGAAGGTAAGAGAGGGGTGAGAACTGGCAGGGATTTCCCTCTTTCACCAGCTCCAGGAGAAAAACACTGTGCTTAATGCCTGACCTCAGCTTCTGCCCTTGGTCACTCATTAAACAACACCCCCAGGCTTGCCAAGGCCTGATTTCAGGACAAATTGAGTGTTTCCAGAAAAAAACATGGAAACCTTGTCCCACAAGAAGAAAATCCTCTGGCTTTGTGTTGCTTTTTGTTGTTTATTTCCTTGCCAGCTCATGGCATTTCTTGGGACATGTCCCATGTACCCTCATCTCTGCCTCAGCAGTTCCCTCTTGTTCCTTTCTGCTTTAAGCCTGGATTAGTTTGCTGAACTGATTTGCAGAGTGAGGCCAGAGCACCAGAGGGAAGCAGGAATCCTTCAGGATTGCCACCATGAAATTCCAGCTTTTTCTTTCCTTTCAGGGCTGGAGTAGGTTGGTACAATTTTTGTCCCCAAATAGGAAGAGAGTTGAACTCAGCCACTGCAGAATTTGCAGGTCTGTAAATTACTCAGACAGCTGGTGAATAAAACTCCTGGTTTGCATCTGCCTGGGTAATCTCATCACCTTGATTAACACTGTGCAAGATGAGTAAAATCACTGCTTTATTTGAAGGTTTTTCTGCTGGTGCCACCTAACCATGCTGGGTTTGGTGTGGTACTGAGCTGTGATAGATTGCTCTTAATGGGGTCTAATAGCCTTGATTAGAGGGACTGGTAATAGAGCTTGAAAAAACCCAACTGGAATGGCAATCATCTCATTTTTGCCTTTTCCCATCCGTTTTATTGCCTTCTCTATTTGAGCTGGGCCTGAGCATCTCTCATTTGACAACTGGTTCAAAAGCTTTTGAGGCTTTGCACTGGCCAAATGCCTCCCCATAAAGCAGAATTGATGCTAATTACACCCTGATTAAGCTGTAGTCATTGCCATTCAGGAGCATTAGGCTAAATGATTTCCCTGGAAGATATCCCAGTAAAGCAGTTGTCCCTATTGAGGTTCCCAGTTTATTGGAAGAAGATAAAGTGTTATGAGGTTTGATTGCCCTGCTGTCCAGGAGGATGGAGAGGCCTTAGAAAGTGACAGGGCTTTCCTATAAAAAGTTGTGGAATTGTGTCATTTACAGACCAACTGTTGATCTCTTCCTGCTTTTTCTGAGCTACAGAGTTGGTTTTCCTCTGGGGAATTGTGTTTTTCGTCTGAATGCTGTTGGACTCACATTCATGTCCCTCATCCATCTATTTTTAATGCTGAGAGGATGCGTTAGGGTTGACTCTGGAGAGATGCAGTCAGACAGAGGGTAATGTTTTATGAATAAAGTATAGGATTTTAATCAGATATTCCTGAGCTCCTTTAATTAGGATCTGCGTTGTTTCCCATGATAATGCGTCTTCTCAAACTTACATCTTGGTGATAGGATGAGAATTGGAGATGATAGGAGCAAGGTTTTGCAAGCTGTGTGGCTTTTTATGATAAATTCCTCTCAGCATTCCCTGTTGGGTTGACTTTCAGTGACAGTGCTTGTGGAGCAAACCAATAATCGAAACCATAAACTTGTGTTCGCTGGAAAAACCAACTGTTCACCCTTCAAATACCTATTGAGGGCAATGCTTCTTCTTGTGTCTAACTGTGCAGGAAAGGTCTCACCTGGAAGTACTATGCAAAGAAAATTCTCTATTTCCTGCGGCAGCAGAATATATTGAAGAACCTGAAGGAATATCTGCAGCGCCCCACGGAGCGGCAGTCGTTCCTGGAGGGTAAGTCCTTGGCAGAAAGCCCAGCTAGAACACCTAATGACAGCTCTCCATCATGGTTTGACTTGCAAGGAGCCTGCCTTGCTTAGATTCCAGCAAGCCCTTGGCTCATGGCTCAGAATTCAGGCTGGATTTTGGGAGTGCCTGGAATCCTTCCCATCCCGCGGCAGCGTTGGTTAAAATGTCAGGATGGCATTAGGTGCTGTCCTTGCTGTGTGTGTGAAGGATCACCCATGGACAGCTGAGCTGGGAGGCAGGAAATGGTGAAACACTGGAATCTTGAGCAGGGTGCTGAGAAAAATGAGCTGTAGCTCGACATCCTTCCTAATTACTGACACTGCAGCTGTGGCCCCTGGGCTGCGTTCAGCCGAGCTGGTTCTCAGTCAGCTCCCTGCTTTCCCCTTTCCCAGGAGCTCCTCAGATCAGAGCAGGGAGCAAGCAGAGGGAATTGCTGAGCACTGTGAGTGTCTCAGGAGCTGAGTGCTGGACTTTGATGGGAAACAGATCCAAGTCCAGTCACGTGGTGGGAGGGCACTTGCACCTGCTGAGAAGGAAGGAAAAGCTCTTTCTTCTGCTTCTTCTGCTCTTCGTGTCCTCAGTCTGGTGGATTATTCTCCTTCTCAATCTTCTGAACAGCTCTGAAGCTGCCGGTGGCTGTGGAAGAGTCCCTTCCTCTTGCTACACACTCCAAGATGTCCCAGGAAAGAGTAACACCAAAGCAATAGACTTTGAAGAATGGGCTGTTAGGGCAAGAAGGGACAGCAAGAAGTGGCCTTTTCTAGAAAAAACCAAATTAATTATGAGGCTTAGTCATGTGTGTCACAAATACGTGTAATTTGTCCGCCGTGGAGGTGCCTTTGGAGCACCAGCTGGTAGTTTTTTGGGAATTTTCACCTGGTCAGAGCACAGGGAACACTTCGGGAGGACAGAAAGGAGCCATGGCTCGGGGCCCTGCTGAATTCCTTGATTTACAGGCCTGTCATGGACATGCTGACAAAGCCCCGGAGGAGGCTGGAAGAGGTATGATCCGTGCAAAATCCTTACAGCTGATCCCAAAGATGGAACGCTAGGGAGGCTTTGGAAAGAGCAGTGGTGCCAAGGAGAAGGTTCTGTGAAAAGGAAGTTTTTTCCTGCAGAGGCTTGGGTAGGAGGAACATGAAAGTTTGTTCTGTTCTGGTTTGTGTTGGGAAGATGGAGAGCAGGTGTGGAGGAGAAAGATGGATGTAGCAGACGAGGAAATGATGAACAAGGATGATACGGAGGACATGACAGGGAGAAATCAAAACTGAGGCAGTTTGAGTGAAGCTGGGATTGTGTCAGGCTCTGAATAAAAAGCTCTGTAGGTTGGGAAGGTGCCAGGGGCTGCGGTGTGAGCACAGAGCTGGTCAAGCCTGGTCCAGCAGCATTCCTGCTCAAGGTACAGCTCCCTTTCAGCGTGGGGGAGAGGGGAATACTGAGTTCAGCTGGTGATTTATCGTGTCAGCTTATTCTGTGCCCTTTGTGTGATAAATCCAGTAGATGACTGCAGGTTTCAAACACAGAGCTCTGCCGTTCTGCTGCAACTGCTCGCTGCATGCCTGGAATGTGGAGCAGGCAAAAAACCAAGCAAAGGAAAAACTCAAGTCCTGTTTCTTATGTAGTTTGTTTTTTCCAGGTGCTGTTTTGATTGATCAGTACTGCAACCCCCTGTCAGACATCTGCCTGAAGAGTGTCCAGGCTCAGGTGGACGATATCACAGACAAAGTGCGCAAAGTGCTGCGGACCAAGAACCCCAGGCACCCCAGCTTGGCTTCCAAGGCAGGTACTGTACAGAAATGTGCTTTCCTGCAGGGCTCTCCTGCACCTCTGCACGGCTGAAACAGCTCTGGAGTTGTGGCAGCTTAAAGAGCTGTTGTTTTTATCCCCTAGCAAACAAAATTCTGACATTTACTTAAGCCATCATTCAAGAAACAGCTGTTCAATAGCCCAGGGTTCAGTCCATCTGATGCTAAGCAAAAAGAATTGGGAGGGGAATTGGTTTTTTTTTTCCCATTTGTCCCTGAAATCTTAATAGTCCTGTTATTTGTAGTAGAGCTGTGGGACTGGGAAACAATCTCTTTCCTGCCAGTCTCAGAAAATCATGAATAGGAAGGTGCATGTTTATCATCTCCAAAGGTCAGGCAGCATCTTGCTCCTTGGTTTTATAAACTGTGTCATTTCTGGCTTTCGAGGAGGGACTGAGCCTGTCCATGTGAAAATTGCATTGCATAAGGGTTGAGTGCTCTTGTTTTCTCAGTCTTTATTTCACTGCATGTGTGTTTCCAGGAGAGGTTCTCATTCCAGAAGTGGAACTTCAGAGGCAGGTGCTTGATGCCATGAACTGTGTCCTGTATGAGCAGCTCAAATACAAAGGAAATGAGCTGGATTACTACAACTCCCTGAATTCCTACATTCACCAGGTGTGTGTGTGTGTGTTAGGCAAAAGCTGGGAGGCTGCAAGGCTTTATTTGTAGCCAGACAAATAATTCTCTGTGAAGAGCAACTCTTAAATAAATACGTCATTCTTCAGTGCATAATCTGTCAAGTTCTATTTTCTTTTGTGAAATCCACCCTTGAAATTGATGTTTTTCTTAAATCCCACCTGTGTTTTTGTCACATTTTTCTCCCGCAGGTTCTGATCCGCAGGACAGGAATTCCCATCAGTTTGTCTGTGCTTTATTTAACAATTGCCAGGCAGCTGGGAGTCAAACTGGAGCCTGTCAACTTTCCCAGCCATTTCCTACTGCGGTGGTGTCAAGGGAAAGAAGGGTGAGTGACCTGCTGAGCTCTGAAATTGTGCCCACAGTGACAAAAACCAGAACACATTTACAGCTCCAGACCTGCGTGAGGGTGTTGAATTATTTTCCATCTGCCTCTACAGAGGGAAAAATCAGACCTCTAGAAGAGTTTTCCTAGAGCTCAGCTCTGCTGCTGCTGAATGGTAACCGATTTCCTGCTCTAGACCTCTGTGAGAATGTTTAATTGTTTTCCATCTGGAATTAAACAGAGGGAAAGATCAGATCTTCAGGAAGGATTTCCTGAGCTCAGCTCTGCTGCTGCTGAATAAGAACAGATTTCCTGAAGTAACAGTACCCATGAGGTGATGTGAGAATTATGGGAAAGAGAGAAGGTACCAGGTAATCTCTGTTTAGGAGGGAGCTGAGGAGTGAAGGACCCAGGGAAGAACAGGAACAGCAAATCCTGCTCTACCACGAGACCCTTGATCACAGTTTGGCCTCTTTGTTGCCTCTTCAGAAGCACAGATATTTTTGACTACACCTACATCGATGCCTTTGGGAAGGGGAAGCAGCTGACAGTGAAGGAGTGCGAGTACCTGATCGGGCACCACGTGACAGAGGAGTTCTATGGAGTGGTGACTTCCAAGGAGGTCTTGCAGCGGATGGTGGGGAATCTCCTGAACCTTGGGAAACGGTGAGTTGAGGGTCATCTGGGGGGAAAAAGGACCCAGGGTACAATGTCTCCATATCCAGTATTGCTGCTTGCAAAAGGTGTCACTCAACCCAGGAGATCCTGAAAATTCCATGTGTCACAAGGCATTGGCTGGGTGCTTTTAATCATCTGAGTGGAAACGACAGTATTTGGTAAAACTGGTTCTCTCAAGAAAATAGAAAAGGTGTTTCATTTTCTCTGTGAAAAGCTGACAGGGACCATCCACCATCCCTTAAAAGCAGAGCCTTTTGTTACCTTCTGGTAAGCACAACCCCCATGTTCCAGTGAGCATTTTCAGAGATCCTCTTGGTGTGTAGAACATTATGTTTTGTTTTCAAATGCTCCTGATAATCCCTTTCCCAAGCAGCCGTAGACAGACTGACAGGAGTGAAAGGATTGCTCTAGGTGTCAGGGGACCAAAAGGAAATGGCTTGGGGAGTGAATTCTCCGTGTGGGATTATCTGACCAAGGAGAACAGCAGTGGGGTGGGAGGGCAGAGTTCAGGGATCAGTTGTGGATCGCTTTTCCTTGTCGCAGGCTGGAGTGGTGAGTGACAATCCATGCTGGAATCACTGTTGTGAGCATGCTGTACCTGCAGCATCATTCTGGGGACTCCCCCTGTCCATGGGGGTCGCAGAGCCTCACAGCTGAGTTTCCTTTCTGCTGGCAGAGAGAGCACTGACCAGTCCTACCAGCTCCTGAGAGACTCCTTGGACCTGTACCTGGCCATGTATCCAGACAATGTGCAGCACCTCATGCTCCAGGCCAGGTTATACTTCCACCTGGGAATCTGGCCAGAAAAGGTACCTGGGCACTCAGGGGAATGTTTTTGGGTAGGCTGAGCACTATTAACACTGGGTTATTGATTTTGCGCTGTGTCAGCCTGCATTCCAGTCTGCCACGAGTTGTTTCTGTAATAAATGCAGTTGGAGGAGTTCTCACATTGCAGGGAGTCAGTTTGAAGCAGGAAGGGTGGATGATTCTTGCCTGCTTGTCCTAGGGGAGACTTCGGGGCAGCCTTGAGTCATAATTTATGATTTACAGCTTGTCTTGCCACCAAGCCCGTGGACTGTGAGTTATGAGAGCATCCTGTTTGCTCTGTGCCTAAATTGTGGTGAAACTCTTGCTGGGCTCCTGGAAAAGGAGCAATTCCCTTATCAGAAAACTGCAGGAAGTTATCTTTTACAAATAAAACCAAAGCTGTTCTCCCAACCTTGGCCACGCAATCTGTGGCTCCTGTGAAAAAGCAGCTTGATATTCCTGACCTTGGAATTCCTTTTCCTTCAGGGTGACAACTCCAGTCCTGTTATCTTGGGAGTGTGGGAAAGAAGGTGCTGAGATTTCCAGGTTGTCTGGGTCATCCAGGGCTTTCTCTGAATCAGGGGCACAGCCTGTAACTCAGAAAAATCTTAATTTCTTTAGTGTGTCACGGCAGCAAGGAGATGTCCCTGCTCAGAATTCCCTGTGCCAGTTCCACCTGTGAGGTTTGGGAAGGGGACAGGAATATTGGCTGGAGAGCTGAGCAGAAAGCAGAGCTCTTCCCACCAAATCAACTGGAACAGGACTGCTGGAGAAGCTGCCTCCTTCCCTTTGAAGATCAAGCCGTGCTAAGCTTGGCCTTCCTTTCTTGTGGCAGCAAATTTTAGGGTCACCACAGAAATACCAGCACCAAGAAAATTGTGTGTGGGAGGGACTCACTGAAATGGCTGCTGGACATTAACAGGGAACTGGAAGATCTTCCTGCCCCTTCCTGGCACTCAGGGATGTGTTTGGAGAGCACCAGACGTGGATTTACTGCCCCTCGGAACACATAACCCAACCCCAGGGCTGAATGCTACTGAGTTCTCTGCACCAGCTGCAATGGAAATGAGCAAATTTGGGTTTTTCGGGATTGCATCCAGTCATTCCAGGCTGTCAGGCAGGATTGCAGCTAACCAGAGAGAATGCTGTGTCTGACAGGACAGAATGTACCAGCTTTGACAGGCTCTGCCAGATTTATGGACAGGAGTAGAAAATCTTAGAAGACCTGCAGAGCTGCACGTAATGTTGCCCTAAATGTTTGTAAATAACAGTAAATGAAATTCCCAAGAATCTCTGGCAGCTGTGGTTACTTCCTTCCCCTTCCTTTAGGATTTTTCAGGATTTTCACATCATTCTTAATAGAATTGAAGTGGCCAAGATGCCTGAACTGTGTTTCTTCTCATAAATTACTCACCTGTCCTTTATTTAAATTGATTTTCCTCAGTTTTTGGCTGCTGTTCATGCTGAACAGCCTGAGATTTCTATTCCTCTTCTGCTGCTACTCTGAACTTAATGATCAAACCTGTGATCAAGGGGACAATCCTTTTGCCAGGTGCCAAACTGTGGCAGATTTTGGGACTTGAGGTATTTGTTGTTGAGGCAAATGTGTGTCTTTTCCCAACATGTTTACACGACAGATTGGGGTTTTTTTTCCTTGCTTTTACCAAAAAATTAAAGTTTGCATTTCCTACCTCTAACAAACTCTGCAGCAGATGCTCTGATGCTGTGCCAGAGGGTGTTGGGAGGCTGGAATTCTGGATCTGCAGGGCTTGCTGCTTTGTGTTCTTCAGTCATCCTAAGACAAGCAGCTTTTCTGTCTTGTTCACCATTCCCTGGGAAAGCATCATGGAGGTTACTTTCCTCCTGTGCTGCCCTATTTTTGCACCTCACATAAATGCTGAGAAACTCTTTTAAGTTAAAATATTACTTCTCAAGAGCAGCAGAAGTCACCTGGAATCACTTCCCAGCAGCATTTTGGGACACTGGAAACTGCATTCTCATAGCCAGAAACCTTGAGAGATGGTCTGTGGTCACCAAATGGGACATGATGAACTCACAGGGCTTTGTTTTAAGGAGCTGCTGTGCTCTCCAGTGCCTTTCCTTGGAAGCTGGGAGCTTTACAAAGAGAAAAGTAGAAATGGGCTGTGAGGAAGAGCTCCTTGGGAGTGTGTGGGGATCAGGAAGCAGCTCTGTGTAGGGGGATCTCAGGCCTGGGCGCTTACACCCAGCAATGTATCTGGATGTATCTATAGGTGATGTGCTGCTGCAGGGCTGTGTCCTGAACCTGTTTTTGCTGTGGTTTGGAAGGTCCTGGACATCCTGCAGCACATCCAGGCCCTGGACCCATCCCAGCACGGGGCTGTGGGGTACCTGGTGCAGCACACCCTGGAGCACATCGAGCGGCGCAAGGAGGAGCTGGGCCCCGAGGTCAAGCACCGCTCGGATGAGAAGCACAAGGAGGTTTGCTTCTCCATTGGGCTCATCATGAAACACAAGAGGTGAGCTTGGGGCCTTCCCCGCAGTCAGCTCTGTACCAGCAGAGCAGAAGGGTTTGTGCTGACAGCAGTGAGACGTGCTTTGGTGCCAAGGAGGAGTGGGAAATGCCAGGCATGTGCGTCCGTGCTGTGCAGGAAAATGGGAGCAGCTCTGTGAGTGCCTGGAGAGAGCAAATGTAGAGAGCTTGGCTTGTCTGAGTCACCCTGTGTCACACAGGTAACATCCCCACAGCACAGAGCTCTCCAGGAAACAGCAGCAGTCACTTAATGAGGCACTGCAACAGAGTCAGCTTCAAAATCGATTCTGATATTCCCAGGACAGTTTATGGATGTTTCCCTGTGCTCTCATTCCCTGCTCCTGCACTGCACAGAGGCTTTGTGCTCCTGCCTGCACTGCTCTGCCAGAGAGCCAGGCCAGACATCCAGAGCATCTTTTAGGGGCATCAGCAGTGACAGCTGTAACACGTCCCAGTTAATCCCTTGAGTACTCTGTGATAGCAGTGGCTTGGTGTCCCCGTGTGTGTGGTGAGCACTGGAGTAACTGCACAGCCCAGCAGGGTGGGTGAGCCCTCCTTATTTCTTGCTTCCTCCTCTGTTTGCTGACTTCCAGGCTCTTTCCCATTCTCTTTTCTTGCTCACATCTGGTTTTCCTTTGTCTTCAGCTGTTTATTCCTGTCTGTTTATCCAGTCATTCATAGTCATTTCCCTCCACCTCAAAATATAACCTCAAAGTCTTTCTGAATTGTTTTTTTTTTCCCTCTTGTTCCTCTCCTCCTTGTGCCAGCTCTCAGGAGGTTCCTGTCCTGTTTGTGCTCTATTAATCTTGAGGAGAAAGAGCTGGCTCTGGACTTTTCACAGCCTTTGTGTGCCATTTCTTGAATCAGGTATGGCTATAACTGTGTGATTTATGGCTGGGATCCTGCCTGCATGATGGGACACGAGTGGATCCGGAATATGAACGTGCACAGCCTCCCCCACGGCCCCCACCAGCCCTTCTACAACGTCCTGGTGGAAGATGGCTCCTGCAGATATGCTGCCCAAGGTGAGCAGGAGCACTCTCTGTCCACATCAGGACAAAGGGATGCTTAATGGATTCATTAAGTGTGATTAACAAGGGTTAGAAAGGTGGAGGTAGGAAGGAAATGATCCTGAGTCGTGGCCTGCTCTGTTTGCTCTGCAAGGAATCAGCACTGCTGGGAATGGACATGAAGGACCCACTCTGGTGTGATCTCCTCTTACCCAGAAGTGTTTTCGACACTCTCATGGTGTGAACCTTGACTGCTGCTTTGAAAGAAATAATTCAGGCTGAAGGTCTGTCAGCAGCTCCTGACAGCTGTGCTTGGACAGGACCTGGAAATGGGGTTTCGTGAAGGGAGCACCGAGGAGCTGCTGGTCAGGACATGGTTCTGGCCACTGTCACATCCCAGGGAACACAGATAACGTGGCTTTTAGTGCCACTTTTAGCCAGAACAAAAATTAATGTCTCAAGTGCAGAGAGCTTTAGAAGTGTCTGTGTCACGTGTGCTTTATGCAACAAACCATAACGGGAAACTCTTGTCTGATGGTCAGAGTGTGTGGTTGGGAGACAGCAAGAGGTGTTGAACTGAAGTTCTAAAGAAAATTACAAAACAAAAGCACGCCTGTGACTCTGTACATTGTAAAAATGTTCATTTTTCTCACGTTTGTGTTCCCCCTGTGACACGGAGGTCTCATCCAGGCAGGGCAGCTCCACAGCCCAAGTGTGTTTGGCTCAGGGGAGATGTGGAAGCTGCTGGAGGGAAAATGCTGACCAAAATGCCCTTCCCCTGGGTGCTCCCTCAGGTTCTGGTCCCCTGGGTGTGACAAGGGGTGTGACAAGAGGTGGTTTTACAGGCAGGGACACTTCTCCCTCGGTAGATTTAAAGTGCAGGTGTTTCCCACTGTCCTGAGAGTGGCTTTTTTATATTCAGCAGCCCAAAAAGATGAAGTGGCAAAGCCTGATGGCTCAGATCAGGCAGGGCTTGGCCTCTCAGAGAGTCTTAAAAACCAGAAATTCTCATGTGCTATGGGTTGATATTGAAATACTCATCTTGGTAATTACCTAATCAGGTAATTGTTCCCAGAGCTGCTGGGGCTGAGTCATCACTTATCTTTTATCTAATGATGTGTAAACAAACAGAAGCCTGGCTGGTCCCACAGTGCCTTTCAGGGTAGGCTGACACTGTTATCTCTGTGTAGGAGACACTCTTATCGCTGGATCTCTGGGGCATCCAAGAGTCCTGATACTGCTGGGGGAAAGTGAAGAGTTTGTTCTTGCTGCCTATTGATATCCCCTCTAAAACACATCCTCAGGTCATTTGGGAAGGATTATTTCATATCCTCCTGACCTGACTCTGGGGAGGGAGGGAGTGAGAGTTTTTTGCTGAGAGAATCCTAAACAAATCTTCACGTGGAGTTTAATTTAACCAGCTCAGAAATAACACCAAGCTTATTATAGCTAAATATACCTCGGTTTGAGGCCTTCCTGTAAATCTGTGGGTTGAGTGTAGCTGGTTCCAGAACTCGTGTGTCATGCAGGGAGTTTGGTACCTGTCCACTCTTGTCTCTGTTTTGTTTGCTTTGTGACAGCACAGGAGAGGTCTCTGGCTCCAAACTGCTCGTCAGCACCCTTGGGAGGCTCCCACCTTGTGCTGAACTCGCCTGTGTCAGCCTCTCCCCCCTGCCATCCCTGCAGCTCCATCCCATCCCTGCAGCTCCATCCCATCCCTGCAGCTCCATCCCGTCCCTGCAGCTCCATCCCGTCCCTGCAGCTCCATCCCGTCCCTGCAGCTCCATCCCATCCCAGCAGCTCCATCCCATCCCAGCAGCTCCATCCCAGCAGCTCCATCCCAGCAGCTCCATCCCAGCAGCTCCATCCCTGCAGCTCCATCCCTGCAGTTCCCTGAGCACAGCTCCCAGCTCAGCCATGCTGCTGCAGAGCACTCAGCAGTGCAAATTGCTTTCCGCAGTGGTGCAGTATCCAAAAAGGTCCTTTGCAAGCCTCCAGGACTGCAGCAGGCTGCTGAGGGATGGAAAGCTCTGGTGCTGCTGGCTGCACACCCTGACGTGCAGCAGCTTCAAAGAGCCTGCATGGATTAGCAGGAATCCTCTGCTCCCTGTAATGAACTGGATTTCAGAGACAGATTGTTCCTGAATGACATTCTCTGCATCCCAACTTGTTCCTGCCCTGCCCAAAGTCAGCCTTTGATGCTGATGCAGCTTTTTTTTTTTCCTAGCTAATACTACCTGTTTTATCTGGCACTGCTGGAAAAAAATGACATCATTTGGGGAGTGCTGCAGGGCTCCTGCCTGTGGGATTGACTCCCAGTCCCTGCTCTGCGCCGACACTGCGGAGCAGAGCAGCCCTTGGCCAGGGTCACCTTTGGGGTTCAGTGTTTGGGGGTCACCTTTGGGGTTTAGTGGAGTTTAACCCTTGTGCCTAATCAGGTTATCTTGTAGGACAAAGGGGGAAAGAAGCTGCTGTGGGAAGGAATCAACGTGTCCTTCCTAGGGACTTGCACTTGACTTGGGGAAGTTTGGACTTGGGGAAGTTTATTTTGCTGGAGGCAGGGCTGAAGACCAGGCTGGGCCTTGGCATGGTGGTGAAAGCACAGGCTGAGGGAGGAAGCTCTTGGCTCCTCTGCCAGGACAGCCTTGTGCAGGTGGGCTCACCTTGGGGCATTTGAGGGGAATCTCTCCTAAAACTGGTCCCCCAAGGGCTGTGAGGGATCAAAGGAGCAGAGCTCAGTGCAGCAGCTTCTCCCTGTGCTCCCAACCGAGTCCTGGGAGTAGCAGAGTGGGAGCAGCATCCTGCTCCTCCAGCCTAAAGCCAGGCAATCTCAGGCATAAAACACTTCCCACATCCCTGGTAAGTGAGGTCATCAGGAGGTGAGGCTCTATGTGAGCACTCACACTGACTTGCTCTGCACATTTTCCTGGATTTGGGTTTTTTTCTTTAAAGCACCAGGAACTGGTGTTTCTAGAGACAGAAACAAGGCCTGGGAGAGGCCCAGGATTGGCTGCCTTGCAGCAGCTGTTCCTGTGGTGGTAACTGATTCCTTCCTTCCCTCACAGAGAACCTGGAGCACAACTCTGAGCCTCGGGAGATCCCTCACCCCGACATCGGCCGCTATTTCTCCGAGTTCACCGGCCTTCACTACCTGGCAAATACCGAGCTGGAAATTCGGTACCCAGAGGATTTGGAGCTCACTCGAGCCACGGTGCAGAAAATTTACAGTTCAGGCAAGGAGTGAGTGCCAAAGGCAGCCTGGGGACAGAAGCAGCTGGAGTGTAGCTTTACCCTCTTTGCAGAACTTGCGTGGGAAGCAAGTTTGGTGACAATCCTTTGGCTTAATGCATTGAAAACTGCATTGAACTTGGAAAGTGGTGCTACAGCATCTTCCCGTTGTCTGCCTGCCCAGCCTGGCCCAAAGGCACAGGGACACTTTGGTACTTGAGGCCCAGCAGGAGGTTCTTGCAGGGACAGCCATGCCAGGAGTGTTGTCCTTCGGAAGGATCCGCACGTTCTGCTCGTTCTGTGGTGGCCTTAGAAGGTCAGCACAGCGAGATCCTGGTGTGGAATATGGAGGACCCCCCTCTGACAGGAAGTTGCTTGTCCTTGCAGTATTGTGGGATTCTTGTTTGGCTATGTCTGTCTGGTTTGGTTTGAGTGTCTATCCCATGCAGGCGATAGTTTTTGAAGTCTCTTGCGTTTCACTGTTGTCTTCTCCGGTCTGAATTTCTGGGTCAGGTATTGCTTCACCTCTGTAGTCTGATTGGTCCTACCTAGAGCTACTGTCCCAGTCCTAAATATCCTTCTGGGCCTGGCAATATCCTTATGGGCCTGGGAGAGAGTTCCAGCCACAAAACCAGCAGCAGTGAGGCTCGTGGTGACCCTGAGGGCCAGGTGGCCGCTTGGCCGATGGCAGAGACTCCGAAAGCAGAAGAGGAGCTCCTGGCCCTTTTCCACACCTGCTGAACACACCCAGCCCGTGTTCTGACCTTGCTTTCCTGTCTGTCCATCGTGTGTGTCCAGGGTGGGATCCGTGGCACAGCTGTGAGTGTTCCCAGGAGGATTTGGACCCTCAAGGGAATGTGTGGTGGGACCTCGAGGGCAGCGCTGGAATGACTCCGATGGACGCGGAGCTGCCGCTCGCTGCCATCTCCAAGTTTTTTCTCCAGTAGGTATTTATGCAATAGAGGGGAATGATGACTGGAGCCTGGCCATCCCTGGAGTCAGCCAAACCATTATGGAAGCAAGATGTTAATTCCTGCAGCTTGAGGCCTTCTTCCTTCTTGCCAAAAGAAAACGGGATTCTGAGGGAGCGCAGACTCGGCTGCCTGTGAGGAAGGAGCTTTAGCAGCTCGAAGCACATGAATTTTTAACCTTGACTTAAAGGCCCCGACAGAACCACTGCAGAAGAGGCTTTCCTCTGGGCTCAGGGGCTGTGGGGTGCAGAGTGACACGGTGTTTGTGCATATCTTTGTGGTTTCTGAAGCAATGTGTGTAGAGTAGCTGCAGCTCGTGTCTCCTGTCACTGTCCACTTGCAACACGGTAATTCTCTCCGAGCTGACAATTAGGGCCCTGTAGAGGTAGGTG
Organism: Corvus kubaryi; assembly: GCF_017639235.1. Classification (NCBI taxonomy): domain Eukaryota; kingdom Metazoa; phylum Chordata; class Aves; order Passeriformes; family Corvidae; genus Corvus; species Corvus kubaryi. Next base: position 72,363 of record NW_024580662.1, on the reverse strand, counting down.
GATGCTCTTTAGTCTCTTATGCACTACAGGTATCTCCACATGGAATCACAGCCCTCCTCTCCAGCAATGCCTGCCCTGCATGTCACCTCCTGCAACCCTGAGCACTGGTTTGCTGTGGAAATAAATGCTGCGAGCCCAGCGCTGTGGTGGTGGTGGTCTGCAGGGGTCTGGGGGCTCCAGGAGGAGCAGCCTGTGGGGAGAGTGTGAGCAGTGCTGAGGGGCTCTGCTCCAAGCAGAGCTGTGTCTTTAAATAGAGTCACAACCCCAGCATGGTTTGGGCTGGAAGGGACCTTGAAGCTCCTCTTGTTCCATGGACAGGGACACCTCCCGCTGTCCCAGGTCTGCACTGACATGAACTTGGAGGGAGGGAGGAATTGCCATTGTGAATCAGGGTAGGGAATCCTCAGGCAAAAACCTGAAAATCCATCTCTTGTTCTTGAGGGTTGGAGTAGACCCCAGCCCTCCAACCCGTTCTGAAAGCAGATCCCAAAAGATTCCTGGCAGGGATGCAGGGTTGGGAATGGGGGTTGTGAGTCCCAAGGTAGCTGAGAACAGGCAGAGCAGAGCCTGGGTGCCCCATTCCCAGCTGTCAGCAAGATTCCTGGGGTTTTGTGCTCCCTTCTGTTGACACCTGGGCCCCTCTCCAGTGCATCCAGGGAATCGCAGAGCTCGTGGGAGCCCTGGCACGAGGAGGAGCTGCCCGAGTGCCAGGTCCAGCTGTGCCATAAAAGAGCCACAGGAGCCACAGAAAGCACCCAGGGCTCCTCTGAGAGCTGCTGCTGCTGGCCAGTGCTCACCAGGCCACCGGGAAAGCTGCTGGCTGCCCCAGGGGTCCCAGAGCAGCCACCAGGGCCCTTCCCGTCCCTCTTTTGGGGCCACTGTGTGTCCTTACCCTGAGAAGAGCCTGGCCCAGGAGGAAGTGGGGAGCTGTTGCTCACCACAGATTTCCCCACGGCTGGTGTGGCCTGGGGTGCAGAAGGGGAGCGTTCCGTGCAAAGGGGATAGGCTTGGCAGCCCAGCAGCCCTGGAATGAAATCCTCATCCCTCTGGCAGGAGTTTCTGGAGGAACTGTGCCCGCAGACAGCTCTGCCTGCTCTGGGTGCTGCCCATGTCCACAGCCCGGGCTGTGGGTGCTGGGGTCACCCAGAGCACCAACACAGCCTGGATGTGCCAAATTTGGAAAAGACTGGGCTGTTTCCATCTGTTTTCCACACAGCCTCAGGGGCCAAGTCAGATTTTGGGATTTGAGACCAACCCGAAGGGAATGGTGCGTTCCCTTTTGTTTCCCATTTGGGGAGGGTGTCCCTGCTGCCTCCAGTGCTGCTTGCCGTGGGTGGAGTCTTTGGTTTTGGTGAGCAGAAACTCCCCTGTGAGCACCTGCTGCTGTGGGAGGAGGCCTCAGCCCAGCGCCCAGGGTGGCCAGGGAAAGCTGGAAAGGCCCCAGGATCCCTCTGTGTCCGTGCTGGAGCAGCCTCTTGGAATGCACAGGGGTTCCCACAGGCTGCACATCCACGGTCCAGCACGGTGGGGAACACCTCTGTGAGGTGCTGGGGTGACATTTGGGGTTTGCCTGTGCCCCCTCCCCTCCTGGCAGCACAGGCACAGTCAGCTTCTCCCCAAGAAGACAGCAGTGGATCCCAACAGTTCCGTGTGTCCGTGAGTAATGGGCGGATCCGTGGTGTCCGTGTTAAGGATGGTGCCGATGCCGTCCGTCGGGATTTGTCCTGTCCTGTCTGTGGAGCTCTCCCAGGAAGGGTTGTGTGGCTTTCTGGAGAAGGTGGAATTGCCTCCCTTCTCTCCCACCGAGTGCAGAGCCTGGCCAGGTTCCTCCTGTGCATCCCTTAGGAGCAGGGGGTGAATTCCCTGCAGTTAATGCCGTGCTCTCCCTTCCCTTTCTGTGTCACCGGCCACCTGTCCTGGGGACAGAACAGCCCCGGTGTTGTCACGTAAAAATCCGGAGGGTGAAGGAAAAAAATTCAAAATGGGGAAGAGGGGGCTGGGAAGGGGCAGGAAGTGAGGAGTGGTCACTGGATCGTAAGGAAAAGCCAGGGCTGGTTCCCAGCTTTGCCACTGGGTGTTGGCACTCAGGGATGTTCCAGGCAGTGCCATTCTCAGGTTTCCTCCGGCAGGGAGCGAGGCCCGGGAGCAGCAGCATACCTGGGAGCTTTGTCCACCCTCGGAGGCCGAGGTCTCGATGTGCTGCTGCTCCAGGCCAGGCTCAGGAGCTGCTCGTGCCCTCCAGCAGCACAGGGGCAGGGAGGGACAGCTCCTGGATCCTCCTGGGAAGCGCTTCCAATCCCTTCGGACCTATCCCGACACACAGGGACACACTGAGAGCGCCCTGAGCCAGCCAAGGGCAGGGGGTGAGGCCTCTGGGACAAACCACGGCAGTTTGTCTCCAACCTTTGCAGGGAAACCAGGACCCTCCAGGCCAGGCAGCCCTGCCAGGGGGCAGGGAGAGCTGGGATATGAGGGGAGGGGAGGGAAGAGCTGGAGAAGGGTCCCTGGGACCTCCTGGTCCCTTCCAGGCCACCTCCACCTGCACACAGCTGGCTCCAGGTACTGTCCTGACTCCTGGGCATCCCCCAGGGATATCCCGGCTCCAAGGGCCCTGCCCCACTCCCTGGGGGCTCTTCCCCCACGGAAGGGAACAGAGTGCTGCATGTCTAACCCCCCTCTTACCCTCCTCCTCCCGCTGGAAGTACCTGGGCTGGCCAAAATTCCACATTGGATGGAAAACTGCTGGCCCAGGAACGGAGGGTGAGGAGCCCTGAGCCCCAGGGCCCCCGACACTGACAGCTGAGGTTGCAAGATGGGGACATCCCTCCTTTCTCCGTTTTTATTTATAAACAGGTATTTTCCTGGACAGCTGGAGGCTGGAAATGATTTCATTCCTTTCCTGTTTGTATTTGGCTTTAAACAAATAAACAACACTGACTTGCTACCTACTGCCGCGGTGTGCTGTGCTGTTTGAGCTGCCTCCCAACCCTCTCCTTCCCTCCTGGAAGGGCTTTGCTCTTCCCCGCGCCCGTGGGAGGGTGACGTGTCCCTGCCAGTGCCAGTCTGGCAGGGAGGGCGATGGTGACAGAATCCCCCCCTCTGCACGGGGCTCTGCCAAAACTCCCTCCTGGGCAAGACCCTCCCCCCTCCCTTTGGGGGTCCTGGGTCTCCTCTGTGCATCCTCCTTTGTCTGTCCCCATCCAGGGTGGCACAGCCCGGGCAGTGCCAGGGCTGGGGCAGCCGCGGGGCTCAGGTGGGAGCCGCTGCAGGGGATCCACGGGGAGCCCCCGGCCCCCATTCCCGCGTTGGTATACAGGGGGCAGCTCCGTGCCCTTCTCCCAGGGACCGCCCCAGAGCCGCGAGCGGGGCACAGCCGGGCTCCAGGTGCCACCAGCCGCTCCGGGGCTGTCCCCGCTCCCAGCGGGTGCCACCCTCGGCGCTCCCGGCGCTGCCTCTGGGCGGGGGCGCGCAGGGACCCGGGGCCGCCGCGCCGCCGCCGCCTCCCCGCCGCGCCCGCCCTTAAAAGCGGCGGCGGCTCCGGTGCAGCGCCCGCGGCGCCGCTCCCGGCACGGCCCGGGATGGGCTCCGCGCACTCCGTGCCCGCCGAGATGCGGGAGCTGGCGGACAGGACGGGCTGTGAGTACCGGGGACCCGCGGGCACCTCGGCCGGGCGCTGCCGCTGCCGCCCCCCGCCTCACCCCGGCCCGGAGCCTCCGGCCGCGCTGCCGGAGGGAACGCGGGGTGTCCGGCCCCGCAGGGGACACGTCACCCGCGGGGGTGCAGGAGGTGTCACCCGGGGAGGGAGGGAGGGGGGTGTACAGGAAATGTCACCTGGGTGGGCGGGGGGCTGCAGGAGGTGGCGCTCGAGCAGGGAGGGGGATGCAGGACGTGTCGTGTCACCCGCGGGGAGGATGCAGGAGATGTCACTCGGGGAGGGTGCAAAGGTGTCACCTGGGGTGGAGGGAGAGCAGGATGTGACACCCGGGGGATGGCGCGGGGACAGGGGATGAGAGGAGAGGGTGTAGGAATGTCACCAGAGAGTCCCCGGCGCCACAATGCCACGAGCCGGGACGTCGAGCGGCCACACGTGCGAGCCCCGGCACGGCTCTGCCCACCCGCGCCACCGGGGCAGGGAATTGTCCCCGCACGGCTGCTCTGCCCCGGAGCCACCGGGCCGCGGCACCTCGGGGCTGTCCCGGGCCGCAACCGCAGGGGAAGGAGCAGGGACACGGCCCAGGGCTCCCCGCAGGGGTCGGGGCGTAGGGCGGGGTGGTCGTGTCCTTCCTGGGAAGCGTCACCGCTCCAGGACGTGGCGAGCTCCGGGCACGGAAATCGGGGAGCTCCCACCCGGATCCTCCGGCTCCGGCCGTGCTGAGCGGCTGCGATGGAGCGAGGGCTGAGGGGCCGCTCTGCCCACGGCCAAAGCGGGGGTCGAGAGGGTCCAGTGCTGCTGCTGCTCCTGGGGTCACATCTCCTTTCATCCCTTCTCCTCCTCCCCCAGGAAGGGCTGAGCCCCCCGCACCCCACTGAGCACCCCGGGCTGGACTCAGGAGCTTGGGGAGCCCGCGGGGTGCCAGCCTGGCAGCCCAGGGTGGGAGGAGGTTTTTGGGGTACCTCCTGGCCCAGGGACCCTGCAGCAGCCCCTCAGGCACAGGTGGCACCTGCCCCGGTGCCCCGTGAATCAGCCCCAGGAAGGGTTGGTGAGGGCAGCACCTAAAAATCTCATCGGAACCAGAGCAGAGAGGGCAGAGGGAGTCCCTGACTCCAAGCCACGACTGGGGTGCACGTCCTGTGCTCCCGGTGGGATTCACAGAGCTCCCACCGTGCTGTGGCTGCTACCAAACCCCCTGGGAATTCAGGGCATCTACAGCCCTGCTGCTGCGGTCCAACCTCGTGCGGGGCATTGCAGCCACCCTCGGTCCCCTGGGAGGAGCAGGGACAGGGCAGAGCCACCTGGACGTGCCCATGGCCCGTTCCTTTGCCTTGTCCCTCCTGGAGGGGCACCCTGAGGGGCTGCTCGGGGCACTGGGGCCGGTTCCCCTCCCTCCCTCCCTCTGTGTGCTCCATCCCAAAGCTGCAGCAGCGTCTGTCGGGGGTGAAGCAGCTCTTCCCGGGATGCTGCGGCCATTCCCTACACCCAGGCTGGTCCCACGGGGAGGGCTGAGCCCCCCAGTGCCCCTTTCCTGTGGGATGCCCTCTGCTCAAGCAGCACAAACCACACAAGGCTGGGAACAGCTGGCCCAGCTCCCTTTGGTTTAAATCCTGTTCTCCCCCCATTAGCGGAGACTGCCGGGCTTGGACACGGGCCTGCAGCATCAGGATGCTTCTCAGGGACACGAGCAGCCTCTGCTGCCCTTGAGCCAGCCCTTCTTCCAGCAAAGCTTTTGCCTTTTGTGCAGATTTTCCCTTTTTTCCTGGAAAGTAGCCGAGCGCTGCCACCTTTCACAGGACAGAGCGATCCTGGGAGACCTGAGAGGTAGACCTGGGATTAGGGAAAGAGGGAGGAAAAGCCTCAGCCAGCCTTGCAGGGCTGGCCCAACCACGAGCATCCAGCCACTGACCCCAGTTCTTGTTCCTCTTGGTGCCTGGGACATTTTTCTGAGACATCAAAGCTTTCTGGTGTGCACCCACATCCCAGATGCTGAAGGCTCGGTGGCCCAGCTGCTCCCATGGTGACGGCGATGTCGTCAAAGCAGGAAGTGAAAGGTCACTGCTCCATGGCCAAAACTGGAAAGCAAAGTCCGAGAAAAGTTCCCATGAGTGCAGCAGAGCAGCAGCCAGGAGAGATGAGGGGAGAAAACATCCAATGGATGAATCAGTGAGGCCTGGGCATCATCACCTGGGGGCCAGTGGGGTTAAGGGGGGTTAAAGAAAGGGGGTTTGAAGCCCGTCCTGCAAAGGTGCTGCCGGGGATCCGGGCAGGCCCAGGGCCCCAGGACCCGGCCCAGATGGGTTTCCAGGCTGTTATCAGAGGTCTGTGGAGGCTCAGCCTCGCTGATCAATACCGTTGCTATTTCCAGGCTGTGAAGCAGCAGTCAGGAATGCAAAGGACATTATTTAAACATCATAAAAGGCAGCTCGGGAGGCAGCGAAGCCCAGCTCCGACCCTGCTGTCTTGCAGCAATTAACCCTTTGCAACCCCTCAGCGATACTTTAATGTGGTTTTCTGTCTCTCCGTGATGCCAGGGGTGGCCGATTTCCAGCAGCCAGGGCAGCCCTGCCCCGTGCCCGGCCCCAGCCAGGGCTGCAGGAGCCTGTGGGTCCAGCTGGTACCCAGACAGATTCTCCCCCAGCTCCAAAGCACTTCTCTGGCTCCTGGGAATGGCCCCTGTCAATATTTGCACAAGAGTCAGGCCCTCGGGGGGTTAGAGCTCAGTTACAGCCCCTGGGGAACAGCTGGGGAAGATAAACTCACATGTGCCGGGGCTTAGGACAGCGAGGAGGTGCTGCTGAGCCTCAGGCTGGAACCCCAGTGCTCGTGGGGCTCAAAGGGAGCTGCTGGTCCCCCCTTCCAGCCCCTGCCCCGGGATGGGGTTAGTGCATCCCTGGGGCAGTGCCCACCGCGAGGCTTTGTGGCTCACCCCAAGCAGTGGCAGCAATTTCAAAGCCAGGCGTTGATTCTGGGGTGCTGCTGTGCCCCCTCCATGTCCTTCCCTCTTCTCTGGCCAGGGGCAGGTCCCTGCTGCCAGGATTGCTGATCCCAGAGCTATTCCCTGCAGCAGCCATGGCAGTGGATGTCCCGGGGCAGGTCAGGATGGTGCCAACCACCCCAAACAAAATGGCCAAGCCAGTTCCAAGGACTGACCCCAAGGATCCTGACCTGGGGACTGGGATCCCTCTGTGCCATTCCGTGCCATGCTGGGCCAGGGAATTTCCTGCAGACCAGGACAGGGGATAAAGCAGCCCTTGGCACCACCCTGCAGCCAGCACGGGGCACGCAGGGACACAGCCGGGCCTCGTGGGGCTGCATGGGGCCACCAGAGGGGAATGGGGTGGCACAGCTGTGCCCAGGACCCTGCCCCGCTGCTGGGGGTGTGGAGACAGGCACAGAGGGGTGTCCCGAGGGTCCCCTGGGGCTCAGCCCCTGTCACCTCTCTCCTTTGCCTGGCAGTCACCTCTGAACAGATTGAGCACCTGCACCGGCGCTTCAAGCAGCTGAGCCAGGACCAGCTGACGATCCGGTACGGCAACTCCAGCCCCACGGCAACTCCAGCCCCACTGCAACTCCAGCCCCACGGCAACTCCAGCCCCACTGCAACTCCAGCCCCACGGCAACTCCAGCCCCACGGCAACTCCAGCCCCACTGCAGTTCCAGCCCCACGGCAGCTTCAGCCCCACTGCAATTCCCGCCCCACTGCAGCTCCAGCCCCACTGCAACTCCAGCCCCACTGCAGCTCCAGCCCCACTGCAGCTCCAGCCCCACTGCCGGGGCTGCCCAGAGCATGTCCCCCCTTCCCTGGGCTCCCAAGGGTGCCAGTCCAGGGCTGTGATTCCGAGCGTCCTTCCCCGGCCGTGCTGAGGCAGCTCTGGCAGCGTGGCCTTGCAAATAATCCCAGGAAAACCACAAGGACGCAGCGGCCTCGGAGCTCTGGCAAACACCTCATCACCCCCCAGCTTTAAAACCAGTTTTGGGGAGGGAGCAAGCGGGACCTGCCGCTGCTCTGGTTCTCTCCGGGGTGGCTGCGCGGGGAATTGGGCACCTCGGGAGAGCTCCGAGCCCCCGCTGCTGCTCCCCCCCTGCCGGGGGTGATTTCTTGTCTCATTTGCTTTATACATCGTGGAGAGCAATGACCAGCACGGGCTCAGCACGAAGCCGAGGGGAGGCTGGACAGCAGGAGCTCCTTCCTGTGCCTTGCCGAGCCCTGTTTGAGGCCTTTAGCCCGGGAAAACCCTAAAAATCATGGCAGAGGGAGCCATGCAAAGGGCCCCGGCGTCATCCTAAGGGCTTCCCAAAGACCCGTTTTAGTGGGACAAAATCCCTGAGCACAGACTTGCTCCCAGTGTGAATGGCAGCAAAAAGGGGTTTTTATCCAAAACCTCTTTGTTTTTCCACGATTGCTTTGGAAGGAAGGGGTGGGGTCTCCCGGTGGCTGTCGGAGCCCCTCCCTCCTCCGCGGGTCCCTCACGCTCCGGGCTGTCTCTGTCCCTTTCGCAGCAAAGAGAACTTTGACAGCATTCCCGACCTGGAGTTCAACCCAATCAGAGGGAAAATCGTCCACGCCTTTTTTGACAAGCGGTGAGAACCCCCCAGCACCCGGGGAGGGATGATTTATCCTCTGGAAGCAGGATGGGGCTGGGCAGGGATCTTCTCCCCAAAGGCTGGGGTGGAACCGGGTGGAAAATCAGACATTTAAGCTGAGTCTTAGTGACAAACCAGTCCTAAAGCTTTGGGGGGGCATGTGATGGGCTTGGGAGTGGGTGGCTGGGGGATTCCCATCACCGTGGGCTCCGGCACCCCCAGGAACCTGCGGCAGGAGTCGGATGGGCTGGCGGATGAGATCAACTTCGAGGACTTCCTGACTATCATGTCCTACTTCAGACCCATCGAGATGAACATGGATGAGGAGCAGCTCGACCGCTTCCGGAAGGAGAAACTCAAATGTGAGGCTTTCCCAGGGCCTGGGGTTTGGGGCTGGGGTGGGAAGGGTCTGCCCTGACCCTGCCACGCTCCTCTCGTCCCTCCCAGTCCTGTTCCACATGTACGACTCGGACCACGACGGGAAGATCACGCTGCAGGAGTACAGAAATGTAACGTGTGGCCCCTCCTGCCCCGTCCCCCCCAATTCCCCGGCCTGGCGTTGACCCTCTGCCTTGCAGGTGGTGGAGGAGCTGCTGTCGGGGAACCCCCACCTGGAGAAGGAGTCAGCTCGGTCCATCGCCGATGGGGCCATGATGGAGGCAGCCAGCATCTGTGTGGGACAAATGGTGGGAGCCTGTGCTGGGAGCTGCTTCCCTGCTCTGCCAGGGCCCCACTGAGGGGCTGTGGGGGCATCAAGAATGGGGCTGGAAGAGGTCCCTGCTTCCCAGGGCACCTCCCCTGTCCCAGAGCTGCTTTGGCCAGGGATTGGTTTTCAGGCAGCAGCTTCCAGGGTGGTGTTTTCTCATGAGAAGAGCCCAAGGGGGATCAGCAAACAGTATCCCATAAACCCCATCCTTACTGCTCATGGAAAAGGCTGTTCCTTGCAGCCTTGGGGGTTTGGGGACCAATTCTGGGCTGGCCATGGGGTACAGGGCAGGGCCAGCACTGGGAACCCATGGGAGACCTGTCCCTCAGCCCCAGGGGACAGCCCTGGGCCACCCCTTCCCACATCACCCAGGGCAGCCTCAGTGTTTCCTCTCTCACCACGACAGGGCCCGGACCAGGTGTACGAGGGCATCACCTTCGAGGATTTCCTGAAGGTCGGTGATGTCTCCACTCATGTCCCTGGGAGGAGGGACCGGGGTGGGCACAGGGACCGGGATGGGCACAGGGACCAGGGTGGGCACAGGGAGCTGGGTGGGCACAGGGAGCTGGGCTTTGACCCTGGCGCCGCTCAGCCCCTTCCCCTGGCAGATGTGGCAGGGCATCGACATCGAGACCAAGATGCACGTGCGCTTCCTCAACATGGACACCATCGCTCACTGCTACTGAGGAGGGCAGGAGGAGGAGGATGAGGAGGAGGAGGAGGAAGAGGACCCAGCAGCAGCTCCATGTCCTGGCACCTGGCTCCCAGCTCCATGGCTCTGCCTGTGCTGGGGCTGCCCTTTGCTCTCTAGAAACATCAGAGGCTTTTATCTGTAATAAAAGATATTTCTCTTTTTAGTCCTCGCTGAGAAATACTCAGTCCATCCATCACTCCTTGGTGGAGTGTTTCCCTGAGCAGAAAGCCTCCACAAATCCTGGTTTCCCCACAAATCTGGATTTTTTAGCCTCTGCCACACGCTGCTCTGGGGAAGGAGCTGCCCAGCTTGGACTGATCGATCCCAGGCCGTGGGGACAGGCAGGGATGGGGATGCTGAGGGGCAGGAGGTGAAGGCAGCACGCTCAGCCCCTAAAAGGACAACCACATCCCACTCTGCATCCTACAGTGAAGGTGATGGCAGCGACACAAGGAATATTCCCAGTTTAATCCCAAACCAGCACCCCGGGCTGTGCCTGCCGGCCAGAGCCAGGCAGGAGGAGCCCGGAGCAGGCAGCAGGGACGCGGGGACGCGGGGACGTGGGCTCCTGGCAACCAGGTGGCTCCTGCCCCCACATGTTCCCGCTAGAACAAGGCACCGGAGACGAGGGGTTGTTTACTGGTATTAATAACTGGATGGCTCCAGGCGGGTTTCTGTCTCTAAGGCAGCCTGAGCTGGGGAGGGAGGGAGGGAGGGAGGGAGGGGGAGAAAAAAGGGCAATGGCTATTTTTAGAAAAGCAGGGAAGATTTATTTGTTTTATCAAAAAATAGCTTCCCCCGGTGACACGAACACGCGGTGGGAGCAGCCCCGCAGCGCAGCCGGCAGCGGGAGGGGCTGCAGGCAGCGATGGGTGCGGGGCCACCCGGCCCTGCTGTCACCCCCCCCCTCCATCCCTGCCTCAGGGCAACAGCGCTTTTTCCCTCTTTTCCACCTTATTGGGGGTCTCTGCTCGGGCACCCCCACACCGAGGGCGCAGTGAGGGCTCCCCTCCCAGGCTCTGTCCCCTCCGAAGCCCCCGGTGTCGGTTCGGAGCTGCTGGAGCTCGGTGCGGAGCAGCTCCCGGAGCCGCGGCAGCGGGACAAGGACCGCGCTTCCCTGCAGTGCAGCCCGGCCTGGAGGGACCCGCAGGGAACGGAGCTGGGAATGTCCCACAGGGCCGTGGGACGGCGCTGCCGCCGCCTGTGGGGTTGGTTCAGGGGCTGAGGCGCTGGCAAGGGGAGCTGGAGCTGGGCTGGGTGGGAGAGCCGGGGATTGGGAGGGGATGGAGCTCCCGGCTCTCCCAGAGGAGCCGTTCGGGCCCTGCAGGGCTCCTGGTGCTCCCCACGGCCCGCTCTGCGTTTGCAGGGCTCTGGGATCCCCTCCTGCTCTCCTCGGGCTCCTCTGGGCACCCTCGGGCATCCCCATCTCCCGGGCGCCACATCGGCATCGCCCGGGCAGGGGAACCTCCTCCTCCTCCTGCTCCTGAATCTCTCATCCTGCCCCTCCTCTGTGCCAGACCCTCCGTGCTCCCTCCCCACCCCATGCACACGAGGGCACAACATCCAGCTCCTCCCCAAATCCTCAGGTTTCCGCAGCCGAGCCAGGCTCCTTTCCCTGTTTTCCCACTGAAATTTCCACACAGACACTGCGGGACCATCCCACTCCCTAATCCAGCTGCAAGCTCCGTGCTCCCAGTCACAGCGCTGGGTGTCTGAAAGGTCCTTTTCTGGCCCTAGATCTCGCAGCTGGGGCTGCAAGGGTTGCCACAAGATCAGGGTCCCACTCCCCCTCCACACCCCAATTTCCTTGGAGGAATCATCCAAGAGGACCCACACCAGCAAGGGCTGGGTGTGCCCTGCAGTGCAGGGAAGGAGAGGGCAGGAGGAGTGAAGGGGATGGATGAGAGGATAATTATTATCCCTTGAGCTAATTAGCTGCTCCCTGGATATTCTGTTAAGTGGCAAGGAAAGTGTGGGAGTTTGGGAAGCAGAGGAAGGGCTCAACCCAAACTGGCTGCGGCGTTCTCTCTTTGCTTGTGTTGGGAATTCTCTGCGGGAAATGGGATGAGGGGAGAGCAGGAGGGAGAGGGGAGTTAAGGCTGATCCTCAGCCCAGCAAAGGAGCCCCAGGGCTGGCCAGGAGCATCACTCCCACGGCAGGCACCAACACGGTGTTGATGTTGCACACAGCAAAGCCCAGCGAGAGAAGGAGAATAATCCTGGAAATCACAGGAAAATCTGGCAGAGCCCCGGGAAACCTGGCAAGGGCGACACTTCTGCTGCAGCAAAATCCTGCAAAGTGTTCCATAAAGGATAATGGTTCTGCTGTGGGGCCAAGATGCCAAGCCCTGGGATGTGGTACAAAGCTCCGTGGCAGATCCCAGCAGTGGTCAGCAGAGGGTAATTGGAAAATTGAAGCTGCTTTATTGGAAAACTCCAGGGAGGCTGATCAAGGCTGAGCAGCATCGGAGAGAGCGGCGGCTCCTGGGATTGGAGAGGGGGACTGAGTGACCCCAGCACTGAAGAGGGACACTGAGTGACCCCAGGACTGCAGGGCAGGGCCTCGGGGCAGGTGGGCATTGGAACAGAGGGGACACAGCTTGACCCATCTCCCCACTGCTCCCCCTCATCCGTCAGCCACGCTGGAGCTTGGGGATGGCAGGAGAGACCAAACAAGGGGACACCTGCCCAGGAAGGGAGGGAAGAGCAGGAGAGCAGGAGGCAGCACAGACCCCACAGCCAGGGAACTGGGGCAGCCACTTGCAGCTGGTATTTCTAAGCTGAATTTTGGGGAGCTCCTCGTTCCTTTGAGGGCACTGTCCGAGGCAGTGACAGAGGAACCCCCCACCTGAAGCTCTTCCATGAAGAGGAATTTGGCCCTGAGGCTCGAGGTCCACATTTCTGGATAAAACTCTGCCAGTGGCACAAATCCTGACCCGGAACAGGCTCTTTCCCCCTGGTTTCTCTTGCATAATCCACCAGTACTTCATCTGCTTATGGGGTTTGCAGTCACTGCTGCCCCACCTTCCCCTCCGGCAGCAGGGACCGGTCCCAGAGGTACCTGAGGGGACAGGGAGGGGCTGGGAGGACACCAGCTCCATGTACCTGGAGGTTTTAGGACCATCCACAGAAGCTGGAAACGAGCAGGCAAATGCCACTGGAGGAAAAGAGGGGGCAGAGAGGACATGAACAAGTTCTTGCACCACTTCAGTGCCCCTGCGTTCGCCCTTCTGTGACAGCAGCTGGGACAGGGAGTGACAGAGGAGGGCAGGGCAGGAAAGCAGAGGCTCGGTGGGAAAGGCCACAAGGTGGGAGAGAAAGGGAGTTCAGAGTCCCTCTCTGTACAAAGAGCACCCCCTGCTCCTCCTCCCACCACTCCCCAGATCAGGAGAGGGATGGCAGCCCCCAAAACCCCGGAATTGCTCTTCCCTCATTGCTAAGGTGATTGAGGACACAAAACAGAGGCAAGAAGCACTTTGTGGGGCCTGTGCTGCTGGATTGACCCAGGGTCAGAGGAGGGGCACTGGGGATTTTCCAGCAGGGCTCTGCAGCTGTGTCCTTCCCACCAGGATGGCTGTGCCAGACGCCCCTGGAGCTGCTCCTGCGGCCACAGCTCCGGAGCCGGGCACGGCTGGGGGTGTGATACACACACAGCTCCCCTTTGATCCCACATTCTCTTTGGAGCAGGGATCCTTCTCTGGAGGACACAGACATCTCTTTGTAGCTGAGGATCGCTGCCACCAACAACAGACACCAGGAGTCTCGAGGCTTTTCATGCCGAACTCTGATGCCTTTGGATTCTTTAGCTGTCCCCGAGCACCTGGCCTGTCTGAGGGCCACCAGCCTGGCAGGTGGCACCAGCGTGAGCCCGACCTTCAGCCTGACCTCTGCCAGCTCAGTCCACACTGGTCCAATGTGTCCTGACTGCAGCTCCTCCACTCCAGCCCCTGAGCCCATCCAAGGCAAATTTGTCCCTTCTCAGTGCCCACCCCTGACCTGTGGGACACAACACTGGGCCCCTCCCGGCCACTGACCCGTACCAGTGGGCTGGGAAGCTCCAAGCGGCTTCTATCCCCAGTAAAGGTTGGATGGCGACCCCATTTCTGCTCTTGAAATGAAGGAAGAGGCTCCATTTCAGTGCCCCCTAACCCCAAATCTCAGCGGCCTCGCTGGTGGTTGCTCCACTCCAGCACAACACTAATGAGCAGCCAGGGAATTGGGACAACATCCCTTCCCAAAAACTCCCGACACTGGATACTCTCCAGCAGCCTGAGCGCCCTCATCTGCACGAGGAGTGCACACAACCCTCTGCCATGGTGCAACCTTCCTAAATTAACTCCACACCCAGGGAAAAGGCCCAAGGGACCACAGCCCTGGCAGAGCTGCATCCAGACTGTGAGCTGTGGGGACAGAGAGTTCCACCTCTGCTGGAGCTGGACTTGTACCCAGAAAGCAAACACCTGCTCATGCAGGTGCTGCAAATGCCCTTCCCAGCAGCTCCAGGACCTCCACATGAGCAGGAGCAGAGGGAGAAGGAGGAATGCGGAGGTTGACTCCGGGAAAAGGGGCTCACGTGGGCACCACACGAACTTATCTGTTCCTTGCAGCAGGGAGATGAAGGAGGAACAAAGCTGTTCCCAGATAATGAGGCGAGATAAGGAGAAGGGAGAACAATGACATGGGAGCTCTCCCGGCTCAGCACATGGCAGAAGTCACAGGGTTGGAGCAACCCCCAAAGTCATTTATGCTACAGAAACCATTATTTATTTGTCAGGTTTCGGCTGAACTCTTGTCCAAACTGTGTATCCGTGACACTTCCTGCTCTTCCAGGAATGGAGGGAGGGAGCTGGCTTCCCAGAAGGGCAGAGGAATAAAAAAAAAGAAGATCAAAGCTTTATGAGAGATCAAATTTATTGGTCAGACAGAATAGCTTTGCCCCTTGCACTTTTTGCATATCCTTCACATGGGAAAAGGTAACTTAAATACCTAAAATGTGAAATTTTGGCTTAGGGGTCATGGGAAAGGAAGGAAGAGCTGTGAAATGCAGCTGAGGGCTGCCTCAGTGACTGGACAGGGCTGAAGTGCCAGCCCAGCCCCTCTCCCGCAGGCCTGGGCACATTCCCACACCTCTCCCCAGTACTCGGCACTGATTCCACTAAGCCAGGAAAAAGGTGCCGAGTTAAAACTCAACCTCAACTTAAACAGAAGTGACACAGCTTTGCTTTGCACCAGTGAGTTTTACAAGGGCAAATCACAATAAAATCATTTTACATCAGTAAAAAGATCCATGCAGGACTGGAGCTCTTGTTCCCCAAACTGGTTTTACCTGTCAGTACTACCTGGGCTTAAGGCAAAGCCTCACCCCTCACTTCCACCTGAACAGCACCTCCTGCCCTTCACCTGCCGCTTCCCCACAGCTTTGGGGCTCAATACCCAGGCACGGCACTGCAGCCACGTCATCCCTGCTGTTCCATGATCAATTCCCAGCTTGGAAGCAAGGACAGCACTGGAAACCCTCCAGGTGCTGTGGAAGGACATGATCCAGCAAAGAACACACCTGACAACCTGAGCCAGCCCTTTGTCCCAGTGAACAGGGGGCAGTTTACCCGAAAAGGCTCAGGAACAAAATCCCACAGACAGAGGTACATATACAATTAGAAAACATTTAATCCAGGATTTTAAAGAATTAAAAAAATAATTTACTCTAAAATAATTTTGATGTGTGTGTGGCCTGCTGAGTTCCCAAGCATCCAGCCTGGCCTAGGGAACCTTCCCCTCCCTCTCTCCATCCCAATCCCTCTCCCAGCCACTGTAACCTTTTGTGCATGGTCCTGTCCTGTTCCCAGGCACATTCCAACGCACTCCAAGGAAAACAAAAATGAGCAGCTCATTACCAGGAAAGACATATCAAACATGTGGCTCAGCACCTGCTTTTCCCGAGTCCTTGGTGATTCTTTTCCCTCTTGGGGTAGGCCAGAACTCCTCAGAGAGCTCCCAGCCTCCCACCCCTCCAGTGTCCCACTCTGGCTTCCCGACCAAGACGGGACCTGCAGCATCTTTCCCACAAGCAGCAGGAATACTTTTGTTTACCCTGCAGTGCTCCCTTTCCCTCTTCAGCCTCTGCACTCCACCAGGCTGGACCCCTGGACATGTCCAGAGAACACCACATTCCAGAGGGATGCTCCAGGGCAGCCACGCTCTGTTTGGGTTCACATCCCCAGGCCTTTGGCAAATCCCAGCCCACTGGTGCAGCCAACACCAACTTTTGGGTGCTTGTCCCACATGGATTTTCCTTCACCCGTGGCCCTGACTGGCCCCAGAAGCCGAGGGGTCCCCTAGATGCTGTCGTAGGGCACCGCCAGGCCGATGTTGTAGTTGTAACCTGTCAGCTCGTCGTAGGAGGAGCGGCAGATGGGGAGGACGCTCTCCACAGCCAGCTGGTCCACGGAGAACTCGTAGCAATAAATGATCCCTCGGTACCTGCACGGAAAACAACCAGCACACACCATGTCACCTCAGTGGGAAAGCAAACAGAGGTGGAAATCACCATAAAAATCATCTGAACTGAAAAAGGCTGAAAAAACTGATAAAAACCCCCATCCCTTCTGCGGGAGGCTGAGCACTTTTAAGCAGGAAAACTCCCTCCTGTCTCCTCCCAGGGACCCAGCAAGGCTGGGAAGGGCTGGTGAATCATTCCCTCCAGCCCTGCAGAGACGTGACTGTCATCTGCTGAAACATCTCCAGGCTCTCCAGCACGGGGGAAGATAAATACACTGGTATTTGATAGTTCAATTAGCACTAACAGCCATTTGAGATGCAAATACCAAAACCTGCAGCTTAAATGCCAGCAGTTTTCCTTTAGGAGGAGACAGCATTACTAATATTTCGAGCATGGAGAGGGCTGCATTCCCTGCCTGGCTTCAGTGGACTTTATGTTCCCCTGCTGAGAAAAAAACCCCATTTTTTTTGTGCTCAAGCGAATCAAGAGCCAATTCATCGCTTGTTTTGTAAACCTTACCCTTCAACTTTTGTTCAGTTTTATTTTTTTGCTGCTATACCCCCTCTGTAAGTGCTCTGCGTGATGACTCAGGTGCTCAGGGCGCTATTTAAAAACAAAGCACATTGCTGAGGGCTGGGTCCTCACTTGCGGTGCACGCTGGGGTCGTCGTCAGTGATGCTGGAGCCTCGGGGGTTCTTCTCCTCGGGGATGTTGGCAGTGATCAGACTGTGGGAATTGAACCACACGTAGCGGACGGGATGCCTGGAAAACAACCCAGAGCACGGGGTGAGGGGCCACCTGCACCGGACTTCCAAAATCCGAGTGCTGGGAAAGGAACGGCTTTGGATTAAACACGGAGTGGTTGAAATCAGCGGCCTCCCTCCGGCCGGAGGCTGGGAACCTGCACCTCTGGCTCTTCCCGCCTGGAGCAGATCCCACATCTTCTATCCCCATCTAGTGGGCTCTTCCCAGAACACACGAGGAGGCCAGAAAATACGCTGGAAAGCTGGCAGGGAGGGATGGATGCGGGCTGCGCTGGCTGCTGGCTGCCCTAAGGACTGCAGCGCTCCCAGGAAGGGCAGGATGCTTCCCAAAACGAAGGGGAAGGACACCCCACACACCCATGCGCTGACGTGGCTCAGAAATGCACCCAAGGCACAAGCTAAGAACCACGGAGTGGGAAGGGACCCACAGGGACCACCCAGCCCAGCTCCCGGCCCTGCCCAGACACCCCAACAACCCCACCCTGGGCATCCCTGGCAGCGCTGTCCAAACGCTCCTGGAGCTCTGGCAGCCTCGGGGCCGTGCCCATTCCCTGGGGAGCCTGGGCAGTGCCCAGCAGCCTCTGGGGGAAGAACCTTTCCCTGCTCTCCAGCCTGAGCCTGCCCTGGCCCAGCTCCAGCTGCTCCCTGGGTGCTGTCCCTGCTCACAGAGCAGAGATCGGAGCTGCCCCTCGGGAGAAGTTCCAGCTCCCTGGGGAGGATCTGAGCTCAGTGTTCTCTGCTCCAGCTGAACAAGAGCCCTCAGCTGCCCCTTGTGTGGCCCCTCCAGACCCTTCCCCATCCTCGTGTCCCTCCTTTGGACACCGAGGTCAGGTCTTCATTCCTTTCCCTCTCAGTGGTGAGTACCTAACCCCAAACCCCAGAACAGCACTTTCTGTTCAAGCAGGAGTCACTTCTCTCCTCACATGAGGATGGCTCATCTCCGCACCCCAGATGTGTCTCCTGTCACCTCCCTCAGCTCCTGCTCCTGTTTTCCATCCCTGCCATGGGGATAACAGCACGTGCCTTATCTAGGAATGCCTTTCGATTGGAGTGATCCCTTCTGATTCCTCTCTAGATTAAGCAGTGTTTTCTACATGTTTAATCGAATGGCTTCGCTTTGAGCACACCCCCGAGCTCAGCCCTGCCCTGCCTGCCCCCTCCTGGAGCACCACTAATGAGCATGCCAAGGAGACAATCAATGGAATATTGTCCTTAATGCATCAGCCACATCACAGCAGCCTTTATCATTCCCAGGGTCAACACAGAAAGTGATACCTGCTATTAATCAATGACAACTCCAGCCTGAACTTCCCTGCCTGTAAATACCTCATCTAGCTCCTCTTTGGGGAAGATGCATTGAAAAAAAAAAAAGAAATCAGGATTTATCTGTTCATTTTATGGATATCACTCAGACTTACAAGGGGCTAAATCCTCGAGTCTTTATCCAGACAAAGTCCGGGAATTGTGCTTTGATCAGGAAATCTTCATTTAGCTGTACAAAGTGTCAGCTCCAGGATGCTGATCTCTGCTTGTACTTTCAGTGCTGTGCTCCTTGTGCTCAGTACAAACTGGTGTTTCAGTATTTAAATGAGTGTAAATGCTTCAATCCTCACCATTGAGGGAATGTGTGGATGAGGTGAACAGAAACGCAGGGATTGTGCTGGATGCGCTGGATGGAGACAGCCAGAACCAGTCGTTCTCAAAACAGCCAGTCCAGCACTTTAAAATCAAGGTCCAACAACTAAACTGAGGTTGGGGATGGGGCAGGGAGAAGTCACTGACTGAACTTCATGGAAAATCCAGGGGAAACAACTGAACACCGACTGAAACACTCAACTAATGAGCAGAAAGGCCATGACAGCTGAAGGGCCCCCACAGAAACACACAGCGCTCCAGGCGGGGAGGCACCCTGTCCCCAAACCACACAGAACTCCCAAAAAGTCTTCTCACTGCCACACTCCTGCCAGCCCTGATAACCCCCACGGCCCAGCTTCCCCCCCAGCCCGAGTTACCTGGCGTGCATCTCCCAGAGCTTGGTGCCCATGCGCTGGTCCCACACGCACACCAGGCCCTCCTCCCCTCCGCTGACGATCTTCCACTCGTCCATCTGCACCGCAGACACCCCCAGCTGGTGCGCGTACAGGGAGCACGCGGCCTCGCCGCGGCGCACGTCAAACACCCTCACCCTGAAGGGAAAAACAGGGATAAAACCAGCTCTGGACATGCAGCCTGTGGGTTCTGAGAGCACAAGGACTTGGGGGTTATGGAAATCCATCGGGGACAGCAGCGGTGCCACTGCTGCTCCAGGGCTGGAAGAGCAGTAGGGCCCATCCTTCTCACCACTGGATTTTCACCCTGACTTCTGTTACAGAGATCTTTTCCAGGCAGATTTCTCCCACCACACAGGAGCTCTCTGAGTCTTTACAGCTCCTAGGACCTAAAGAGGGCTCTGGGCTCTCAGCACAGGAAGGACCTGGAACTGCTGGAGGAGTCCAGAGGAGACCACAGAGCTGCTCCAAGGGCTGGAGCCCCTCTGCTCTGGAGCCAGGCTGGGAGAGCTGGGGGTGCTCACCTGGAGAGGAGAAGGCTCCAGGGAGAGCTCAGAGCCCCTTCCAGGGCCTAAAGGGGCTCCAGGAGAGCTGGAGAGGGACTGGGGACAAGGCATGGAGGGACAGGACCCAGGGAATGGCTTCCCAGTGCCAGAGGGCAGGGCTGGATGGGATATTGGGAAGGAATTGTTCCCTGGGAGGGTGGGCAGGCCCTGGCACAGGGTGCCCAGAGCAGCTGTGGCTGCCCCTGGATCCCTGGCAGTGTCCAAGGCCAGGCTGGACATTGGGGCTTGGAGCAGCCTGGGATAGTGGAAGGTGTCCCTGCCATGGCAGGGAGGGGGACTGGATGGGCTTTAAGGTCCCTCCCAAACCACTCCATGATTCTATGAGTCTACAATATGAAATAAAAGTGAAATTGGAAAAAGCTCCTCCCTCTGTGCCTCCCAAACCATCGGCAATGCCATGAGGCATAAAACACCTGTTTTGGGCACACTGTTAACACATCCCACTCCTGGTACAAACCCACATCCACTGTGGAGGAGGGGTGGTATTATCAGGATCAAGGAAAGGATGATTCTTGCCAAGATTCCAGAGGAGATTAAATGTGTGGCAATTCAAAAAAGACAGGGAATTACAAGTTTGACTTAATCACCAATACTAAAACAAAGCACCCAGCAACCAGGATCTGTTTTGACTTCAAAAATGCAACTGACTGTGGGCAGCTTTTAGGACATCTCATTTTCAGATATTATTGACCCCTCAGACAAAGCATTTTGAAAGAGAAATTAAGTGAACACTCAGCCAGAAGCAGAACTACAGAAAAAGAGTTTAGGATTCCAACCACTTCTACAAGGCCACAATACCAGTTAGAGCTAATGGTGTTAAGTTTTAAACCTGGCACATATCACAAGGGAGTGTGGGGTTTGATCCTTATTTATCACGACTGAGAGCTAAAGCAAAGCACATAAATGAATAAAAAATGCAGCAAGTGAAAACAGAAGGAAAGGGGAAACATTGAGCTCAGATTTGAGAAGAAGCCAGAGCAAGTTCCTCCCAGCTGATGGCTATCAGGAACAAACCCATCAGGTCCACATTAATTCCAGAAAAGGCCAAAACACACTTGTTCCAACACATTAACTGCACTTCGTTCCATACCCCTGCTACGATCCTAATGGTGCTGCAAATCCTTCCTTTCCCCTTCTCCAGCGCAGATTGCATCATATGATTTTACAAGTAACACATTTCAGGGGCTGAGAGAAAAGGCAGCAGAGCAGTCCAGAGCTCCAGCAGAGCAGCATCCATCTGACACAGAGGAAAACACGCTGGAGCAGGGCGAGGGACGCGCTCTGCGTGGAACGGCCCAGCCCAACAGCGGGAGCGGGGCAAGGATTCCTCGCTTCCCCCAGCTCCAGCACAGAGGAGCTCTGGCCACAGCCCGGGGCTGTGCTCTGGGTGTTTGGAAGGG
>NW_024580662.1:15593-51048 GCF_017639235.1 Corvus kubaryi | reverse complement strand
GGGGCTGTGCTCTGGGTGTTTGAAGGGCTCACTCCTGGAGCTCTGGCTACAGCCCGGGGCTGTGCTCTGGGTGTTTGAAGGGCTCACTCCTGGAGCTCTGGCTACAGCCCGGGGCTGTGCTCTGGGTGTTTGGAAGGGCTCACTCCTGGAGCTCTGGCTACAGCCCGGGGCTGTGCTCTGGGTAAGGACAGGGCCTTTGGAAGGGCTCACTCCTGGAGCTCTCCCTGATGCCCTGCGTGTATTCTCACAGCAACCAAAGCTGCTCCTGTTTGGAAAGCACAGCTGGAAGCCAAGATCTGAGCCCTGCTTATTCCATGAGCAAGCACCCAGCTTTCAGGCAGGTGTCGGTGCTGGCACAGCCCTGGAAGAACCAGAGGCACTTGTGCTGCTCAGATGTGCCTTAAAGGAAAAAAGGAACAGTGTTTTGCCAATCCCACGTGATGCTGTAACACAGACCTGGCCCAGCATCTCCTGCCTGGACAGCTGGGCTCAGTGGGAGCACTTCAGACTCATCCCAGCTCCAGGGAGGTGCTCTCATGGCCAGGCTTGGACCCTGCTCTCAGACTGCCTTGGGAGTGAGCTGCCTTGCCTTCAGGAGAGCGTGGAATACGTTTGGATCCACACCTTTCTGGGTTTGCCATGTGTTTGCTGTCCCAACACTCCTCACCACTCCAGCTCCCACCAAGGAAAAGCAGGATCAGCACATGCTCCCTGCTAGGAGGCCTCTTGCCAGAGCAAAGCACATCTCAGGAATCAAACCAATCAGCAGTGCTTCAGCAGGAATTTCTGAGGGAAGGACAGACTTTACAGGTCCTACCAAAACCACTTCATGAGCATTACTTATCAAATTCATGGTTTTGAGTAGAGCAGATTCAAGGGAAACTGGGTATTTAATTCAAGCAATAAGTGTTCCCTCTGGCCAGCAGCAGCCTGAGTTCCCATGGCAAGGTCCCTGTTTAATAAACCCACTCCATAATAAGGCCGTGGAGATCCCAGTCTTGTTCCACGTGTGGATGCCCAGCACATCACACGAGGATTTGACCTCTGAAATACTCTGGTTCTGCCTCCTGGATGCCAAACTTGTCTTCCAAACTATTAATCCCTAACTCCTTGCTGTTCTAGTGACATCCTTGAACTCAGTCAGTGCTTGAGCTGAAAGGCCCAAAAGCTTTCCGGAGGGGAAGGGCACAGACATCTACTCTGCTATAAAGGGGAGGGATATCAACTCCAGCTCCTCTCCTGTCACCATGCAGGAGATCAAAACCAGAGGTAGTTTTACTGGGGTGCTTTGGAAAGCCAATTATCTGCTTTTAGAGGGAAAAAACCTCCCAGGGATTCAATTCCACTTGTCAAACTTCAGCTATTTCCTTTCTCCTCCTTGCTGAGAGTGCGAGGTTTGCTCGCACTCCCTATTCACCAGGAAGGGAAAAAAAAAAAAAGCTGTTTGACAAAATAATCATTTTTGCAAGCTGCTGCACTGGCGGGACAGAGGCCTGGGATTTGGCAGAGGGAAGTACCCGCCTTCCAATCTGATCCCAGCACCAGAGCAGAGCACCACCTGCAGCCTGGTGCCCAGTGTGGAAAGGAGGAGGGAAGGAAGCAGGAGCCATTAGAGACTGGCTCCTGGCCATCCCACATCTCCTTTGGTGCACTGGATCAGACCCCACAAACGACTCGCCAAAAAAAGGAAATCTAAAAATTGGACTCAAAGGGTCTTTTTAAGCACTTTAATCCTTTCGCACTGCCTGTTCCCAGCGCGGCCATTCCTGGCACCAGACACTGAGCTGGGAAAATCCTACTCCCCAAGCCAAGGAGTTAAAGAGAAAGCTGCTAATCAGCTAAATAGAAGCTGGAATCTGTTCATATGAAAGTCTCTTTTTTTCTCCGTCACCTGAGGGACATCACAGTGTTCCGAAATACACTCTTGACATCATTTGGCAGCCGGGCCCATCTCATCCTCTGTGATTCATCCCTTAGGTTATTTTTTTAATATCAGAAAGTGAGCTTTTAAATGCCAAACTCATTTTGCGGGTGGCGGCGGGGAAGTGGAAGATATTCCAAGTGGTCTCGCTGGGCTGTGCATCAACTGCGTCCACCAAATGGCTCCGAAAGCTCCTCTTCCCGTGGAGCTTCCCCAGACAAAGCACACTGACAGCCACATCCAACTATTACCTAATAGTTTGTTCCTCAGCTTCATGGAAACATGAGAGGAGAAACCGATTCCAGCAGGGCCAGAGGTAGGACAGGAAGCTGGAGGTGGGAGACCGGAGATGGGAGCACCTACCTTCTGTCCTTGTTGCCTGCCACCAGCATGTTGGGGGGACTGTTGTGGAGGTTGACACATGAGAAGTCACCTATGGAGTTGCCCACCTTGGTCACGCACTGGTTGGTTTCCAGGTTGTAAAGAAGGATCTGGCAGGAAGAGAATAAAACACCTCAGAAACGGAGCAGGAGCACCATGACAATGTTTTGCTGCAGCACAAAGCAGAGGTGTGACCACCAGAGGTGTTCTGCAGGACTTGGTGTGTAAAACAGAACCAAGAGACAGAGCTATCCCCATGAAGAGAGGCAACAACACCCTCAGAAATAAGGAATTTATAAGCCCAGTGGGATCCAGCAAGAAGCAGTATGGCCAGGTACAGCTCCCAGGCAAACCACACGGGACAAATCTTTCAGGCTTACAGGAAAAGCAAAGAGTTTCCTCATCAATGTTAACATATGACAGAGCAGTAAAAGCAAACAGCAGCAGCCCTGGGGAGGTTTGGACAGATGGACAGCGAGAGGCAGATCCGGTCAAGGGCAGCAGGAACTGCAGAGCAGAGCTGACCACGGCCCTGCTGAGAGCCTGGGTGCCCTCACACACACAGGGAAATGTCACATCTGAAGTGGCAGCTCAGATGGGAAAGGCAGAAAAACAACTCTGATTTTAGGCAGCACCCGAGATGATTCAGTCAGAGCCTGCATGCGAAGCACGAGCTGTTCCCCGGCCGTTCCCACTCCTCTCCTCAATCAGTTTAATCACAATTGCTGTCCTTCCTGTGGGGCCAGATGAGATGTGTCTATTTGGGCCTTCCAATTTAGGAGAACAAGTATTTTTAGAAACAGAAAAATGCACTGGTCAAAGCCCAGTGGAGCTCAGCGCTGCACCTGGTCTTCTATAACTTCATAAAGATGATTAAATTTCATGGTGATGCTCGTTTAAATTAAAAGAAACCTTGTGACCATGAAAAGAGTTAATGGTATTGGAAACATCAAAAAAACCCTACAGCTTCCATGGCAACATCAGCGTGGCCATGTCAACGTCACATCAATATTCTTTACTTCTAATTTGCTGATTACAGCCACGTGCAGCTCAATAAATATTGCACTATCTGGATGTATTAGCTCAACATTTGCCAGAACAGCAGCACTGATGCTGCCTGGCCTTTTATTTCCTATCTGTGCCATTTTAGAGATCTGAAAGGTGAATTAAGAGAGCAGGAGAGGATCATTTGGTGATGGAGAGCGAAGCTTTAAAAACCTCGAGGAACAGGGCAAAGAGAGGCAGAGAATTTGCAGGTTTCCTCCACCTGCCATTTCTCCCAAGACCAGGCAAATTCAGACATATTTCAGCACCCTATCAGGATCAACACATCCACATCCAACTTCCTTAGGTGTTCCTAAGATTTATAATCTCCAAACTAGCTCTTTGTGGAGCTGTCCCAAAAACCATGGCATTTTTCATCCTTAAGACCCAAAAAAACCAAAGCAAGGACAGGGTTCCCTTTGCAGGGAAATTTAGGACATAAAAGTAAAATTGAAATAAAAATTAATTAAAACTTCCACCCCAAAGAAAAAGCTGCTACAAACTGCATGGAAATGTTAGTGTCTGAGCTAAAAAGCAGTTTACAGCCTGTTCTCACTTCAGCCCAGCTCCCAACAGCTCAGTAACCAAACCCACAGATAATGATGTTCTGGCAAAGGCACCTCCAAGGGTTTTCAGTGCAAAGGAAATTAATATCTGTGCCTGGCAACTCAAACTTCTCCTTGGAAAGTCTGGAACAAAAGACAAAGTCAATAAACTGCTGAATTCAGCTGAAGAACAATAAATGATGGGGTCAGGAGCGATGGATTCCAGCTCCCAGTTGAGCCCTTCCCAGCTGGATGTTAAAACTCCAGAGGGGAGAGGGCCAAAAGCTGCTTTCTTAAAAGTCCCCTGGGGCTGATACTTGCAGTGAACATCCACAGACTATTAATTTATCTAAACGACCAGAGCTCCCATCCATGCCATAAACACAGGATACATACTTGAACATCCAGTCATGGCCATGAAAGGCTGGAATGAAAAATTGCTTCCACGTAGCACTGAAAGATTCCCCTGTTTTCCATGTTTTCTCCTGCCCACAGCCCTGTGGCAAAGCTCACAGGTAACACCAGGTGGAAAAATGACTTATTTCTCCTCACATTGTAGGTGGCCACCAATTTAAAGTGTTTGCATCTCACAATCTATAAGAAAATAAAAGTTCACACCCACAAAAATGGAAGAAAAGCTTTTATCATCTTCTCCTACCCCCTTTAATTCCTTCTCTCCTCATGCCCGTCGATATTCCTTTAAAGATTGTTTATTTTAACAATCAACAGGATTGGTGGTTAAAATAAAATTTATTTTCAATTTTATCATGCACAAATATCTTACTAACCAATTAGCTCCATCACTGGAAGAGTCTCTTTGTGCTCTTCAGTATCCAGGTTTTGTCTATCTCAAAATTCAACCTGTCTTGAGCAGTTTTATGGCCTGCAAATGAATTTCAAACCTTTATCCTCCCCAGCTGATAAGTAAAGAAGCTAAAAGCACTCAGAATGCTGAAGTCTGAATAATAATTTCCTGGAGACAGGGCTTTAAAAGCACACTGATGACAATTCTGAAGTTGCTGGAACACCTCTGATGAGCTCTCCTGCAATATCCCAAGGCAAGAAGGATTTTCCTTACAAAGGCCAAGGAGAGAGAATGGAAATACCTGGTCAACAGGGACTTGAAATAAGGGCCTGTGTGTTAAAGGGCAGATAAAGCATAAGGTCTCTGGGAGGTTTATAATCCTATAATGCACACTGCAAAGGGATTACCCTTTTAAAGGTATTTATAATCCTATAATGGACACCCAAGCCCAGTGACCTAATAGGTACCAAACTGAGGGAAGTGAACCAAGAGCATTTGGGTGTGAAATGAAGAACCCTGGGATAACACACTAACGAGCAGCCCTGGCCCCACTGGGATCTCAGGGAGGAAAAGCTTTAAAGAGGCCGTGCAGCCAGCACTGGGATCCGATGCCCCAAATAAGAAGTGTCACCTATTAACACCGGCCAAATGAAAAGTCCAAGTTGTTGGCCAAGAGCCAGGCAATCTCCCTGAATGCTTAATAATTCAACAAGCCAGGAATAGCCAGAGCACCTTCAGCATTCTGTTTAGTTAAAGACCACAGAGATTAGCAAACACATTATCCATCTCCGAGGCGATTCTCTCCCTGTTACAAGTCCCTTAACGACCTTTACCATCCCTCCCTCTCTCTCTCTCTCTTTTAATAAGGCTGAGCAAATGGGACTTCATTTTAGCCCACTGCCACAGACTGGGGGCATTAATTATTCATGCCCATAGTCTCCCCTTTGTTAAGGCAGTGCATTAGACTAATTCCCCTCTTTACTGGGCGACTTGGGCACGGCTCAACCTGGGCTGCCCTTCTGGTAGGGCTGCGCCGGGAACGGCAAATTCACAAGCCCAGGCACGGCAAGAAAGGAAAAGTTACTGTTCTGCACAGAACTGCAGAGCAGTGGGTACAGGGCACTCTCTTTAAATGCTGTCCAAGAACTCATGAAAGATGCCTGAAATTAATTCCCAAAGAATTAAAGGCTCTGGAGCCAGAAGAGCTGAGCTGTGAGCTTTGTTACATCTCGCAGCTAAGTGAGGTCAAGCGTGGTCGATGCACTCTGCTTGAGATACTTCCAAGAAAAACCAAGGAACTGAAGGAAATGCTGCTGATGGAACTCTTCCATGCGTGTCCAAAGCCCCAGCAGGTGTTCTGGGATGCTGCGTTGTCAGAGATGTCTTTTTTGGATGGAACATTAAAACAACAAATCCCTGAGCACTTGTTATCAAAGAGCCTGTGGTACTTTCAACAAGAGCTGGGGTGTCCATCCCACTGTCCTGGCTGGGAGCCAGCACACGCCTGCTCTGGGGGAGAGCTGCTTTCCCTTTCCCTTTCCATCCCCTTCCTGCCTCCTGTCCAAAGGAGCAGCACGGAGAGTGAGCTGTGGCTCAGAGCTGGGTGAATCCCTCTGTGTGTGGGGTGTGTTTGGTTCTTATTTCGATGCAGTGTTGCAGGGAGGATCATAAATATCAGCAAAAAGCATTTTGTAAAACCACATTCAAACCCTACATCCTTCTCCCCACTGAACAACACACAGGATCCATTAAAGAACCACTTTTTCAGAAAGAACTGTCCAGGATTGAGGTTTCTGTCATTTTAACTAAAATAAAACCACCCTGAGCTGCTCAGAGTGGCAGAGGATCAAGCAGCAAGCCTGAGAACAGAATTTACATTTATTTTCAGATTATGTTTCTCCCCCTTTCCTTCTGTCCAGCCCTCTGCCAGTTGGAAAAAACACTGCCTGAATACACACAAATATTGCCAATGAAAAAAAAAAAAAAAGTCGTGAAATTCCAAGTCCACCATAAATAAAAAGGGATCTGGTTTCTGCTCAGGTCAAACCCATCCAATCCAGAGGGTACCTACAAAAGCAGGAATATGCATTTGTGAGGGAACTCATCAAATTAACGACAACATATGGTCCACACTGCTGCAAGTTTGGATTTTATTTCTAAAGGAAAAAAAAAGAGTATTTTTAAAGTTTACAAGCCCCAGGGGCACATTTTCCCGGTGCAAATGTATTGGATTGCCTACTGTAAATATGGCACATCACGCTGCAACAACAACAAAAACAATTTGCCTGCTAACAAATGCAAGGTCAGCACGCTGATACTTGTGCACACAGATAAGTGTTCTGGCTCCATAAATTTCAAGATGAGCTAAGATTTAAAAGGAGCAGCTGAGGGAGACAGACAGACAATCAGAGAGGAAGAAAAAGAGTAAATCAAACACGAAACAGCCAGTTAAAAAAATAAATAAATAAATAAATAAAGCAGTTAATTTCCATGAATAATGGATGTTTGATTTAAAAGCAGTTTACTCCAATATGATGTAATTTTTGACAATCAGCCAGAGAGACTATTTTGCAAGTTCTTGCCAGATATAAGTCATTGTGGGGAGCTGGGAACACAAGCACTTCTCTGAGCATGTGGAAAATTGACTTTCATGCCATCCGAGAGGTGACTTTTCCCTGGCAGACGCATGCGCCGGGCGCCGCCTGAAAACGCAAAACCAGCAGAGCCCGCACAGCTCCCGGCAAATCCAGCAGGAAAAGCAGCTCCCTGCTCCTCCCCATCCAACACCTGCTGCACGAGTCACACACAGAGCTACAGACAAGTGGAGTTCGCTTTTCCCTTTGAAGTTTCCCTGTGCCTGGAGTTGCAGAGTGAGGCTCCAGGCTGGTGGCAAGAAGGGGAGCCAAGCGTTGTGCCGGCGCTGCCAACGCACCTGCAGCCCTGGGCACTGCCAGCCCCCGGGGCTCTGCCAGCCTGGGATGGGCTGGGATGTGGGCAGATGTCTGCTAGGACCTGGAATGGGGTCACCAGGCTCGTTTGACTCGTGGCTGAAGCCTGGGCTAAGAGCTCCAGGGCCCATGGGGAGCATGTTGTGCTTACCCACTGAACCACCCACGCACTCAAAAAGTCCCTCTAGCCCAGGGACAGGTTTTCCCTAACCTCAGAGAAACCTTCTCCCGTGGAGAAGGGAGGCAAGTTGAACCTTAAAAACTGAATTAATTCCCTTGGTTTCATCACCTGGAATATTCGTGGCACATCCTAGCAGCTGTGTTTTCCAAACCTGAGGCACCTACCTAGGCTGCCATGCCAATTTTGAGGCACTCCCACTATTGTACAAACAGGGGAAAAAAGCAGAATGTCATTCATGTCAGCCAACAGAAAGGGATTTGTTGATTATTTAGTTCGTCTTTTATTCATTTATTTATTTTAACTTGCAAAATTATTCCTGATCATTTCTTCAATCAATAAATCATGCAAAATTTCGACAAGGAAAAGTTCTGGACTCTCTGCTGGTCTCTTTTTCTTGTAGCGGCCAACACAGCTGAGCTCCTCGGAGAGTTTTACCTCTCTGAAGTGGTACCAAGAGTTTATAAAGAAAAAGGTATTGAAAACACCTTTCAACACCTCCAAAGATCTGCTAACACCCTGCAACTCCTCAAAGAGAGACATTTGGGCAAGTTCCATCTGTTCAGGCACCAGTAAGCCCTGCCCTTCTACTTGTATGAAAACAAGAGTCCATAAAGATGAATTTGTTGAAAATTGGGCTATATACAACGGTCACAGGGGTTAACAGAAGCGAAAAACCCCACATTTTTAAACAAGGAAAAACTACGATTAAAAAAATGGAAGTCTCTGGAACTCTGTGAGAACTGGAGACATTTGACATCAGGAAAGACAATGCAGCTTCTCAGTCAGAAGGATTTTAGTTAAAATAAAGATGCAAAAAAGATGTTAAAGCTTCTGTAAAGAAGCTATGACCTAAATATATCATCCAAAAATGACTGTAAAGTATGAAACTCAATTTAAAGGATTATTTACTATTGCCAGAGAAGCTGGGGATGCCCCTGGATCCCTGGAAGTGCCCAAGCCCAGGCTGGAAGGGGCTTGGAGCAGCCTGGGACAGTGGGAGGTGTCCCTGCCCGTGGCAGGGGTGGCACTGGATGGGCTTTAAGGTCCCTTCCAAGCCCAGCAATTCCATGATTTCAAATTTGTTTTCACTCGTTATCAGTTCCCAACAGTGGTTAATTCCACTGGATGCACTCACACTTCCAAGCAGCTGAAGAATTCCACGGAAACACCAAATCCAGGAGCAAACCCAGGCAGTGTTTCACGGCTGCTGAGAGGAGCCAGGTGAGCTTGAACACCTTTCACCAAGTACAAGCCAACCAGCAGCTCCAAAGAGCTGCAAAAGTGACAGCATTGACAAGCAGCACCCAAGAGAGCTGATCTCAACACATCCACAGCCTTCTGCCTCTGAGCTGGAGCTTTAAACCATCCCTTCCCTCCTCTCTTCCCCATCCACCAGTCCTGGGACCAGGTTCCACAAAGCAACCAAACCCACAGCTGAACTGTCCCTGATAATAGCTGTAATAGAAATTCTCATGCATGCTGTATGAAGCTGCTTTGGTAGAAAAACCTCCAAATCCTCCTTGGTTCATTATCTTATATCCCCCCCAAGAACTGCTGAGTACGTTAAAAATTTTGAGCAGAATTTGAAATACAGGAGAAAGTTGTGTTTGAGGGTTTTCCCTCCCATCTCAGGAGAATAAACACCTCTAAATTTCATAGAAATAATCCACAAAGCTCATCTGAACTACAGTAGGAGCCCAGACTTACCTGACAGCAGATTCAGGGAAGGTTATAAAGGCACCAGCTATGAGAAAAGCTTCAGCCACATCCAGATTGCATCAGAAATCAGACGAAGTCAAGCCTAATGTTCATCCTGCTGCCTCCTTACGAGGGTTAGATCCTGACACAGAGAGGACCAAGGCCAGTCTGTGGATTTAATCTCCCCCATGGTGTTTAAACCCAAAATTCCAACAGGTGACTGCCCAGCCTTGGTGCTGGTGCTGCAGCAGCTCTGTGATCACGGGGCTCCCAACTGCCTGACATGGGGGATGTGTCACTGGCCTGACATCATCCCTCAAGGAATGACCCCTGGATGCCCTGGGAATAAGGATTTCCCCTGTGGGTCGTTATCTGGGTTATTTAATTAGCCCGGCACAAGCCTAGATGGGAACACAGATCTCAGAATTTGGAACTTAAGGGAAATGATGTATTTCATGTTGAATTAACAGAGCTGAAACAACGAAATCTTTCACAGCTTGACTTAAAAAAAGAGCTCCAGGAGCACCAAAGCAGAAGAACTTTCAAGAAACAGCATCATATTTGGGTTGTCTGGTGCTACTAAAGTGCAAGCTGAACTTCTCAGGGATGAAGCATTTCTGTTTTCCCCTCCATCCTGCACGGGTGTCTCTCATCTGACAGGAGCCAAGTCTAGGCCACGGATTTGATGTTTTCCTCCTCTCCGACATAAAAGTTCTCACAAAATTTATGCCTCAGATCTCAGCTTTGCTGTCAAACGTGGCTAAAATTAGAAAACGATTAAAAAAAGAGAGAGGGAGGGAAAAGATGGTTTCCCTAAGTGTTTTCATCGGGAAGCAGGTTACTAGGCAGGGATTGCGAGAAGAAAAATAATAACCCAGAGGAAAACAAAGAAAACCCCAAAGTGGGGAGAAACACAGGCAGCAGCCAAGGGGGCTGGAATCCTGCAGGATTGCATTTCCAGGAGGGAGAGCTCTCCCAAAGACAGATTGTCACCGTGTGCCCAGCGTAATCAGCCGCTGCAAAGTCCCTTCACGTCTGCGCGAGGCCGGTAATTATCATAATAGACATTAGTAATTAATTTCCGGCGTGATGTCAGCTGGAGCAGCAGTGCCAAGGCAGTGTCCTTGTCACACCCCCCGGCTGTCTGGGCCCATCTCCCTGATTAGGATGCACCAGGCTTAATACAATCTGCCAGCAAGAGCAGGGCAGCTCAGGACTAATTTAGGAAAGATGTCCGGCTTTGCTGAGCGGCACTCGGGGCCTGGGGAGGTTTCTCTGTTCCTTTAGGAGGCACAGAAGTGATCACTGGGGTAATGCCCACAAATGAGGAAATTTTACCTCCTGACCTCCCACCTCCGGAGGGAAAAGAGCTGGATTAGGGCAGCAAAGGAATTAATAAAGACAGCACAGCTTGCAGCATCTCAGCCCTCGAGGTATTCATGGTGAACAGGGATTTTAAGGGGAACGAGATGAGCTGGACACGTTTGTTCCTAACTGAGGAAGTCCTAAATAAAGCTTTCCCTTTCTAGTCGCTTGCCAAGGAAAATCCTGCGTTTTCACACTGCAGACCACACTCCTTTCATCTGGGTGCTGCCCTCCTGCTTCCTTCTCCACCTGCCTGAAGCACCCTCCTTCCCTCCCTGCTGACGGCCTGAAGTGTAACACAACAAGGGAATGCAAAGAGAGTGGAAAAGGGAGGCAAGACGCAGGAAAGAGACAGGAACTCTTCCCAAGGCATCTGGAAGCAGCTCTCTTCACAGCCTGGGCAAATACTCAAGCACACAACACAAAAAGCATCTTCCTCCTAAGGGTGTTCATATGCCTGACACTGCTCAGGATGTCCTCACCAGAAAGGCTGAGGGATGCTTTGGGCTTTTGGGTTGTTTATTGGGGTTTTTAGGTGGGTTCTTTGAGGTGAGTTCCCCTGATGCCATTGATGCAGCATAAGCTGACTTGGGCCTTGCTGAGGAGCAGAGGTTGCAAAGTGAACTCAGCTGGCTGAACAAGAATCCCTCACTTCAGCCCACAGAAGAACACAAAGAAGCATGAGATTATTGCATTAAATTGTCTTCTCTCTCCTGTCAAAAGCTGGAGAGCGGGGAAAAAAGCCCTCAGCACGCACTCTTTTTTCCTTAATTACAAAGGTATAAAAATCTTATCAAAAACCAATTACAATACCTGGTTGGGCTCATTCAATAACCAGCCAAAGGTTTTGATGCCAAAGGCCGCTTCATGAGCAGACACATCGAGGCAGGTGACAGGCTGACCATAGACAGAGTGGAGAACTTTGCCAGGATCTTCTGCTTTCAGGAGATAGACAATGTCCTCTGCAGCTGCCACTGCCACTGGGCTCCCCGTGACATCTGGAACCAGATTAAGGAAGTTGACCTAAAAAGAGCAGACTTTTTATTTCTATTACAGTCAAAAATTCTTTTGCATCACTACTGCCACATGCTGAACTGAACCAACTACTCACGTGTGTCCTGAATCACCTCAATTACGGATTAATTCCACACAAAGACCAAGTACCAAGCTCATTTCTGAACTTTTACAAGTTTAGCTCCTAGGGTGAAATTCAGCTCACAGTCTTTCAAACGAGCCCATAAAGAACCCAATTAATCAGAGCACATTACAATTAAACATCCCAAAATATCACCTCAAAGAAAGGAGCAAGACCCAACGGCCTCATCCTGAAGGACAGAAAGCCTCAAGGTTAAAGCACACAAAGCAAATATCATGGCTGGAATGTGAATAAGGTGCTCCAGAAGAGGAAACACATTGATATAACTGATGTTTATTGTGCAATCATGTAAATACACCCTAAATTAACACAGAGGCATCACAGCTCTAGGACAGCCCAAATGTCAGACCCTAATCCTCTGTCCCAAGAGCACGAGGATGGTGCTCTTCCCATTTCAGTGAAGATAGGGCTGGAAAGTTTCCCCGTGGGAAGGGTTTAAACTTCGTAACAGCTGATTTCTAACCCAGCCTTGAAAGAGAGTGTGGGGTCCTGAGTGTCTGTGCCATGGGGCAAACGGACTTGTCACAGCACACAAGTTAAATGGATCCAACTACAGTGGAGTGGGTGGTGCTTTTGCTAGAAAATCTCTTCAATTAACAAAATCCCCCAATATTTTAAGTACTGACTTCACTTGAGGGGGGATTAATCAGGAGTGGTTAAAATTACTTCACACCCTTTAACTGCACAGCTTCTTCCTACAGGAGAGAGGCTGCAAGACTCAATTATTCCTACACACTTCCCCTTTCAAACAAATGTTGATACTCTGAGACAAAATAAAACTTCAGAGAATGAGTTTTAATTACAACTCTCAAAACTTCAGTGACAGAAGGTGCAACCTAAAGAAGCTGCACGAGTAGTTACAGCTTCACAAGTGCCACTATTAGGCTGCCTGCAATATCCTGCCTCAGAATTAATCAGATAGTGTGGATCTGGAATGAGACCTGGAGTTTCAGCTCCAATTCTACGCGAGAAAACTGATTTACAAAATGAGCCAACTTAGTTTACTGTTGACAAAAAAACGAAAAAAAAAAAAAATTAAACCCAGCCAACCTCCTGCACCATATGGACTTGTGCTCATTTTCACTCCTAGTTTAAGCCAGCATTTCACCCTTGCTCTTCAGGGATGGAAGGCTCATCCCTTAACCTGCTCCAAAGTCAGAGCCTCAAGCTGACAACGCCCTTATCTAGTTCAGGCTGGAAGACTTTCATAAGATCCATCTTAACCCTACCAAAATAATTAGTGGAGCAGGAGCTGCTGGAACGAAGCAGAGTAGCCTGGAGACTCACCAATTTCTGGATTTCAAATGTTCCTGGGGTTTGCCAGAATCCTTTGTCATCGGGGCTCTCCACCTTGACCTCGAAGCTGGACGCCGTGGCCACCGCGGTGCCGCCCGGGGCCAGGGCTAAGGCCTGGATGCGCTGGTTGTGCTGGAAGTGATGGATTGGCTCCCGCCCCAACAGCAGGCTCCAAACACTGACAGTCCCTGCAAAATGGGCACTGGGGGTTAGCTCAGGCTTTGACACAACTTTCAAACAGCTGCAAATCGATCTGGTGGAACAAAGGGAATAGACAGGGAAGAGACGAGGGCAGGAAATCGGAACTTCAGGATGCTGTGGTTCCTCTGACCACGGAACAGGTTCTGAGGAAAATTCATGTGCTCTGGCCTGAAGCTGAAGGAAGAGATGTACAGATTGGATACTGGGAAGGGATTGTTCCCTGGCAGGGTGGGCAGGCCCTGGCACAGGGTGCCCAGAGCAGCTGGGGCTGCCCCTGGATCCCTGGCAGTGTCCCAGGCCAGGCTGGACATTGGGGCTGGGAGCAGCCTGGGACAGTGGGAGGTGTCCCTGCCCATGGCAGGGGGTGGGATGGGATGGACTTTAAGGTCCTTCCCACCCAAACCCATCTGTGATTCTGTGATTCCAGGCTCTATTGCTCTGTAACTTATTTCTAATTTTGGACTTTCCAATAACATTAATACCCACCTTGAGGAAGACTCTTGACTTCTTTCACACTTCCATGTTTGGAGATCAGATGTAAACAGACACCTGAATTTTTGTTCTATTATACAGAGGCCCTGAATTACCCCAAAGACCAGTGAGGAAGAACCCACACTCAAATTTTAAGTCACTTTGATGCACAATTCACAGAATCACAGAATATCCTGAGCTGGAGGGACCCACAGGGACCATCCAGCCCAGCTCCTGGCCCTGCCCAGACACCCCAACAACCCCACCCTGGGCATCCCTGGCAGCGCTGCCCAAACGCTCCTGGAGCTCTGGCAGCCTCGGGGCCGTGCCCATTCCCTGGGGAGCCTGGGCAGTGCCCAGCAGCCTCTGGGGGAAGAACCTTTCCCTGATATCCACCTAAACTTCCTGACACAGCTCCAGTCACTCCCTGGCTCCTGTCCCTGGTGACCACAGAGAAAAGCTAAAGAATACAAATCCTAAAGAATAAAGGAGTGTAAGTCAAAAGACAACATATTTGTAATTGCATTTTTGCCAGCCTGGCTCCCCAATTCTCCATTTAAAAGCATCATAATCGGAGTAAGAGCAACCTGAGGCAATCAGGAGGGAACAGAAGGGAGCTGGAGCCTTCTGGGCCACCTTTGCACTGAATTAAGGAGAAGCAATCTTCCAACGTGACAGGCAGGGCTGGAGAAGCCTCCCTTGCAGTGGAGCACGTTAATGATGAAATGATTAATGGCAGCTCTTCCTTCAGAAGGAGACATAAAAGCCCTGACAGACAGCTGCGGATGGGCACCGCTGCCAGTTTGCAAACACTCCTCCTCAGTCCCAGAGGAGGTGAAGCAAGAGTGTGGTAATGAAACTGCACATAGTGAAATGGTAGCTAAATGAGTTTAAATTGATTTATGTTAGCTTTTGTAAAGATTATTTGGTATCTGGAAAGTGCTACCCATGTGAAATAATGCAGATAATCCTTAAGATCCCTGTCTAATGGCACTCCCACTGAATATTTATATTCCTCACCATGGGAATGAGTACCATAATGGGGACCATTTTTGTTTTATTAGGGATGAATATTTAAATTAATCTGCTATTTGCCTAAACAATTAGCCGCCTCTGTTTGTTTACACAAAGCCAAAACTGCAATTAGGCTTCCATCAAAAAGATAAGTCCCGACTAAAACTGTCCCGACGGAGTCGTAAGGGCTCAGAGCAGAACTTCCCAAAATTACTTCTTAGCATAATGGTAATTATGTTAATTGCTTGAAAGGTAAATAACTGCTGAACTGGGTTTGCAAAGCAGACTGGTTGCACACACTCAGCTTAAAACCAGTTAACAAATCCAAATGGGCAGCACAGGTTCCATCCCCTCCACCCCACACCAGGGCTGAGCTGAGGCACCTCTTCCCTAAACAAAGGGATGGGGAAGAGAGAGATGATTGAACCAGGCAAAGATGATTGAACCAGGCAAAAAGCCCCACCAGCGATAGAGTGACAGCAGAACATGGGTGTTAGAACTGGACTTCCGTGTCACACCACGGATTTGGCTGCCAGGCTCCTCCAAGCAGGAGGATTTTTGATTTTTCTTCAGCAGTATGTTTATCCCAGTTCAAGACCAGGTTCATGAAGGGGGAAAAGCGAAGCTGATTTGTTTTCAGTGAAGCCTTTTGTTTACACATCTCTGTGCTGAGCATTTCAAAGGTCTGACAGTGTCTTAATGGATGAGAGTTCTGGAAAATAACAGAAATACTCTGACCACAGGAGCAAACTGGGAAACCCAGAGCTCAGGGTTCTGCTCTCTAACTTTGGGCAACAAGTCACTAATAATTATTATCATTACTATTATTACTATTACTGTTATTATTATTATTGCTGCACCTCAAACATGACAAAGAGGTGACAGAGAAATAATAAAATGCAATAATAAAACTGCTTAAAGACAGGTACTTTTTTGTTTTTTTAACCAGATATTCAACAGCAAAATCTGTCCAAAATAAAAGGTTTTAACCAGGCAAAAACAGAGAGTGAAACATCTGATACATGATATGGGCAACACATTCCTGGTAATATAAGAAAAAAAAAGTGACGTGTAAGGTCCCAAATTCACATGTAATGAAGGAGCACGAAGTAAAGAGTAACAAGGAGAGTTCAAAGAATATCCTGAGTTGGAAGGGACCCACAAGGATCGTGACAGAAGGAAAACAGAAAAAGCAAACACTCCACTGGATTTATAAATAGGCAAAGCTGCTACGAGGGCTAAAAGTGCTGCTCAGAATATTCTGCATTTCACTACAGAAACAGCAAAAGGTATTTATGGGCGTGCAAGTCTTTGCAGCAGTCAATCATGTTTGGGTAAGAGCAAAAAATCCTCCACCATTCCAGTTCAGGTTATTAGTGTGGCAGCATAAAAAAAATCAGGCTAAGATTTAGCAGTGCAGATGAGATCACTGCTCTCCACAGTCTGTCTTCCTGCCTCCAGCACTGCCCAGTGCCTCATTTCCACAGCAATTCCTCTGCTAAGGTGAAGTTAAGGTTGCAACCATACGTTATCTGTTTTTTATCTTGAATACTGGAATCTTGAAAGTGTTAGAAGGTCATTAAATCAAAATTATAAGCAGCACTTTCACGGCACGCTAAAATCTGCACCATAATCATGATTATTCCAACTGAACTCCAACAATAACTCCCCAAAATTACTCAGAATTATGAGCAAGCTGGAAAATCATCCTGGCTCAAGAGAACAAGGGCAAGAAGCTGCTGCTGCTGCTGCTGTAATGCTGACACTCGACATGACAATCACTGCACCAGCCTTGTTTATACACTCTGCCCCAGATCCGACAAAAAAGTCAACTCCCAACCCAATATATTTTTGAACTGTGGCCTGATGAAAGGTCCATTGATTGCAATTCCCTCCAGGTTGGAAGGTACTTGGAGAAAACACTGAGCATGAGCCTGTTGTGCCTCGGAGAGTGCAGTGCTGATCCTGACTGATCGCCCAATTTCGGCAGCACCAGCCAGCCTTGCACAGCTCTTGCTGTGTCAAAGGTGGGGGGCTGGAGGCTCCTCTCCCTCCATCAGCAGGGCTGGGAGCACAAAAGGCATCCTGCAAAAGCAGCTGTTACATCTATTTCCCCTCAGGTTTCTCTCTGCATTTGCTACAAAATTAAAACAAAACCAACTATCTCTCTTCCTGTAAAATCCCCTAATCCTCCGACAGGGAAAGGCAGCACAAACACAGAGGCAAACAGAGTTAAATCTCATTTGTAAATATTATCCTGGCTGTGTCTGGCAGCGTCACAGAGCCTGTCTGAGCCCCTCCTGAGCTGGGCACAGCACAGGGCACTGCCCACCTGAGCTGCCTGCTCCAGGAGGTTGGGATGGGAGGGCTGGATTTGGGCGTGGAGGATCCCAGCTCAGATCCTGAAGTCCCATTGCATCAGCTCTTGTGTGTTAAAACCAGCATTTGCTGTCAGCTAGGGGCTGCTGCCAGCTTTGGAAAAGATGTAAAGCAATTTACACGTGCGTTATCTGAAAAATAAATTTAAAGAACCAGAATTTTGTCTGTGCTGGAGCACGGAACCCAAACGTGCTCGTGGTTTTCACACTCATTCACTTCAGCTTCTAAACACAACTGCGTGGGAAGGCCAGAAGCTGCTGAACTCACATCATCTCCACGATGTTTGTCCTGTTTCAGAGTTGTGGTCTTGCCACTTCTACCCCGATCTGAACAAAATAAAACTCTTTTTTACCTTTTGAAAACTCTTGGACTTGATGATCCTTGTGGGTCCCTTCAACTCAGGCTGCTCTGTGATTCTATGGCTCCTTAGAGGTGTTTTTTTTTACTTCAAAGTAGGAACATTAATTTATTTATAATTTTCAGCTATATCATATCTCTATGAAGTACAAGCAGTATAAGAAAAGCATGGGTGGAAATGAGCAGCGGCCTGGAGTATCGAAACTTCTTATTGTGAATTCTGAGTTTTCCCTAAAAACATTTCTACTCAGAGGAGCCAATTTAACCTTAGCAGACACTTGAAGTTCATTAACCAACAGTTTACATTTAATTTTTACTTCCAGCAGGTACTGAGGGTACAAAGCAGTGAGAGATTAGTGATAAGATCAGTGATAAGAGCCTTGCCTTCACCCTACCATTACCACACCAGTTCCCACCAAACGCCCCCAGATTTTACCTCCACCATGTGATACCAACCCTGGGCAGTCCCTCAGAGAAGGCACAGACCCTATTTCATTCCCAGCATGGGGAATGGGATGACTGGGATGGGAAACCACACTCTTGCTCACCCAAACCAAGAGGTTTGCACCCACAGCCACCAATGGCAATAAATAAATAGCCCAGCCCCTGCTCCTGTAGTTTCCTTGTAACACTTTTTCCTTCACTCCAGCCAGCCTGGAATGCTCCCGCTCTCTAGGAGCACTCAGGGCAAGGCACCAAACCCACCACTCTGCAAAGAGGGTACAGAAGGGACAATACCCCCAGGCAGCTTTAGGGGCATCAGAAAGGACAAGTGCACAGAATTCCAGTCCCAAAAAGCGGCGCTGCCAGAATTCCCCTCCTGGAGCCTGCGGCAGGCAGCAGCACTTCTGATCCCTGCAGCAACCACCTTCCCTTGCTCCATGGAGTGGCTCTGCAGCTTGTGAAGGGCCACCAGCTCCTCACAGTGGGTCTGAGGGGGCACAAGCAGGGCAGCAGGACCGTGTCCCCTGCCGTGGCTGCACCAGGGTGGCCGTGGCATTTAAAGGACAGCAGGAAAAAGTTCTGTTCTCCTGTTGCTGCACGTTGTTTTCAAGTCAAACCATGAAACTCCAGAGCGCAGGGGGGAGAGGGGTGGCTAAAGGAGACTGCTGTTTCCCAAAAGCTGTGGCTCCCAGCCAAAGGCAGGCAAGCATGGAGCAGATGGAGTCCTGGCAAGGCCTCTCCTGTCCCTGCATTAGCAGCATCTGCTCATTACCCAGAACCCTCGCCTGCTTTATCTAATGCTCCAGGAAAAGCATTTTGATTTGATTCATTTCAGTTCGGTAACGTGCAACACAATTAGTGGTAAAATCAAACTGGAGCACTGCCAGTGCTGACAATAGGAAACAAGGCAGAAGAAATATGAGGCCAGTGGGTTGGAATTCAAAAATCACAACTGTGGCTCGAGTTGCCAAGTCCCGTTGCCCCAGGTGTACATCCAGTGCCCCCACTGAGCGCTGGCACAGGCACAGGGAACTTCATTTGCTCCCCATCCATTTCTCCCTCCTTCCCCTCTCCTTGCAGCCTGTTTCTCCGAGGCTGGCGCCGTCAGGAACATTCACCAGGAGCCACAATCCCATTTTCCTTCAGTGCCACCGTGGAGTGACAACCCACTTTGGAT
Source organism: Corvus kubaryi (assembly GCF_017639235.1). Lineage (NCBI taxonomy): Eukaryota > Metazoa > Chordata > Aves > Passeriformes > Corvidae > Corvus > Corvus kubaryi. Next base: position 31,665 of record NW_024580662.1, on the reverse strand, counting down.
AGGGGCATCCCGGGAAGACAAACCTGTCTCCTTGCTCTGCTTGCTGTGCCTTGGGAAGGGAGCTGCAGGAGCAGAGCAAGGCAGGCTGTGCCTGTCAGCCCTTCCCTGGGATGGGGTGCCAAGGGCAGCGCTGCGGGAGCCCTGCTGGACCGGGAGGAGCCGATGCTATCGCAACGAGCCAGGGATCCGCCAGGGAAGTCTAGACTCTGCCTGACAGCACCACCTCCAACATGAGCAGATGGTTTCTCTGGGTTAGTCAAACTTACAAACAAAGAGGAAAGGGAGCTGGAAAAGTACAACAAAGAACAATCAAACACATTATCTTCAAAGCCGCCCGCTCCCTCCCCAAAATTTAAAATAACTCTCTGCACCAAAGTGTAAATATGTGCTTTCGGCTTGCAGTTAGTAAACACTGCTAAAATGGATCTTTTTATTTCCCTATTCCCATAGAAACTAATCTATTCTGACCAAGGCTTCTCAAATCAGAGTCACTGCCATATCAGAGAGCCTATTAAAATTTCTACCCAAAAGAATAAAAGATGCCGAGCTTTATGCAAACTAGTTCAGTCACAGCACTGACAGCAAGGGATATGACAGGCAAAAAACCCAGACAAATTATTAGATTAGTCAGTGGGAAACTAGAAAACAAACAAAAGACCCTCTGCTAGTCATTGTTTGGCTCACTGGAAAAAAAGCCAGCACTTAAAGCTGTGTTATAATTTCCTATGACTCAAGTAAATAATATTAATAACACCAGATTTGCTGTTGTCAGAAAACGTTGCCTATACAAAATTTTTACCCACAGAAAACCATTCCAGTATGATCCAAGCTAGAAAAACAGCTAAGGATGTTGAGAATCTTAAAACACATGAAGCATTTAATTTACTTTTAAAAATAAATGTGCGGAATAGGGATTTTGTTTGGATTATCCACCTTCTGCTTTGTTTTCACCTGTACAAACGCCAGGATCAAAGACAGTATGTGCACAAAGCTCTCTAAATGTACAAATATTCTTTATTTATACCCAAGGAGCCATTTTAAGTGTTAAATTATACATTTTAAAGAAAGATGATGGGACCTGAATTCTGCCTGAGCCCCTCATCTTAGGATCCCAGTCAGCCAGCACTGTTCAAACCTGGCTTTTTTAATTGCTGCTCCCACATCCAGAAGATGTTGGTCTCTGGCTCTTGTTGTCCATTATAGAAAACCTCTAAGGATATTTAAAACAATGCATACAACCAGGATTTTATGACGGTTTCACTAAATATTAGGTCAAAGCTTCATTTCTTTAAATCCAAGTATATAATAACAACCCAGCACTGCAAACCAACACTTCAGTGCATGCACACACCACGCCAAGAGCGAGAGGGACGGGGATTAATCAGACATCCAAGTTTACCACCATCCCCATAACAAAGCTCTGCAGCACCCCAAGGGAGTTTTGGCCAGAGGAGAAGGCTGGTGGAAGAATATTTAATATTTTTATAGCAAAACAAGTTATTTGCTTAAGATAGCTTGGCTGGACTACAGCCTGGCACTCAAGCTTTGTGCAGCAGCTCCAGTAGGAATTAAAGCTCAGTTTTAATGGGTGCTATGTTCCAATGCCTCCTCCTAATGCATTTAGGGTTATTGGCCAACTTTCTCACATAAAAGCAAGTGTGTGCGTGTGTGTGGATACACAGGATTACAGACACACAAAAAGCTGAGCACAGCTGCTTCATTTTCGTAGAGCCTTTTTTTTTGTTGTTGTTGTTGTTGTAATAGGGAGGAGAGTTGTGGTTGCTCACCGTCCTCGTAGGCTGCCACAGCCAGGGAGCTGTTTATCCTCACAAAGGAGACGTGTGGCGGGGCTCCAGCCCCTCCAGGGCCCGCCACTGCTGCCAGCACGGGGGCTGTGTAGTCCCAGGTGCGGGTGTCCCACAGCCTCACCTCTCCCGAGGTGTACCTGCAAAACAAGGGCACTGCTCACCCCACAGCATCTGAAGAGATGGCTGGAGCAGAAGGGAGGAAGACAAACGGGTTAAAACAGCTCCCAGACTGATCCTCCCCCCGTCCTCTGTGCACAAACCCATCAGCTTTGCCCATTTTAGTCCTGTTTATTCCATGTGGCACCGGCTCTACCAAGGCAGGCAGGTGAACTGAAATTGGAGCTACAAGACCAGGAACAGCGTGGCCAGCAGGACCAGAGAAGTCATCCTTCCCCTGTACTGGGCACTGCTGAGGCCGCACCTCGAGTGCTGTGTCCAGTTCTGGGCCCCTCAGCTCAGGAAGGATGTGGAGGGGCTGGAGCGTGTCCAGAGAAGGGCAGCAGGGCTGGTGAAGGGCCTGGAGCACAAGCCCTGTGAAGAACGGCTGAGGGAGCTGGGGTTGTTCAGCCTGGAACAAAGGAGGCTCAGGAGTGACCTCATCACTCTCTACAGCTCCCTGAAAGGTGGCTGTAGCCAGGTGGGGGTCAGGCTCTGCTCCCAGGCAACCACTGACAGAATAAAAGGACAGAGCCCTGAGCTGCGCCAGGGGAAGTTTAGGTCGGACATCAGGAAAAAATTCTTCACTGGAAGAGGGATTGGGCACTGGAATCGTCTGCCCAGGGAGGTGGAGGAGTTGCCATCCCTGGAGGTGTTTAACAAAGCCTGGACGTGGCACTCAGTGCCACGGTTTAGCTGGTGAGGAGGTGCTGGGTCATAGGTTGGACTTGATGATCTCAAAGGTCTTTTGCAGCCTAGTTCATTCTGTGATTCTGTGAGCCACACAACTGAGCTACCACTATCAATATTGCAACTAACACACAAGGAGAGCCAGGCTCAAGAGAAAAAACATAATCAGGAACAAGCCTAAACTACGTCATGGCAAAACTTCAGATTGGTTCTTTTCAGTCTTTCAAGATTTGTGGTGCTGGTTGTGTTGAACCAGAGCGTTTTCCTATGTCCATACAAGCACCCACCCAACCTATTGCTCTTTATAGAAAAAAATTTCTTTTTACAGAAGAAATTTCTTGATGTCTCATCAACAGATCACCCTACCTACATCTCTGAAGACTAATTAATTAATTCAACTAAGTGCTCTCGTTAGAATTAAGGCAGCAGTTCTTTCACTGCAGAAGGCTCACCAAAATATCACAAAAACTGTAGTTAAACATCAGCTTGTCAATGAGGAAATAAAGAAGCAGAGCTAAACTTTCCAGATAATAGTGAATATATCTGAGTGAATGAAGGTTGTTACACAGCAAACAACACATAAACTACCCTGGGCCATCCACGCCCTCACAAGAGACTATTAAAGGAAAAACAATCACAGGCAAAGCAGAGAAGAAGCTGCTTCTACAACAGGTCAAAGACCACAGGTCAGTAATTATTTAAGGCCAGTTTTGACAAAACTGTGATAATTAACACTGTCAGATGTCTTCCTCTGCCACAGCTCACACTTGGATTCTTTTGGAAAATCAAAGGTGCTTCCTGCTCTGTCACCTTTGTTGTTCCATCCTGCTTTTTGGGGGCAAAGTATTATGAAAGAACAATTCTTACAAGCCTGAGAGGTCAAGTGGTTGGGAATCTGGCTGTGCTGTGCTTAGAGGAAAACAAAGCAGTTAATTACACAGGACAAGAAGGAAAGGAAGGTTCAGCAGATGTGGGACTTGCACGCAGATTTCCCAGTTCTCTGGGCAGTGCCATGCCCGGGGCTCCAGGTACTGGGAGCAGATCACTCCCAACAAACATCTCCTGGTGGAAAGGGTCCAATCTACAGAAGGGATTAAAGTGCCCAGGGGGGTGGGGAAATCTGTCAGGCTGAGAGAGATGCACATTAATCCCCTGCACCGCTCAGGAAGAGAGGGAACCGTGTCCTTGTCACCTGCCTGCTCTGCTGGGCTTTACAGGGGAACACGCAGGGAAATGAGAGAACAGGGTGGGACACTTCTCCCTCTTCCTCCCTCTGCAAACGAGGCCCAAACCCCCCTCTGAATCCTGCTTTCATTTCCAATTTACAGCAGCACAGTCTAAGAAGAACAGACCATGAAGGAAACTTCCCCAAAGCAAAATGCTTCACGTTGGATCGGACACGGAGTGCGGATCAGCTCACAACAAATATCTTCAGTTTGCAAAACTAGAAAGGGCTCGTTTTGCTTCAAAATCTGGAGAAAACCCACAACAGGACAGGTGATTGCACAGATCTGCTGCAGTCCCCTTCAACAAGAGGCACACAATGTTTTGGAAGTGTTTCAATTTTGAGCTGAATTTTGTTTCCTTATGTTAGGGTTGGTTGGGGTCGTGTTTTCAAGCTTCTCCTGACTGCCAAGAGCAGCAGATTCCTCCCAAGGGAAGCCAAAATACTCTTGTCACTGAAAAGTGAGTTTCAGGGGAGACATAAAACACTGGTAGAATGGATAGAACTCAGTGACACAATATTTGTTTTCATGTCTAAATAAACAAGGAAGAACAGCATCTCCTCCTAGTGTAGCTCTCACATAGTCCAGGCTGGAGATGTAAAAAGAAAGAGATGGACAAAATGGCAGGAGAAGAAGAGAGACCCAGGGCTGGATAATTCTCAGGGCACACTGCATCTGATTTCCCTACACAGCACAGAACACAAGGGACCCACCAAAAATAACAGTGCAATGACTGCAATCCTGGAATTAGAGATCCAACATCACAGTACCACAGCAAACCCTTCAATTAATTTTATCTCAAAATTCAATCAAGTCAAAATTTAGTTTGAACCGTTCTTTGTTCACTAAGAGCCACCTGAACCACCTCTAAGCCAAGCTCAAACTGGAGCAGCACCACCAAACACTCCTGACCATTAATTTGAAATCAATTTAACTCGAATTCTGATGTGTTTGTGCTGGGACCTGTGTGTTTGGCAGGCTCTGCATCAGCCCACCCTGCAGCCTCCTCCTCCCTGAGGGCTCAGCACATGCTGGAGAGCTCTCCCTCCAATGCCACAAAGCCGCTGTGCTCTCCCAGCCCTTGCCAGGACCTGCAGGACACCAGAACTTGTCCACTTGTGCCCCAGTGGGCTCAGACACTGCCCAACCATCCCTGAGAGCATCCTGGCCTTGGTGCTCCCTGCAGTCCTGTCGTGACACAGACCAGGGAGACTCCATGTGCCAGGGGAGCCCTGCAAGAGCCCACCAAACCTCCCCCGTGGCTGTCCAGAAATCCCCGCAGTGCCAGCACAGGAGAAGCTCCTCAGGAGGGTTCCTAAGGCCTCCTGCACCCCTCCTCCCTCATTTCCCACCATTCCCACCCTTTCCAGTGCAGTCCCACGCAGCAAAGCTGAAGGATTGGGAGAGATGTTCCACAAGACCATGGTGGGAACACAAGTGGAGCTCCAGGTCTGGGCAGGGAACCAGCCTGGGGAAATGGGAGACATAAACCAGCTCCTCCACTGCCCATTTCCAGTGTGCACTGGGCCTGCACCAGGACTGAACTGGAAGAATTTCAAACACAGATGAATCCAATTCAGGAGGAGAAAAAAAAAAATTTAATGGTTCAGCTCGCTGCTTTTAATGCTGTTGTAAAGAGCACCACACTTTCAATTTGTAACCACAACAAAAGGCTTTCAAACTATTAAAGCATTGCCTTGCTGTAAAAAAATAAAAAGGCTGCTTTATTGCAGATAATTGGCAAATCTGCCCTATCAATAGAGATGGCTGGAGAGAAGAACACACTGCACTATTTCTAGGTAATTTCAAAATCTCTATTCATTTCCCACCACAACTTTTACATTTTGTCCTGAAAACTTCATTGGGATCACTCAATGAAATAACCCCAGATGCAAGTCCTGCCCAAGAACAAGCACAGCACTCCAAACCCCCTCAGTTACTGATTTTTCTACCAAGACGGCAATGAAATGCCCACTTAGCTTTCTGCTGGAGTGAAAAAAACACCCAAACCACCTCAAAGCTCCCTTCCTGTTTAATACAACAATGAACACACATCCTATTTGCTCTGCTACCAAGAGCTTTCAGCTGCTGCTGTTTTCCCCGATGGGTGCCATGAGCTGATTATTGCAGGGGCAGGTAAATACTCCAACACCTGATACAAGACACTTGCACTGAGCAAACCCAGCAGACCAACCCCAAACCCTAAAATAACCCCCATAAGAGACCACACCTGCTTCATTTCATTTAGAAAGGCTGTCCAAAGCCTTGCTCTCCTGAGCACAACAGGGAACAACAAGAAGCCTGTTGCTCACAAGGCCAATTTCCCCCTCTCCTGATACCCCTTCCCTGATTCCTTCCATCCACACCACACCTGGCTCCCAGCTCTCCCTACTCACAGACACATTTCTCCTTCTCTGATGTTCAACAGAGCCTCTCCACCCAAGTAACTCAGCTTCTTTGATGGACTCACATTCCACTCTGCCCACGTTCTTCGGAATATTTCAGTATAGACACATGAGAAGCAGCAGCAGCAGGAGAAAAGACAAGCTGTATTTTTCTAAATATACTTCTCCTCAACGAGCCAGTTCTGTGGTTCTGGACAGATATGAATCTAGCTGTAAAAATTAGCCTGGAGATTCAGCTTAAGCTTTACAGAGATGCATCAAAACCTTGCTGAAATGGAGCAACAATAGGTGGAATGCACATGGCACAGAAAAACTGGAGAAAATTAAATTCATAGACAATAAAAGTATCTACTCACTAAGCAAAAGCATTCTGACTACTTTTTACTGGCAGTAATGACATGAACATTTTGCTCGTGCCCTCTCACATGAGTGGAAGCAGAAGGAGCTGGGGGTTAAAAGCTGCTGCTGCCCCACCATGAGTATCTGGGAAGCAGGTGGTGGAGTGCAGAGCACATGTGGGAGGAAGCAGAGCTGGAGGCTGGGCACGGCTCTAATGAAGTGGTGCTGAAGAGGCAGACGATTTCATAAGGAGAAAAACATCAGGAAACTGGTCAAAACACAGAATCTCATCTGAAAAAGCTCCACTGTGTTGGATAGCAATAGCCAGAACAAATTTGGGGAAGAGGAGGAGGGGGAGGCTGATCTCTCTCCAGAGCCCCAGATGTCTTTATGGTTGCCTAATGACAATTATACTCAACCAATTAAGACACTGCTATCACAGTTGCATTGTTAGTAAGCCTTTGGCCCTGAGTGTTGATGGCTGTCTAATTAGTGTTTGTGCAAAGTACAACTGCAACTAATATATAAACTGACAAATACACAAAAGAAAAACTGTTAACAGGAACATTTTCCAAACAGTCAAGACTCTGCTCGTTCAGTCCACGGCAGCAGCAAAGACAAACTGCTTTCCTTCATGGCTGGGGTACTGCTGGCACTGCAGAATTTCACTTCCAACCTGAGGGTCAACGAGACCCTCACTGGGTTTCTGTTCAGACAGGATGCTGGTGCCACTCACTTTTGGTGTTGCCTCAAGCACATCCCTCCAGGGCAAGGCTGGCTGCACCAAGTTGGGCTGGTCACCAAAGACTTCTCATAAAGCACATCAGAAACCAGTTTACATTTTCCATATTTTCTCTAAAGAAATTATAGCAAGGAAAAGGAAGGAGAAAGAACCCCCTTTGTTTCACAGTCAGGTCTGATTTCCAGAAGGCAAAGTCTGTTCAGTTTCCAGATACCTGTGGTGATCAACAAACCAAAAAAAAAAAAAAACCCAACAACTTTGTTTCAGGCAGTCAGTGACCATCTGTTAATACTCAAAAGATCTTATTATGAAGTCCTTACAATGTCAATGCATTTTATTGAAGTCAGTAGGAATTTTGCTCCAGTAACAGTCTCTGTTTAAACAGATGCCTGTTGATAAGCAAGTCAAATAATGAGTATTTTGCATTGTCTTGCTCCAACAAGCACCTCAGAGCTTTCATCCTTATTCCACCAAAAGCAACTCTCCAGTCCTTCATGTGTTTAATTAAGGTATCAGTCAGTTCCCCCCTCAGGAGGATCAAGAATAAAGCCCAATTAAACATGCAAACCCAAGCCCAAACGCCTTCAAGTCGGTTCAAATTGCTCCTGAGCTTCATCTTCTCTCCAAGGCCCAAGTGAGGCAGTGGTAACTCAAATGTCCAATTTCAAAACACCTCTCCATCAGAACTGTGGCACGTTGGGAGGTACCTCAATCACAATTAAAGATACTGGAATTAAAGGGATTCTAGCACCTTCTTTGTACTCCTCTGAAGTGAGGGAAAAATGATGGACTGCTTAGAAACATCTACCACAGGATGAGGTGCCTCAAAGACTGGAAGAGGTGAAAGTTCCCAATTCTCCCTGTGTTCTCATTCCCAGGTATTTGGATACACGTATTTTGCCAACTGTAACCAACAGGTAGCTTGGCTGAGGGATTCCTTAAGGAAAGGATTCAGGAAAAACAAATGGTAGCAGAAAAGAACTACTTTACGTGGCAGAAAGGAATATAAATAGAACAATGGCCAAAAATAAAACACAAATGGAACAGGGAAGAGAAAATTTTCTGTTACATAGCAGAAAGCTACACCATAAAACACAAGGGAAAACAGATGGGGGTAAACCAAAACCAGAGTTTTAAACAATCCTAATGCTGGTAGAAGAATGCAGAGTAGAAAATTAATCTCCCTGATTTCATCCAAATGTTCTTTTGGGTTGCTTGATATACGAGTGCTGCTATGAAAAATGTGACTAATGTGTCCCAAAATGGATCTGGAAGCACTTTTAGATTTAGCATGTAGGAAATCCATTCTCAGCATCCTCATGATCAGTTCCCAAACTCTTCTGCTGAGAACCCAACTTTCCAATTTACCAACCCACGCCCATCTGTGGAGCCCTCACAGAAATGGAGCTGCAGAGAGCTTCTACCTTCGTTTTCAGGGCCTTATTTAGGAAATTATCACTCAAAAAAGTGGGTTAAGCTGCTGCAGTGTGTAGTTCTGTTATGTGTAACAAAATTAACATTTCACCATCCTCACTGCCTCTGCCTCACCTTCTATATTAAGTGCATGCAAATGTCATACCAAGGGAACAGAAACAAGCCAAAGGGTTGTATTGTAAGGAAAACAATTTAATGAACATTTATAGAAGCAGAAATTAGAAAAAGCCAAACTGTTTCTAGTAATTTGGTTTTTAAGGCCAAAAATCTCCCATCCCTTAGATCTAGGTTCCAGTGGCTTGCATCAGCCCAGGCCCATTAATTAAAGCAGCTGCTCTACCAAGGAAACAAATTACTGTGAGTACAGGAGAAAAAAATTATCTTTTCCACAAGAATTCAGGAGGAATTATGATGGAATTTGGGAAAGCTCAGCTCCATCAGCCCTATTATGTCACAAAGGACAAACAACAGCTAAAACAATAGCTCCAGTAGCAGACAGAGGTTAGAAAACACCATCTGAGGACGCTGTAAATCGATCTGTTTGCTCGTTGGAAGGAACACAAACTGCAACACGCTGCAAGCAGCAGAGAGGAGAGGCAGCACCTGAACTCCAGGCACTGCTGGTGACAGCCCAAAGAGTAAAAACGAAATCTTCAGGAAGCTTAGTAGAAAGAAGGATGGGTTTGTATGGCCTTAGTAGAAAACCAGGATTTACAAGCTCAAAATTACTGCCTGTGACTGAGAACACTGAAGGCATCACTGAGCACATCCCTGCAGCAGCAAACCCCGCAGGTAAAGCAACAGCTCAGTGGCCAGGCAGGCTGGAAAAGCAGCTTCCACAAAGAGTCAGCATCAGCCTTCTACTCCTGGTTTCACCTGAAAGGCTCTTTTTCAGGAGCTGACAGAAAAGCCAACCTGGCTGTCACTTAACACAACCTCACCCAAGTGCCGTCTGTCACCCAACCCCTCTGAACCCGTGATGTCATTCCCGTGTGCAGCCTCCAAGGGTGACTCACTTGGAAAACAGGAGGCCTGACACTGCTCCTTAACAGTGGTGAGGATGAGTGAAGAGAGCACAAAAGGTTTGGGGAAGGCTGAAGAAAAAAAGCAATTATTGTCACCTTCTGCTTTGTTTGACATCTTGGCTCCCAGTCCCTGCGAGGGGAGGGAGAAACCTAAGAAAGTTGTGCCATCATACGAGTGAAATTTAAGCAATTAAACAAGGCAGGAGTTTATTCAGGCTTTTGGAAGTCTTCAGTTTGTTAACTTTGATTCATTTTCATTACTAATTAATATTTTGGTTTCCTCAGGTCTGCACACTGAATTAAGATGCAAGAGCTAATAATAAATACCTTGAGAATAACCCACAAGCCCTATAGCAAAAAATCCAAATTAGATGAGAGTTGACTGAAGTTTTAAAAAGTGCAGTGAAGTATTTTCAAGCCTTTTGGGCTAGTTTCACACATCATTATGAAACTAAAGAGAGTAGCAAACCCAGCTTCTAAAAAGTCATTTGCAGGTCACCTTTGAGCAAGAGGAAAGTGGAGTGGGAGGTGATGGAAGAGAACAAAGGAACTCACCATAAAGGAGCAGCTACTTGTGTGTAGATGTTGCTCAAAATGACTTAAACTGAAAGGCCCAAATTGTTTGTGAGTGCTCCCACAAGACTCACCAGAATGAAGACAACTGCATAAAATCATTTCAGCATTTAGGATGTCAGCATGAGAAATAAACGCCCAGATTTCCCTAACTAACCACAAACGATATTCAGCAAGTTCTTCCTTAGCTTCTCATTGCCTTTATCAAGCATCACTTGGGGAAACACCACCTGTGCCAGGTGTGCTCCACCCTGAAAGGGGAGGAAATGTGACTGCTGGTTTATCAAGGCAATCAGCAGATGAATCTCACCAGCCCTAACTCCTCAAATCTCAAGGAAAGCTGGCAGTACATAGTGGGGAAGGCGGAAAACATCTGAAATTAAAATTTCAAGAGAAGCCAGGGCTGATTTCCCAGTCTGTAAGAGGTGCAGGGACTCCTCACAGCATCTGCTAAACCGGTTTGTGGCCAAGCTCTTCACTAACAGGCCACCACTCTTCCTTCAGTCAGGGAAAACTGAAGAAAAAAAAGGAAAAGCTGATAGTTTATAGTTCTGGGTCTTGGGAAGGGTGGTCTGACTCTAGGCCTCTTCTGTTTCTTTATTTTCAGAGCCACCAGCAGCAGTAAAGCCACCGTGCCCTTTCTGCAAGCATTAAAAAATTAACACATCCCCCTCACGCCCACTTGGTGTGGTTTTAGGGGTGAGCCGTGACGGGACAGAGGCACCACCAGCACAAGGCAAGGTCAGCACAGGGCTCAGGAACAGCCACAGGTGAGTATTCCAGAGCCAGTCAGGCAGCAACAGTCTCACAGCATGCCACGGACATGTCACACCTCGGGATCCTCTGGAACGACAAGGTCAAGCAAGGACCAGATGCATGTTCTGAGATCACTCACTGTCCAGGAGGACCCAACCTCTGACTACATTGCCAAGAATACAAAAAAGTAGCAAAAAAGTAGCAATTTTACTGTCTGAACATGCATTTGCTCAAAAAACCCCAGATAAATTCAGATTTTAGTACAAGAAAGCGAAGCAATCCAGGCATTCTGTATGGCAAATGACAGCATCAGACACAGTGAGCCTCATCACCAGTAGGAATGTCTAAAAGCCAAGCAAGCAGCTATATAATTGCTTTAAGTAAGCTCTGACTTAGGGCTGAAACTCCATTTGAGTCGAGTATAAGGGGGAGAACATCATCCCTTTAGAGAAGATCCTTCGAGACGTGTAACCGTAGAAAGGCTGGCGAATACAACATTGATTGGGAGTGAGGTAACCACAACCACCACTGGCTCAAATGAAAAGGGATTCAGGGGCTGACCCAGAAAACAAGCCTCGTAACCACTGGGATGAAATTTTAATGACAAACACAAGAAGCTCTGCGTGCAGGCCAGATTGAATTATCTGATGTCAGGCAGCACCCGCGCAGCGCTCGCACAAAGGGGAGCTGCTCGCAGCCACCTTCGACTCCCAGCTCAGGTTGCACTTAATCAATCCTTGATACTCTGCCATCTCCTGGCTTCAGCTTGGGCAGCAGCGTGGGGAAAAGTGGAGAGTGCATGGAACAGGGGCATTTCTTTGTGTAGTGTGTCTTTGCTTCCTTCACAGAGTAATAAAGAGCTGCTCCTGAACGCGTTCGAACTGCGCCTCTATAAATCACACCCAGAGCTGCTGGTTTAAGTCACTCTGCCCACAACCTGTATCAATTCCCTTGCAGAAAGATTCAAAAGCTCTACAGCAACTAAAATAAAAATGATTCCACTTTGCAGCAGAATTTGAAGCAGGACAGTGAAGATGACAAGATCAGGCCCAGCAGAGCACGGGTTCAAATCAATCAGTGATTCCAGGCTTGGTCCAAGATTCCCAAAACACACCAGCCCCAGCATTCCTGCTCCCTGCAGCTAGAACTCCTCTCTCCAACCAGCCCAACTAGAACTTAATCTGGCTACTGCCAGAAAAAGAATTAAAGATGTTTCTATAAATACATCAGCAACAAAAGGACTGCTGAGGAGAATCTCCACCTTTATTGGATCAGGGAGAAACAGTGACAAAGGATGAGGAAAAGGATGAGGAAAAGGCTGAGGGAATTAAGGCCTTCTTGTCCTCAGGATACCCAGGCTGGAAGACAGGGACAGGGAGCAGAATGAAGTCCCCACGATCCAAGGGGAAATGGTTGGGATCCTGCTGCAGCACTTAGGACACACACAGTCCCATGGGGCCGGATGGGATCCGCCCCAGGGCACTGAGGGATCGGGGCAGAGCTCACCCGGCCACTTCCCATCCTTTCCCAGCAGGGAGGTCATTTACCCAGGGGACTGCAGCCAGCTGTGATGCCCAGTAGAAGCTGGGCTGGAAGGAGGATCCAGGGCAATACTGGCCTGTCAGCCTGAGCTCAGTGCCAGGGAAAGTTGTGGAGCAGAACATCACCAAGGCAAAGTGCTGGGTCCTACCCTGAGCCACTGTCACCCCATGGAATGCTAAAGGCTTCGGGAGGAGTGGCTGCACAAGGCGGACAAGGCCCTGGGGCTGCTGGTGACAGCAGCTGGACACGAGCCCAGGTGTGCCCAGGTGGGCAAGAAGGCAAAAGGCACCTGGGTGTCCCAGGGCAAAGCACTGGGCACCCCTGGGGCACCTCCAATCCTCTGTTCAGTTCCGGGCCCCTCAGGACAAAAAGGACCTTGAGGGGGTGGAGCGTGTCCAGGGAAGGGAACGGAGCTGGGGAGCGGACTGGAGCCCCAGAATTGGCTGAGGGAGTTATGACCAAAAAACCTGCTGAAAACTGAGCAGCCCTGAGCCTCTGGTGCAGCAACTGAGACAGAAGAAAGATAAGTGATGTCCCAAGCCACTGCATAGAAAAACCTTGGGAAATGCCCCACAATTCTGGATTAGCATTTGCAGCACCACTGACTTCCCAGGCCCTGCAAACTCACAGCCCAGCTTAGCTCAGACACACAAGTCCCTCTGTAATCACTGATTATTCCCATGCAAAGCTGAGCACACAAGTGTTTGTGAAACTGGAGAGAGAATCATTAAACATAACAGATAATTGATATTTATACTGAGAGGAGAATTGACTTTGTAAACCTCAGCTATTAAATTACTTCTTCAGTACTGAAAGAACGCAACAGTTTGCTATTGATCACCAGATTCATTACACTTTTATGACAAGTTTGAAAGCACAATGCCATTAAGTACAATTTTATAAGCTGGGAGAGACAGGGGATGGTTATAGTTGGATTTAAAAAATAAAAACACAGCAAACAACAAAACCCCAACAAATTCCTCAACATCCTAAATACTTCCCAAGTGCACATAAAGTATTTCCCTGCACAATTTGCTGATGTCCTTGGAAGTTTTAGTTACAACTTGAAGTCCCCTTGTTTGATATTTACCATTTATCTAATTAAGAGACAAAGCAGAGTGAAGGACAAGCACTAAACAGCAAAGAATATAACAATTTTTGTGTTCTAATATTCTAAACTTTTCATTTACTAACCAGCTAAATTCAAACAGCTGAATTCTGATTCCCCCATGTTGTTTTATCAAATACATGCTCACAGCTTCATAAAGAGGTAATTCAGTTTTCAGAGAAATCACTGGAAAGTCATTTAAGTGAACACTGCTTTTTCTAAAGGATACACACATGCAGCTTTTCCCTCAGTGGTCTCTTACCTGCTCACCTGTTTTCAGGAACCTGAATTATTTAATTTACCACATCCCTGATGTAAATTCACCAAGAGAATCAGGAGATACTGGAGGAACCAGACAACCAATATGAAAAGAGCATGTGGAACCATGTGAACCCAGCTTCTGTAATACCCCAAGCTAAACCATGGACTATTTGAGTTTAATATGAGATTAATAACCTTTGTTTATTAATATTTAAAGAAATGTAATTTAATCTGCATAAATCCTATCTGCTGCATGTTTGGATATAAATACAATGGAGAAAATGAAGGAAAAGAAGAGCTGGAGGTTTTGGCAGCAGCATGGAGACAAGTGGGATTTGCTGTCTGATGGTTTAGGTTTCTACTCTCAGCAGTCCAAGAGCACTCAAAAGCATTTCCATGGATGAAGGCTTTCAAGGCACCTTTCTTATAACCAGTCTGTGAATTTTAAAGTATTTTAGAAGTAGTTTTCTCTAATCCCACAGCATTAACATGAAGTGCTACCATAAACCATGGAACTCTGGTACACCAAGGACAGTGTCCCAGCTCCCCAGGATATCATAATTTTTATTTACTCATGGGATTTCTGGAGGGTTGCTAATTACTGAACCTGTGAAATTCAAACAGAACACAGTAAAGCCTCACACCTATTGAGAGAATCACTGCAACCTCTTCCAAAAATTTGTGAGGCTCTTAAAATCTTATTTAAGAGCCTAAACCAAATGACTAGCTAACATTAAATCAAGGTCCAGAAAACTTCTGTATTAGGAAAAGAGAAGTTTGAGTTTACCTATTTTTGAGTGGGTTATTTTCCTCCTAGGTTGTCTTTTAAGTAAGAATGGAGAAAAGTAACAGTCCTTCTAAAGTTATTTTTGTGTGCTGTGACAAGATATCCTTGTGATTAAGAGATTTTTATGGAAAAACATTTAAAAAGGGACATTTTTCAGTAGATTTGTAAAATGTTTCATACATTCTGGGGGGCTTCCACAGCAAAACAATAGATGGAGTTCATGAGAAAACACCTGAGCTTTTACAGGGACTACTTGTACATGAGATCACTTTTGAATAGTTCCATAAAAATTTGAGCTGCTGAGATAAGTTGTAGATAACCATCCTTATCAGTCACTTCAGGACAGCCTGTCTCAGGAACTGCAGGTGAATCCATTCTTATGCTTCAAACAGGTGTTGCTTTTGAATTTGCTAAAAGAAGCACCTGAGATTTCACATGGTGAAGGTGGAGTGGGCATTACACAGCCTGGTGAACATGGAGAGGGCATCACACAGCCTGGCAAAGGTGGAGCAAGCACTACACAGCTTCATAAAGGTGGAGTGGGCACTACACAGCCTGGCAAAGGTGGAGCGAGCACTACACAGCCTGCTAAGGATGGAGCAAGCTTTACACGCTCTGGTAACAGCAAAGTGGGATTTACACAGCCTGGTGCAGATGGAGTGGGCATTACACACTTTACAGAAGGTGCAGGGGGCATTACACACTCTATAAAGGGTGCAGGGGGCATTACACACTCTGTTAAAGGTGCAGGGGGCATTACACACTCTATAGAAAGTGCAGTGGGCATTACACACTCTATAGAAAGTGCAGTGGGCATTACACACTCTACAGAAGGTGCAGTGGGCATTACACACTCTATAAAGGTGCAGTGGGCATTACACACTCTATAGAAGGTGCAGTGGGCATTACACACTCTATAGAAGGTGCAGTGGGCATTACACACTCTATAAAGGTGCAGGGGGCATTACACACTCTATAGAAGGTGCAGTGGGCATTACACACTCTATAGAAGGTGCAGTGGGCATTACACACTCCGTTAAAGGTGCAGGGGGCATTACACACTCCGTTAAAGGTGCAGGGGGCATTACACACTCTATAGAAGGTGCAGTGGGCATTACACACTGTTAAAGGTGCAGTGGGCATTACACACTCTGTTAAAGGTGCAGGGGGCCTTACACACTCTATAGAAGGCGCAGTGGGCATTACACACTCTATAGAAG
>NW_024580662.1:388-15583 GCF_017639235.1 Corvus kubaryi | reverse complement strand
AGAAGGCGCAGTGGGCATTACACACTCTATAGAAGGTGCAGGGGGCAGTACACACTCTATAAAGGTGCAGGGGGCAGTACACACTCTATAAAGGTGCAGGGGGCATTACACACTCTGTTAAAGGTGCAGGGGGCAGTGCCAGCCCGGTGCTCACCCGGCCATGACGACTCCGTCGCAGGAGTGGACGTCGCACAGGACCCTGCCGGGCTCGTAGCGCAGCTGGCTCACGGCGCCCACGCGGTTCTGCAGAGAGGACACAGGGGTTGGTGTTCCCATTGCTTCACCCACCAAACTTTGCTGCTGGGAAACTCCCAGCTTTGTTCCTGCTGCTGAGAGAAAACACATCTATCCCAAAAACCCCCCAGCACCTTTCAAGTGGCAAAAAGGAGCTGCAATACACACCACCAACTCTCCTCTCCAACTTGCTTGAGCCAGGTTGCCATTTTTCCACAGCACCTGGGTCCCTTTAAGGAAATTCCCTCCTACCTTCCAGTTGGTTTTCAACATGTGTTCTCTGGCTCTGCAGTTTTTGAGGGCAAGCTTCCAGCAGGAATGGTCGGAGATGCTCGTATCCAACAGGTATCCCTCCTCCTGGCACAGCCGGTACCACAACACTTCGTCTTCTGCAAGGATTTTCCATGTCCTGCTGACCTAGAAATCAAGGTTTTCTATGGATCTCTCATAAATTTTTAAGTAAAAATTGGATTTAATATAAAACATTAAATAGCATCTGAAATATAAATATATAAATCAATACAGGCCTGCACTGAGACGAAATTCTTACTTAAACAAATATATTTGTTCACTCTTTATACAACTGAGTGAATAAAAACCCCAAACCTTTAACAAAAGGCTTGTTTTCTGTGGGTTCTTTGGGAAGTAACTGAGTTTATACTCATAACATGGACACCAGCTTAGTGGCCACACTGTCAACCTCCAATATCAGGGTACTGGAAAATTTTGAAGGGAAAAGCAGCAAGCAAACAATTAGGATGGAATTGTGAGCTTAGAACAAAAAGATGAATTTATTTTCATATTTGTAGCTAAGAAACCCTCTCAGATCACAGCACCATATCTCTGAAGTCCCACTGACAATGCCCGATTAGGGCTATGACATTAGTGATTTATAACCTATTGTATTACAGTATGCATAAATAGGAATGAATTATTAAGTTTTTCAAGCAGCCTCAAGTTGCTGCCCATTCCAGAGAGAACAGCTTCATCACAATCAATTGTGGGCTCAGAATCAAAGATTCAAGAGGTAAGAGCCAACTTAAGTAGCTTTTTTTTTTTCCCTCTGTAATTCTTAATTTAAAAAAACAGACGTAACCAATGAAAGCCATGACTGGTGAAAGCAGCAATCAATTGTGCTCTGTTTCTAAAAAGATTAAAACAACCTTCTGAGACTGACATCATTTTTAGTAAGTTACAATTAAGCATCTAATGTTTGTTTCGGTCCCCAGATTATGCCAAGAATCCAAGCCTCCCATGGACACAAACTCTACCAGGACCTTTATATTTATTTGCCATTTCTTCCATAGTCACACACACACATAAAATGTTTAATATGATGAAAAAAGGGGTGATCTGAGTCACCTGCAAGTGTTTTTAAGATTTGAGACCTACAGAGAAGAGCAGTGCTCAAATAGGAATATCCAAATGCAGCAGAATGAATGTTCTTAATCACCCAGAGACCTCGATGCAAATTGGCAGGGAGAAGACAATCCCCTTCCATCCTCTGACAAAGGAAACAACCTGCACAGGGCAAAAACAATGCCCTGAAATGACAGAACCAGCACTGAGGCTTCTCCAGCAATACACATCACCCTGGCACCCAAAAGCAGTGCTGAGTGCTCCTGTCCCTAGACGGACACACTCAGCAATATCAAAAGCACCAAAAAGAGGCAATCCCAAATTCAAACCATTAGGAATTTGCTCTCAATTTGATTTGAAAGTAGGATAAATATCTGTATTATTGCTCCAAGAATAAAAAAAGAAACCTAAACCAGCTTTCTGCTGACACACCAAAAGAGCAGCTGTGGAGCAGGAGAGGAGCTCCCCAGGCAGAACCTCTGCCCCCTCCCCAAACAGCAGCACATTTTCCTGACAGGGACAGGCTGAGCACACGCACAGGGAAGCACAGCCAAACCAGGCCAGCTTTTGCCTGGCTTTCCAAAATAAAAATCAAAAATAAACACACACCTTTGAGTCTGCCAAAACAGACAATATTGCACAGACCTTTCAAGTTTCAAGGTCTTAAAAGCATTTTATAAAGACAGTAAAACAAAAGAAAAGGGGGGGGGAGCTACATAAAATCTCGACTGCCTTTTCAGCTTTCAGGGGGAATAAAGATCCTATCCTATCCTGATTTTTTTTCAATCAAATTACAGCGAACCCTGCTGCTTTACAAGCCTGGATTTCCAAAGAGTCCCTAACCCAGCCTTTTCTTACAGCCCCAAACTCGCATGCCAACCCCTTGTAAAACCCCACTGAGCGAGGCTCAGCTGCACAAAATCACTAATAAAGAGTCTCAAGCATTTCACTTTACAGCACCACTGTGGGCTGCAGCATTAAAACCAGCCGTTGGCTTCAAGTCAGCTTTATTAGATCTGCTTGACTTGGAGTTTCAGGTGAGGCCCCCAAAGCCAGGGCGTTATGGCTTTATTCACGTGCACCCAAACGCTGGGTGTTGGAGAGGAGCTGAGATGTGCAAAGCTCTTGTTAAAACTCTTTCCAAATCTAAACTACACAGAAACTCCAGCAAGGATCAATGACAACATCTTACAGACTTGTTTATAGATCTGGAGTCCTGACTTCAATTTTGTCTTCAGTGTTCCTATTATCTTTTTACAACTGTTCTCAGCAAAGAAAGTTTGGGTTCCCCTGAGCTCCACACAGGGACAGTTTTATATTTTATAGTTCAGCAAGTAATAATGTTCTGAAGGACTTCAAAGGCTTTTGCTGACATAGGCTTTGCTATTTGGTTTTGTCCCTGGGGGTATTTTTTCCCCTAAAAAACCCCACCTCTTCCATCAAATTCAAAATTTCTTCTAATCCCATCTAAATCAACTGGCTCAAATCCTAATGAAGGTTTATTCATCCCTCTGCATCTGATAATGGTTTTTATTTCACTAGGTTTATTTTCTTCCCCAGACACACAAAGGCAGAGTCAAGGCTCATTTGCTGAGACCAGGGGCCTCAATTAGAGCTAGCTGGACTTTGAGCTCAGTACAGCAAACAGTGCCAAGGAGTGTTTAA
Source organism: Corvus kubaryi (assembly GCF_017639235.1). Taxonomy (NCBI): domain Eukaryota; kingdom Metazoa; phylum Chordata; class Aves; order Passeriformes; family Corvidae; genus Corvus; species Corvus kubaryi. Next base: position 12,325 of record NW_024580662.1, on the reverse strand, counting down.
TCCAAACCCATTCTGATGGAAGCTGCTCATCCTTTCTGCTCACAGCCCTGAGCACAAAATGGGTTGGGCTGGAAAGGACCTTAAAGACCACCCAGTGCCACCCCTGCCATGGCAGGGACACCTTCCACTGTCCCAGGCTGCTCCAAGCCCCAATTTCCAACCTGGCTTTGGACACTGCCAGGGATCCAGGGGCAGCCACAGCTGCTCTGGGAATTCCAGCCCAGCCCCTCCCCACCCTCCCAGGGAACAATTCCTTCCCAATATCCCATCCAGCCCTGCCCTCTGGCACTGGGAAGCCATTCCCTGGGTCCTGTCCCTCCATGCCTTGTCCCCAGTCCCTCTCCAGCTCTCCTGGAGCCCCTTTAGGCCCTGGAAGGGGCTCTGAGCTCTCCCTGGAGCCTTCTCCTCTCCAGGTGAGCACCCCCAGCTCTCCCAGCCTGGCTCCAGAGCAGAGGGGCTCCAGCCCTTGGAGCAGCTCCTCCTCTGGTCTCACTCCAGCAGTTCCAGGTCCTTCCTGTGCTGGGGATCCCAGAGCTGCAGGTGGGGGTCTCACCTGAGTGAGGGAGAGGGGCAGAATCTCCCCTGCTGGGGGATCAGCCCAAGGCAGGGATATCCTTATCCATCCATTTCTCTGCTCTCTCTGTGAATCACAAGGAGGATGGATGACTGCTTCTACCCATGAACAACCTTGACGCAAAACCATGCTCAAAAAAATACATTCAAGTTTCTTTTGTAAATGTATAAACATTAAAGCCTCAACAGTTTGACAATCCCAGAAGCCCTGGAGGCAAGCAGATAAAACTCTTGATTTATGCACGACAATTCACTCCTAAATTCCTAGAAACAGTCTCCCTTGCCCCAGATACATACACAATTCCTGTGTTGGTAAACACTTCTAAACCTTCTCTAAGATGAAAACCTAACAGGTCATGGGAATTTCCCACTGATCTGTTCAGAAACAGAACTGCCAAAATTCAGTGCTGCTGGATTCAGACACATCCCCTTATCCCAAAGCTGACACCATAAAGGCCAGGTCCCCAGGCCATGGGTAAAATTAACGTACCTACAGCATCAGCCCCAAATAACCCAAGGACACTTCAGGTTGTCACACTTGTGGTGTCCCAAGGGATGGTTTTTCCTTTCCCTCTACATCCCAACCAGGAGGAGGGAGTGACTGTTCCCAAACCGGCTCATGCTCACAGGAGAGTCACTCATGGCACAGATATTTTTGCCAGTGGTCTGAACACAATCAAAAGGTGCTCACAGGGGAAAATTCTGCATCACTCTGGTCTGTTCTGTGCTACATGAAGCCCTGGATTTCCTCCTTGAATTCCAAATGTGGGATATCAGCGGGGACTGGTCTGGTGAGTGCTACTGAATGTCAGCCCCCTACTGCAGACCCACCAGAGCTCAGGCACTGAGGACACTGCTATTTACAGGCTTTTGTAATTCCAGTGCCACACAGACAGGTTGTGTTTTATAGGCCAAATTCCAAAAATCAAACAAAAGCTGTGGGGGAGTGAGGGAGAGGGAAATATCAAGGTGAAATTAAAGTTCTCCAGACAGTCTGTGGTGTGATTAAATCTCAGAGAGGCTCTGCAGTCAGGCTCCTTTGCTGTTAGCTGGTTACCAATTTGGCATAAAGAACTAAGCAAACAGGTTTTCTCCAAAGGCACTCACATGGATCATGATGCCAATTCCACCAACTGGCCCAATTTCACTGAAATCCCAAGGCACCTTAATAAAAAAACTCTTTCTAGGATAACGCCATAAAGCAGCAGGGTTTTCCATGGAACAGAAGAGGGCTCCCCCCCTTCAAAAACAAAACCACCAAGAGAAAAATGAAAATGCTATTTATTTTTATGGCTCTGCTTTTTATTTGAACACTTAAAAAGAAGCCAGCTCTGCACTGCATATTCATCTGATTGGGAAAGCCCTGTAAAACACTGGGCACTTGCTCAGCTACCTGTCAGCTGCCACAAAGGAACAATGACTTGGGAAGAGGAGAATGAGAAATGTGGAAAATTGTGTCAGTGTTAGAACACATCTTATGAGAACAGGTTCAAGCTAAAAAGCAAAGTGAAGGAGAGAGAAATCCAGTGCAGCCCCAAGCACAGGGAAAAGGAGCAGCCCTCCACCAGCCAATCTTTTCATTATGCCATGAGGTAAACTGATCATGCCTAAAGAGGGAGGAAAAAGAGAGTGAAAGAATAAATTTAAACTAATCCACCTCAAAAATGCAACCCTGTGCCATGTCATGGGCTGTGACCTTTACTGATGGCAGTACCTCAAGGGACAGAAACGTGAGCATATCTGAAAGCTTCAGTGTCCTGGACAGCATCGAAAAATAATCCTAGAGAATTTTTTCCTCTGCAACAGCAGCCCTGCATGGGGAATTAATTCTCTTTTAACAGTCCCCGTTCCTAAAAGGCATTAGCAAGTCAAAGATTTAAGCAATAGCCACTTGTAGCTATTTAACACCACAACACACTCACACTGAACATTAAATGCCCAATTTCCTTTCGAAGCCTGGACCATTTGCAGAATATTTCTGTTTAGTTTACCATCCTCAACAGACCCTGTCTGTCACTTCTCACTTTTCACACATTAACATTTTCCTCTTCCACTCAAACCATGCCTTACACTGTTTGTAACACAAAGAATGGCTTTGGTTGGATTTTTGTGAAGTTGCAAGATGTGCTTGGTATGTAAGAGTTAACGAACACCAACCTGGAACCCAAAACAGTGGCCATGGGACAAGCTGGAATTATAGCCACAATATTCTGCTTGCCTTCACAGGGTAATCAGCACTTGCCAATTAAGTTTGCTTTGAAGACTCATTCAGAGAGGGGGTTCATCATTCAGTGTGTGAAGAAAGGAAATAAAAGGCCCAACAGTGTGGGCTGAACAACCCCAAGCAGAATGCAGTGTGAGTGTTTCAGTAAAGCTATTGAAGAGACAGGCAGTTTACAACTATACATAAATTACAGACCATGCCTGAGTACTGATTGCTGAGAGCATTATCTGAAAGTATCAGAAAATAAAAATATAAACCCCTTGCAGGGCTGGGGGGGAGGAAATCAGGGTCATTCAAGAATTTAGCCTCACGTGAAAATACTGTAGACAAAAAGTTACTACTCCAGTGTCTGTGGCTCAAATCTCACACTGGAAAGTGGGAGGAGCAGCTCTTGCCATGCCCTTAGCACTGCCAAGTGCTGAGTTCTAAATACTGCAGCAAGACACTCTCTTGAATCAAAAATGCTTCTAAACACACTCACTTGAATCAAAATATCTTTGCACTATTTATTTTTAATTTTAAGGCTTCGCTTCTGCCCAAGCCACAGATGTTTTATTTAACTCTGCTCAAGTGCAGCTGTAAACCCAGCTCATGTACCATTACTTTTTCAATATTCAGCTTTGGAACTGTTTCCTGTAAGTGAAAGCACAACCAGCTGAGTTCCTTGGGCTACCACCCCCCTGCCCTACATCGAGGTGCCTGTTTTTTCACCATTTCTGCCAATTTTTAGCGGTATCAGAGCAGCAAACTGCCAGCAGCGCTTACCTGAGCACACCTTCCCAGCTCAGCCTTGCCCAGGTACCGGAATATCTTCAGTGCCAGCTCGTAAGGCAGCTGGACATCAAAGAAAGGAACCTCATTGATTTCATTCTGGAAAGGAAAAAGGAGAAAATAATTTGTGAGGCTTCTTTAACAGAGTCTGACAGCAGGAGAAATTACCATGGTGTGGGGAAGGGATGGTGAGTCCTCAGTGCCATCACAGCTCCATGAAAACATCAGGAGCTATTCTGCCTCTCCCCCCTTTCATGGCCCTTCAAAGGGCAGAGAAAGGCAAGACACCAGTTCTAGTAAAACAGTTTGGCGAAGGTTTCAGTGCCAAAAAGACCCAATAAATAAGCACTTTGAAGACATATGCCCATTATGAATTTCACTTACAAGATTTCAAACCCACATGATGGAAAAATGAACAAGCATTTTAAATAAAACTTAACAGAGATGATGTTAGTTTCTTTCATTAGTAACATAAAAATGTCTTTTTAATATGAAACGTTCCTCCTTTAATTGATTGAGCATCTCAAACAAAAATTTAAAGCCAAATCCATCAATTTAAGCTAACAGCTAAATGCAGCACACAGATTTTTCCTAGATGTATTTTGTTTGGTTTAACTACATAATTATTACATCTTCTTTCTGCAGTTATCACAAGAAGATTTGTCTTCTCTCTTATACTGTCTGGACATTCAAAATTTTTATACTATGTAAAAGAAAATGAGTAAAATCAGCTGATTCTGACCATTTCTATGCATCAGTTTTGCTCTCTGATGTTTTCTCTGGTTTCTGTCTCCCCCCCAAGTGCTCCTGATCATTGTCTATCAATCCTCATGCACAAAATTGGCTGCTCAGTTAAAACCCAGCTCCACTGTTTGCCTTCAGAACCTCAGGCAGATCTCAAAGCAGGATCATCTCCTGCCTCTTGGCACTTCCCTAATCCTCACACCCTTGTTTCTTTGTTGGTCTCTTCTACAACTACTCCTTCTCATTCAAATCTGGGCCCTTTGCAGCACCAAAGTAGAATAGAAAGGATATTCTGGGTTTATTTAAAGCAGAGTTACTCAGGAAAATCACTACATAATGTGGTGGTGTGGTTTTTAATGCAAAAGATATTCTACACTAGACAAGTGTTTAGACAACACAAATACGAGCAACGCTCCCACCAGGTCTTTTTAGCAACAAAACATCACTTTATACACACTGGAACCTCCCACTTGTTCTAAAGTTACTTAAAGCAGGACCTGCAGCCAACCTTGCTGCTCCCCTCCCTCCGTACCCCCAGTCTCCCTGCACAAACAGCTCCTTTTCCCTCCCCTGTGCGCCAGGGCCGCTGGCTCCACTCCCCGCTGTGGATCTGCAGGAAGACTGTTTTGCTTTCGTGTGCTTTAAATCCCATCCATTTCCAACGGGGACACCGAAGGAAAACACAAAGGGAACATCTCCATGGCCACATGCAGGCAGGCTCCAAGCTGCCCAGATGTGATCCCGCTCGGATCCAGGAGCCACGGAACCGTTCTGGAGCCACAGGCTGCCCAAACAAATAAGAGGAGCCATTGGGCAAGGATTATTAGCTCCAGGCTTATGAGCTCAGGCACGGACCCACTGTGGATGTGCTCCTTCCAAATTGGACTTGACTCACGTCCAAGCAGCAGATCCTGGGCTGTCTGGATGCACACAGAGGTCTCACTGGAAGGACTGAGGGCCTGCAGACACAGCAGTGCTGACACAACACTCAACACCAATGGTGTTTTAAGGAAAGGTGGGGAAAAGAGCAAACAACAGCTATGCAGGCTTTTTATCAACTGATCTGCAAGATCAAGCAGTTTATACCCTGCTTCAAATAAACCCAGAACTGCCTTTTTTTTCGACTTTCTTGCTACAAAGGGTCCAGGTTTAAATGAGGAGTAGCTGTAGAAGAGACCTACAAAGAAACAAAGGAATGGAGGTTAGGAAAGTGCCCAGAGGCAGGGGATGATCCCGCCTTGGGATCTGCCTGAGGTTCTGAAGGCAAACAGTGGACATAAGAACACAGCACAAACTCATACTGATTCCATTCTAATGCAATCCTAACATTAGGGACAGATCCAGGTGTTCCCACAGCCCAAAAATCCCAGCAGCTTGTCCTCAGCACAAGGAAGCAGGGATGTTAAGTCAGCACCAGCTTGTCTAAAAGTCCACTGGAATGAATCCAAAACTCAAATACAACCAGCCCCTCTGAGACAGATTCGGGCTCCTGTGTGCTAATGGAGCACTAATTCTGTAAATGGATTAATTTGTGCCTTGCAGACAGAAATTTAATCTGTTCCTTTTAATTTTTTAAAGCAAAGAGTAATTAGTCACAGTGAGGTTAGTGAGAAATAAGAAAATGGGCTTCCCCCCTAGTTTTCCTATACTGTAAATAAAATCTCCATGGCATTGAGGATTTACCAAAATAACTTCTATCTGGTTCAGAACTGTATTTAAGACTATTTCCAAATTAACTCCTTTATTTAAAGAATTAAAGCTTGTTTTCTTACTACGCTGCTGTGTCACAAGGCAGGATATCCTTAATTACTGCACTTGCATCAAACTGCCTGAGTAAACAACAAAAATCTTAAAGAGGAAAAAAAATATTATTTCATAGAGCCACGGAATATCTCGAGTTGGAAGCGACCCTCGCGGATCATCGAGCCCAGCTCCTGGCCCTGCACATGACACCCCAACAATCCCAAACCCTGTGCCATTACATAGGACCAGCAGATTTTGAAGGGTTAAAACTTTATAAGAGGATATATATCCAGAAGCTGAGGTTATAAACAAGCACAGAGGAACCCAAATTCAACGTTGCCTTTGCTCGCCGCCTCCCAGCGACCCCTCAGCCGAGGCCCCCTGCGTGCTCCGGTACCGGCCCCACCGCGGCCGCCCGCCCCGCCTGGGGCCGGCCTGTCCCGGGCACAGCCCCAGAGCCGCCCCCGGCCCCGCGCAGCCCTACCAGGTCTCGGATCAGCTGCCCCAGCAGATCGTCCCTATCGCTGGCTCCGTCCCCCGCGGGCTCCCCGGCGGGCCGGGAGGGCGCGGGGCTGCGACGGGCCGGAGCGCCGCCGGCCAGCAGCCCGCGGGCCAGCGCCAGGTACCCGGGCTCGGCCGGGAGTTCCCGCGGGGGCTCTCCCGGCCTCTCCGGGGGCTCCTGAGGGGGCTCCTCCCGCCGCCGCCGCTTCGCCCCCCCCGCCCCCCTCCTCCCGCCGGCGGGGCCACTCCCGCTCCGCGGGCACCGCGGCCATGGCGGCGGGGCCGGCCCGGCGCGGCACGGAAACCGCGCCCCGCGCCCGCGCGTTCCGCCGCCACAAGGTTCCGCCGCCGCCGGGACCGGGGCTGGGGCCGGGGCCGGCGATGAAGCTGGCCTTGGGGCCGCGGCCGTCATTTTGTGGTCCCCACACGGGGACCGCGATGGCGGTCGAAGGGCCCGGCCTGGCTCTGGAGAGCCGCGGGCGGCCGAGCGAGGCCGCGGCGACGGCAGGGTGGGTCTAGGGTCTGGGTTCTGCTGGGAGCCCTCAGCCCCCTCAGCCGTGGCCAGGGTGAGGGCAGGGTCCCGCTGGGCACCCACAGCCCCGCTGGGCACCCAGAGCCCCCTCAGCCGTGGCCAGGGTGAGGGCAGGGTCCCGCTGGGCACCCACAGCCTCGCTGGGAGCCCTCAGCCCCCTCACAGCCATGGCCGGTCCGGCGGGGAGAAGCCGCTCCCACGGGAGGGTTGTTGCCCATGGAAGTGGCCGCTCTGGGTGGCCGATGTACCCCGCTTAGACCTTTTTTTCCTTTCTCTTGGCCAAATCTGAAGCCGAGCTGGTGGGCAGGGGTGGCCCCACCGCTGCCGTGCCCACTACACCCGCTGGGTAGGTGTTTTGCTGCTTGAATCACACCCACGTCCTGCAGCCACCACAGGCCGAGAGCTGCCACTTTGGTGGCGTTTTGGGGAGGACATGAAGTTGGCTCAGCTCCAGTATCAACACACCTTGGTGCTCAAAGGCTGCGTTTCAAATGATGCTGAACCGCGGCTGTGGAGATTCTTCAGCTTCAGCCAGTCCAATTGCCCAGGGGAGCAGGGAGGCCATGAGTATTCAAGTCTTCAGCATGATTCCTGTGGAGCCCTCGAGGAAATAAAATAGGTAAGTGATGTGTTGGTGTAAGCCAAACAGCCGGTCCTTCTAAAACAGCTTGTAAAACACAGCCCTTGCTCTCAGCAGCAGCTTGTGCAGTTGTACCCCTGCCCTGGTGTCCACCTCTACCTTCCTCACTGGCCACTTGCTGGTTTCTCTCCTCTGCAGCTTGTTGCTGCCTGTGCTGTTTATAAAACCCAACTTAATGAACATGAACGGGTGTCCAGGGAGAACCCAAACTACCTCGTTTAGGGGAGGAGGTCCTGTATGTAGAAACCCTGCAAAAGACAGGTGGGTGAGGGCTGGCCATATCTTGGCCGTGTGTGCTGGGACCCCAAACCTCCCTGTCGTGGGCTGATCTCCCAGTGTGGGCAGCAGGGGAGGGGGGGATTCTGCCCCTCTGCCCCGCTCAGGTGAGACCCCACCTGCAGAGCTGCCGCAGCCCTGAGGTCCCCAACATCAGAATTACTCCAGTGGAGCTGCTGGAGTGAGACCAGAGGAGGAGATGCTCTGAGGGCTGGAGCCCCTCTGCTCTGGAGCCAGGCTGGGAGAGCTGGGGGTGTTCACCTGGAGAAGAGAAGGCTCCAGGGAGAGCTCCGAGCCCCTTCCAGGGCTTAAAGGGGCTCCAGGAGAGCTGGAGAGGGACTGGGGACAAGGAACTGCAGGGGCAGGACACAGGGAATGGCTTCCTACTGGCAGAGGGCAGGGCTGGATGGGATATTGTGAAGGAATTGTTCCCTGGGAGGGTGGGGAGGGGCTGGGCTGGAATTCCCAGAGCAGCTGTGGCTGCCCCTGGATCCCTGGCAGTGTCCAAAGCCAGGTTGGAAATTGGGGCTTGGAGCAGCCTGGGACAGTGGAAGGTGTCCCTGCCATGGCAGGGGTGGCACTGGGTGGTCTTTAAGGTCCTTTCCAGCCCAACCCATTTTGTGCTCAGGGCTGTGAGCAGAAAGGATGAGCAGCTTCCATCAGAATGGGTTTGGATTAAACACTCCTTGGCACTGTTTGCTGTACTGAGCTCAAAGTCCAGCTAGCTCTAATTGAGGCCCCTGGTCTCAGCAAATGAGCCTTGACTCTGCCTTTGTGTGTCTGGGGAAGAAAATAAACCTAGTGAAATAAAAACCATTATCAGATGCAGAGGGATGAATAAACCTTCATTAGGATTTGAGCCAGTTGATTTAGATGGGATTAGAAGAAATTTTGAATTTGATGGAAGAGGTGGGGTTTTTTAGGGGAAAAAATACCCCCAGGGACAAAACCAAATAGCAAAGCCTATGTCAGCAAAAGCCTTTGAAGTCCTTCAGAACATTATTACTTGCTGAACTATAAAATATAAAACTGTCCCTGTGTGGAGCTCAGGGGAACCCAAACTTTCTTTGCTGAGAACAGTTGTAAAAAGATAATAGGAACACTGAAGACAAAATTGAAGTCAGGACTCCAGATCTATAAACAAGTCTGTAAGATGTTGTCATTGATCCTTGCTGGAGTTTCTGTGTAGTTTAGATTTGGAAAGAGTTTTAACAAGAGCTTTGCACATCTCAGCTCCTCTCCAACACCCAGCGTTTGGGTGCACGTGAATAAAGCCATAACGCCCTGGCTTTGGGGGCCTCACCTGAAACTCCAAGTCAAGCAGATCTAATAAAGCTGACTTGAAGCCAACGGCTGGTTTTAATGCTGCAGCCCACAGTGGTGCTGTAAAGTGAAATGCTTGAGACTCTTTATTAGTGATTTTGTGCAGCTGAGCCTCGCTCAGTGGGGTTTTACAAGGGGTTGGCATGCGAGTTTGGGGCTGTAAGAAAAGGCTGGGTTAGGGACTCTTTGGAAATCCAGGCTTGTAAAGCAGCAGGGTTCGCTGTAATTTGATTGAAAAAAAATCAGGATAGGATAGGATCTTTATTCCCCCTGAAAGCTGAAAAGGCAGTCGAGATTTTATGTAGCTCCCCCCCCCTTTTCTTTTGTTTTACTGTCTTTATAAAATGCTTTTAAGACCTTGAAACTTGAAAGGTCTGTGCAATATTGTCTGTTTTGGCAGACTCAAAGGTGTGTGTTTATTTTTGATTTTTATTTTGGAAAGCCAGGCAAAAGCTGGCCTGGTTTGGCTGTGCTTCCCTGTGCGTGTGCTCAGCCTGTCCCTGTCAGGAAAATGTGCTGCTGTTTGGGGAGGGGGCAGAGGTTCTGCCTGGGGAGCTCCTCTCCTGCTCCACAGCTGCTCTTTTGGTGTGTCAGCAGAAAGCTGGTTTAGGTTTCTTTTTTTATTCTTGGAGCAATAATACAGATATTTATCCTACTTTCAAATCAAATTGAGAGCAAATTCCTAATGGTTTGAATTTGGGATTGCCTCTTTTTGGTGCTTTTGATATTGCTGAGTGTGTCCGTCTAGGGACAGGAGCACTCAGCACTGCTTTTGGGTGCCAGGGTGATGTGTATTGCTGGAGAAGCCTCAGTGCTGGTTCTGTCATTTCAGGGCATTGTTTTTGCCCTGTGCAGGTTGTTTCCTTTGTCAGAGGATGGAAGGGGATTGTCTTCTCCCTGCCAATTTGCATCGAGGTCTCTGGGTGATTAAGAACATTCATTCTGCTGCATTTGGATATTCCTATTTGAGCACTGCTCTTCTCTGTAGGTCTCAAATCTTAAAAACACTTGCAGGTGACTCAGATCACCCCTTTTTTCATCATATTAAACATTTTATGTGTGTGTGTGACTATGGAAGAAATGGCAAATAAATATAAAGGTCCTGGTAGAGTTTGTGTCCATGGGAGGCTTGGATTCTTGGCATAATCTGGGGACCGAAACAAACATTAGATGCTTAATTGTAACTTACTAAAAATGATGTCAGTCTCAGAAGGTTGTTTTAATCTTTTTAGAAACAGAGCACAATTGATTGCTGCTTTCACCAGTCATGGCTTTCATTGGTTACGTCTGTTTTTTTAAATTAAGAATTACAGAGGGAAAAAAAAAAAGCTACTTAAGTTGGCTCTTACCTCTTGAATCTTTGATTCTGAGCCCACAATTGATTGTGATGAAGCTGTTCTCTCTGGAATGGGCAGCAACTTGAGGCTGCTTGAAAAACTTAATAATTCATTCCTATTTATGCATACTGTAATACAATAGGTTATAAATCACTAATGTCATAGCCCTAATCGGGCATTGTCAGTGGGACTTCAGAGATATGGTGCTGTGATCTGAGAGGGTTTCTTAGCTACAAATATGAAAATAAATTCATCTTTTTGTTCTAAGCTCACAATTCCATCCTAATTGTTTGCTTGCTGCTTTTCCCTTCAAAATTTTCCAGTACCCTGATATTGGAGGTTGACAGTGTGGCCACTAAGCTGGTGTCCATGTTATGAGTATAAACTCAGTTACTTCCCAAAGAACCCACAGAAAACAAGCCTTTTGTTAAAGGTTTGGGGTTTTTATTCACTCAGTTGTATAAAGAGTGAACAAATATATTTGTTTAAGTAAGAATTTCGTCTCAGTGCAGGCCTGTATTGATTTATATATTTATATTTCAGATGCTATTTAATGTTTTATATTAAATCCAATTTTTACTTAAAAATTTATGAGAGATCCATAGAAAACCTTGATTTCTAGGTCAGCAGGACATGGAAAATCCTTGCAGAAGACGAAGTGTTGTGGTACCGGCTGTGCCAGGAGGAGGGATACCTGTTGGATACGAGCATCTCCGACCATTCCTGCTGGAAGCTTGCCCTCAAAAACTGCAGAGCCAGAGAACACATGTTGAAAACCAACTGGAAGGTAGGAGGGAATTTCCTTAAAGGGACCCAGGTGCTGTGGAAAAATGGCAACCTGGCTCAAGCAAGTTGGAGAGGAGAGTTGGTGGTGTGTATTGCAGCTCCTTTTTGCCACTTGAAAGGTGCTGGGGGGTTTTTGGGATAGATGTGTTTTCTCTCAGCAGCAGGAACAAAGCTGGGAGTTTCCCAGCAGCAAAGTTTGGTGGGTGAAGCAATGGGAACACCAACCCCTGTGTCCTCTCTGCAGAACCGCGTGGGCGCCGTGAGCCAGCTGCGCTACGAGCCCGGCAGGGTCCTGTGCGACGTCCACTCCTGCGACGGAGTCGTCATGGCCGGGTGAGCACCGGGCTGGCACTGCCCCCTGCACCTTTAACAGAGTGTGTAATGCCCCCTGCACCTTTATAGAGTGTGTACTGCCCCCTGCACCTTTATAGAGTGTGTACTGCCCCCTGCACCTTCTATAGAGTGTGTAATGCCCACTGCGCCTTCT
>NW_024580662.1:0-378 GCF_017639235.1 Corvus kubaryi | reverse complement strand
CTTCTATAGAGTGTGTAATGCCCACTGCGCCTTCTATAGAGTGTGTAAGGCCCCCTGCACCTTTAACAGAGTGTGTAATGCCCACTGCACCTTTAACAGTGTGTAATGCCCACTGCACCTTCTATAGAGTGTGTAATGCCCCCTGCACCTTTAACGGAGTGTGTAATGCCCCCTGCACCTTTAACGGAGTGTGTAATGCCCACTGCACCTTCTATAGAGTGTGTAATGCCCACTGCACCTTCTATAGAGTGTGTAATGCCCCCTGCACCTTTATAGAGTGTGTAATGCCCACTGCACCTTCTATAGAGTGTGTAATGCCCACTGCACCTTCTATAGAGTGTGTAATGCCCACTGCACCTTTATAGAGTGTGTAATGCC
>NW_024580661.1:3135120-3164961 GCF_017639235.1 Corvus kubaryi | reverse complement strand
AAACAAGAAAGTGATGCAGTGATCCAAGTGTTTTTCCTGAGGAAATTACATCTAATACTGGAATACCAAGTTATAAAATACAACAGCAATCCAGTTTTACAATACCAGAGTATCTAGTTTCAAAGTACCAGAGGACCAAGTTCCGAAATACCAAAGAAATTCAGTTTCAAAATACTAGAAAATCAAGTTGCAAAAAAATCAAAACAGCCCCGTTTCAGAATACCAAATTGCAAAATCCCAGTTTTCAGACGTCTTATGTGGGCAGAGATGCAATACTGTCAACATGGGATCTGTGCTACCAAAATGGGTATTTTCTCCTTAGGGGCAGCACCTAAGGAGGCAGGGCAGCACATGGGCTCTCGGGGGGAAACGTTCAACTTTCCCCTTTCACCTCGTCAGTCCTAACCCAGTGCCCCCAGAAAAAAGGAGGTTTACCAGGAGAAAAGGGCTTTAAACAAAAGGACAATCTTCCTTCTTCATGACTGTGTTTAAATTGAGGGGGAATCCCCTTCCTCTGCAATTTTAAGGGTACTAATTGAAGAAAACCCTGCCTTTTCCATGCTCTTAGGGGTATTGCTTGACAGGGAATCCCTAGTTTCCATTATTTTCTAGTTTAAATGGAAGCAGATAACTTTGACAATGCTATGTTATGGGTTTGAATTGAGCAGAACTCCCCCATTTTCATCATCCTAAGGTTTAAAGGAAGGGTAAAGCCCTATTGGCCCTCCTTTCTGAGGGTTTAAATTGAGGGAAAAATCACATATTCTCTGACTCCTGCTGGGATGAAAACATTGAAAAAGAGAAAAAAATATTTATCAGGCACTTCCATGGTGTGAGCTCAGGATTCCCCACTCTTGCACAGGGGGAATGTTCACCAGGCAAAGGGTAAGAGGAAGAGCCTCAAATTGTCCAAAATCCCAGTAAAAATATTTTGTCCTATGGAAACTATGCCAGAGCTGGTCACATTTCAGGCCCTTTGTACCCACATTTCCTGATGTGCATCTCACTGGGGCTCTGTTCCCACTGCTCCAGGGACCCAACACAAACCTTACAGCACCACACAAACACAGCCCAAGAAGCTGCTGCCAGCCCTCCAAACCTCAGTACCTGCAACAGGCACCTCTGTGCTGATCTGAGCCCGCTTGGCCCCAAAACAAGGTGGTCAGTTTATCCTTGAAAAGACTGAGAACAGCATTCTTGTCTCTCAAAAAGACCTACAGTTTCACAACTACAATCTCCACACCTCCACACTGAGACTTTATTCCCTTAAGTGTCCAAGGACATAGGCAGCAGCAAGGAAGGTGATGAAGCGAGTCAAGTTTAACCCGAGAGAGCTCTCAGCTCCTTGTGAAAGCTCAGACAAGCAGTAGAGAAAGAATTAATGCTCCCATAACTGGCATCTAACAGCCACAGGGCAAGTGAAAAGTTGGTTTTAGAGAATGAAGGAAATACAGAAAAAGCACTAAGTAATAAAAGGTGAGAAAAATCCATCACTCCAACAGGTAAAGGAAGGTAAACCACTTGAAGAAGCAGAGGTAGATGGAGGGGAAAAAACCTCACAATTTAGAGTGTCCATGACACCCAGAGCTAAAACAAGCCCAGGGGATCTGGAAAGAGCTAAGCACATGTGCTCCAAAAACCAGCAGAAATGAAGTGAGATCTCTGAAGGGAACAGAAGAAAGAGGCAGGCTGAAGAAAACAAAAAAGTGCCTCCCCACTTTTCATTCCCTGCCCACAAAGCATTTTGGGATTTTTAATCTTGTCTCTTGTACTATGTGGTAGAAATCCAAAAATAAAGGTCAGGCGAAGCATGGTTTATTGGGAACTATCCTGCATAGCAGACAAGATGTATCCTCATGCAAATGATTCCATGCAGCACTCACATCTTTAATCGCTTCTTTTCCTCCTGCTGGGGAAGCAGAGCTGCTTTATTTACTCTAAGCAATATTTTCTCCCTTCTCCTTGGCAAAAAACAAGCTCCCATCTTGGCAATGCTCCCCAAAGTACCTAATGCTCATCACCCCCCATGCTAAGGAGAGTGGAGCAGGTTAATTTATCACTTATTATCATGATTAACTTGCCCAGCTGCCAGGTTCAAGAGCCCCAGAGTGCCTCAGGTTATACAGGATCACAGAAGGAAAAGCTCTGTTGAATGAAGCTGCTGCCACACTGGCCCTCTTTGCCTGTCAAACGCATTCAGCTGCTCTTGCACTGCCCTGTGAAAATCCCCCATAAAATACAAGTGAAAAGCCCTCAGCACCTGTGATAAAGTACAGCTGGGTTCTGCTCAGGGCATTTCAAACTACCTGAGGTATTTGTGACCTCCCCTTGCCAAGGCAACACCTCAGGAAAACCAAAAGTTCCTTTTCATGGACTCACAGGATGTGTTGAGTTGGAAGGGACCTTAAAGCTCATCTTGTTCCAACTCTCACCACACTCAGGACATATTCCACTAGACCACTTTGCTCCAAGCCCCATCCAACCTGGCCTTGAACACTGCCAAGGCTGCGACAATCACAGCTTCTCTAGAACCTGTTTTGCTCCTCCCAGATCTAAAATCATACCAAACTTACCAGCCTCAGAGGTAGATTTCTATTAAATGTCTACATTTTTCTAGGAAAGGAATCCAGCAAACATTGTTTGCATCTGACTTTGCAAAATGAACATCAGCTGCCGCCCACTTTTCTTATTTTTCCCCATTTGGTGGAACGTTTTCATTCTGTTGTTGTTTGGAGCAGTATTTTAATATACCTGGCTGAGGCTGCTTAAAATAGCACAGCAAGATACCGGCCTGTGAGGGGTGGAAAACTGAGCTCTTGCACATCTGGTGTTTCTATTGTTGGAAGTCTTAAATCCCACCTCTCTGGTGGGACAAAATAGGTGTCACTAATCCAATTTCTAAAGTATCATGCATCACGCTGATGCTATTTTAAGACTAAAAAACAACAACAAAAAAGCCAATTTAAACAAACATCTGCTCCTTTCCATTTTCTCTGTTCCACAATTTATGACACAAGATGGGAGAGAAAGATTGTTTTGGGAACAATGTTTTCAGGACTCTAAAAATAATATAAAAACTGCCCTGCCACACTCTCAGCTGTTACAGCCCCAAAAAGCACTGGCTCTCTTTGCTCACAGAGCCACAACTGTGGTGGGATTTCTACCCCGCGTACCAACCTAGTGACCACACCGTGGGACAGTCATTTCTTGGTTTTCTCCTGGGAATAGCTACAGCACTTCTGTGTTGCAAGGCAAACTTGAGCCTCTTTTAATGAAATTGGACATGTGAAATGAGGTACACAAAGCCAAAGGCCAGCTGAACCTGTGATCTCTGAATGGGTCTTCACATTCTTCCCAGGAAGATGAATGGGAATCACTCTTTTGCCAGGGAAGCTGCATCAGCTGGGAATTTGCTTTAGAAAATGTGCTTTCTGCTCCTCTCAGAGCCAAAATTCCTACACATTTCTTCTAAGTCCTTCTTAGATAAGGACCATGTTTAACCAAGTGACAGTGAAGCAAAATGACAATCCAGGAATAAATTTTCCTGTACACATTATCCTTCATCCACGTGGGTGGTTTCTCTCTGGCACACAGGGGTGAGGAAGGAACCCAAATGCATCACTGTACATAAAGTCACACGTGCTGAGGGGTGAATAAATCTCAGAGATACTGGAAACCTCCTCTGAAGACCCAATTCAGGGAAAGCCTGAGCTGCTTTGTGTTTCTGGGGGTGAAGAAGTTCAGGATCTTCCACAGATGCTCCGAGGCAGTAGGATTGTGCCTGAATCTCGCTCTGGAAATGCCAGTGGCTCAGCTGAGAGCTGTGGCGATGATTTACATTGCATTGAGAAGGGCCACAGTCCTGCAAGGGTCTTTCATCAGGAGCAAAGAGCGGCCTGGAGTGTGGGGAATGCTGGATCTGTACCACGGAGTGCTCATCCTTCACCTCAATGTGGAGCTACCCCCAAAGCCGCCATGTATCCCTTTTTCTATTGCCCCTGGTGTGGATCTTTCGGAGCAGCTGTTCCATGTGGCTTTGTATGGTGATCCTGTGGGAAGCAGCCGTTCGCCTGCTGTGATATCCTCACAACTACTGTGAACTCCTCATTCCTTTTGGTTTGATTTGGGGTTTTTTATCTGTTTGTTTGATTGGTTTGTGTGGGTTTGTTTGTTTGGGTTTTTGTCTTTTTTGGTTGGAGTTTTTTGTTTGCTTTTTTTATAAATGTCTGGTGAAGCTGGCACAGCCAAACTCAAGAAAATGTAAACCAGGTTCGACTTTCCAGAAATTCCTTTGGACTGGGTTTAGCTGCATCCCCCAGGCTCAGGATTATCAAGATATTTGCAGGTTTTGCTCTGCGCCATCAGCCTGCTCAGATTCTGCTCGGTGTTTCACAAATGGAGAAGACAATGGATGCTGTGCCAAGCTTCCTTTCAAACAGCCAAACCTGGGTCAGCATGAGAGAAAAGAAGAAGAAAAAAAGAAAATATTCATCAGTTAGAACAGAGCCAGTGTCCCACCATCTGCCCCTGCACTCTTACTAATTTTGTCTATTTCGAGACAAGCCTGGGTCTAAAGCTTCCCTCTCTCAGTTCCTGGTGCTCTTTGCTACCTTGCAGCTTTGATTTCTGCTGATCTAAGTCACTGCTGTCCATGTGGGCTTGAGAATGTTCAGCCTGGAGAACAGAAGGCCCTGGAGAGGCTTTGCTGTGGCCATGCAGGACTTGAAGGGTCCCATAGGAAAGATGGGGACAGTGTTCAATAGGGCCAGTGGCAAGAGGAGAAGGGGGATGGCTTTTAACTGCAGGAGGTTGATTTAGGTTGACCCTAAGGAAGCTGCTTTTTCACACTGAGAGGGCTGAGGCACTGGCCCAGGCTGTGCACAGAGGATGTGGATGCCCCATCCCTGCGAACATCCAAGGCCACGTGGGAACAGGACTCTGAGCAACGTGCTCTGGTAGAAGATTGCTCAAGTTGGAACAAGATGATCTTTAGCGTCCCTTCCAAGCCAGACCACTCAGGGATTCCATCATTCTATGATCCCCGTTGTCCACTCCACGGTGACCCTGGACTCCTGTCAATTGTGATGTCACGGTCTGCATTCACACCGGAGCTCCCAGCATCCAGCAAAGAGGACAACACAACCATTCGCCCTTGTGCCTACACACCCGTCACCCTGCTTGGCCCCTGCTCCGCTACTCCCAAGAGTTCCCAAAGGTCTCTTGTGCCTGGATTTTGCCGTTCATCCCTGCCAGATGCTCACATTCATCCCGAGGAAGGTAAGGTGCCATTCCGTGGAAATGGACACCACCTAAGTGCCTCTGTGGGGATGCTGTGGGACACGGATCCCACTCCGAGGTTTTGCTACATCTGCAGGTTTCCAGAGACGAAGAGAAAGAGATGCAGGTGGATATAAAGACTGATACAGAGGAGGAGATGGAAGTGGATGGAGGAGAGACTGGAGAGGAAGAGATGGAGGTGGACGTGAAGGAAGAGATGGAGGTGGATGCAAAGGAGGAGATGGAGGAAGAGATGGAGGTTGATGTGAAGGAAGAGATGGAGGAAGAGATGGAGGTGGAAATGGAAGACTACAGTGAGGACATGGATGTGGATGGAAAAGACGAGGAGGAGGAGGACATGGTCCTGGGATGAAGAGGGACTCCAGCGGTAGGACAGGTAGGTGCTCCCCACAGGCAGAGTGGGTGCCCTGCTGCCAGGCTGGGGCTGGGCTGGGTGCCCCCCCCGAGGGACACGGTGCCCCGTGGGCTGGATTCTGGCAGCACAAGCACCATCCCCAGCCTGTCCTGCACTTGCTTTGGCTCACACAAGCCCCATGCCAGTGCCTGGGGCCTGACCCCCAGCCCCAGCCAGGCTCAGCGCTGGCAGCAGAGTCCCGCTCTGCCAGTGTGTCCCAGCCTGGGGCACATGGAACAGCCCTCTGTGCCTGACTGCAATGACTGTGTCACTTGCTTTTCTTCCAGGACTGACGGAGATCCAGGGCAGAGATGGCACCCTTCTGTAGATACGTTTTAGCGTTTCTTTTTGTCTTCTGTAAATACGTTTAAGATAGTTTTGATAGATATGTTCTTGTAAATACGTTCTATAGATCGTTGTTGTTACAAAGGTTCTTACAATGTAAATATGTTCTGTAGCTCGTTTTTGTTGCTGCTCTTATATAAATAAAGGACCTTTGTTTTTCATACCTCAGTTCTCTTGGCATTTTCTTTGGGCACAGGCCTCCATGGACCAAGACTTCCTTTGGAAACCCCCTCTGTCACCAGACTCTGCTACAAGCATAACACGAATTGATCCTCGTAGTTAAAGGCGTGACATTAATTGGCACAAATTTGTCCCTTGGACTTTCTAGCACAGTAAATGTCAGTGCTCATAATGCCCAATTCCTAATGAAAGCTTTCAGTCTCCTCACCTACCACGGCACCGCAGGGATCCAGGGCAGGAGCGGGATAACTCCGGGATAAGGGGAATCTGCTCCCACTCCAGGGCTGTGCCAGTGAAGGAGGGGAATTTTTTAGTGCCTTCATTGCACACAAAAACCAAACCCAGCACCACCGAGCTGGACTTTTCGTGAGCTGCAACACAAAGCGGCCCCTGGCCTTTGGGGGAACACAACCTCCCCGAGTCACGGAGCCAGGGGATGACACTTGGGAATGATCCTTGCTGCCTGCAGGCAAATCAGATGAGGGAGCCACAGGAACTGTGGGGTTTCCTGCTCTTCCTGCAACGCCATCGGTCCGGACCAGGAGACCTTTCCTGGAACAGATCTTCCCTGTAAAGGGAGCTGCACCAAAGCTCAAGCCCTCATTTAGAGACCCTTGGAAAAGCAAAGGTGAGAGGCGATTACCTGGAGCCCCAGGGGACCGAGGTGAAGGCGATGAAGAAGCACACAGCAAAGTGCTTCCACTGCTTCTCACTCCAGCAAGGGGAACATCCCTGGAATTTCATGTCCAGCGTCGCTCCCAAGCCCCACGGCTGAACCCACACGTACTCCAAGGCTGATCTCCTTCAAACTTCCAGCAGCACAGACTCACCGGGAGGAACTGCAATCCAAGGACACACATCAGCAACCGTCTTCCCGCTTGCTGCTCTCTCCACATTTTCCCTTTCCAGTGGGATGCAGGTGCCACCCCCCAGAGGCAGGAAAACTGCCTTGCAATCCGCTACAAAACCTGCCTGGAAAGCCCAGGATGCCCGCAGCCAGCAGCCGTTTCTCCTGGAGCTCCTGCTGACAGCCATTTGAAGCCTGCTGTGCCTCACAGCTGCTTTTCTGCCAAGGGCATTCCCATCTTTTCTTTTTTAGCCCAAATAAAGCTTTGCAAAGCTGAGTTTTCTGAGAAGTGCTTCATATTTGGATTATTCTTAACTTGGAGTTTCCCTCAGCACCAAAATCAGGGGGTAAACCCAACATGGCCTCAAAGGGCCATAAGATCCCAGATATCCAATCCCCGGTTCCCTCAGGATTGGTTCATTAAAGCTTTTCAGGGGTAATTTGGCAAACTTCAGGGTTTGGTGATTTCACCATCAAAGCCACATGAAACCTGTGCAAAAGGAACTTAACTAAAGCTGGCTACAAGTGGTCCCTGCTGATGACTCATTAAAACACCCCCTTAAAAAGGAGCCAGGATTGATTCCACACTCACAAACCCCCCTTGCCACGATCGGCGCTCTCTGCCCGCCAAGGACACGGCACCGGGCAGGGACATTTCTCCCACTCCCCGGCAGAGACCTCCTCCTGCCACATCCAGGGAACCGCAGCCGCTCAGGGAACACCAACTTTGTCCTGGGCTGGGAACAGGACAGGGACAAGGAACACTTTGAAGTCATTCCCACCTCGGTGCTGTCCAGACCTGGCAGAAAGCGCTTCCCACACCTCTCCTGGAATTCTCTTCCCCGGCCCTTCCAGCTTCGGAAGGCTTCCGGGGGAGCCTCAACTTTCGGTGCAGCTCAGAAGCTGCACGCGCCTAAAGCATCCCCACGGGAACACGAAGCTTCCCTCGGGCATTTCGTTTCTTTATCCCAAATATTCTCCCCACTCAGCCACAATCTAGAAAGAACAAAAGGGAAAAGAAGGAAGACCAATTAATTCTGACATAAGGAGTCTTGACTATCCCGACACACTGCCACGTGAAAAAACATCCCTGCCTCTCTAACAAATCCCTCTGATACTGGCTCCTTTCAGGATCAATTATTTAAACGCTGTATTAAGGAGCGTAAGGACACAACGCTTGGAATTCTCAAAAACGGCTCAGCTCTTGGCTACTCCAAGCACTTTCCCACCCAGGGAGCTGAGCTGTCCCAGATTTAAACGCCACGTTTGATCCAAATCCGACAGAAATCTGATCTTGTTTGGCTACTGAGCTTTCCCAAAAGCTGTGCAGTCAAGCCTGGAAATCCTCACTGAAGCTTTGCCATGTCACATTGGGATTTACCCTTGGGAAAACCCCACTCTGAGCACTTGGGTTTCAAGAGGTTGCACCCGATGTTACAGACACAGAATTCCTGTGGGGTTTGGCATTTCCTGCACCTCCAAACACGTGAAAAGAATGAAGTGCAGAGTCCCAAGGCTCCATTATTGCCATTCTCCTCACATCCCTCTCCTCAGCTGCACGTGGCTTTGTGCCTCCTCTGAAGGGCTGGAAAGGAATTTGGGAACGCCCCCCCTCAGCTTCTTCGGTTTTCAGCCTTTTCTCTGAGGCGGCCCAAAAGGCAAACAGGAAAAAAACCCCCAGAAGTGCACAAAATCCCAGCCCCTCCCAAGATGCAGCTCCTCACACCAAACCTTGGGAGAATCTCTGGTGCTTCCAACACCGCTGCAATCCCACCTGGAGCTGAGCTTACAGGGTGCTCTGCCTAATCCACATGCAAGCCTGGATAGCCCAAAGCCTGCGAGAAAAGAGGAGGCAAAGTGAAGGGGAGAGGGGAAAAAACGGAGTTTTGGGTTTTCCCCGTGTTTGCAACAGGATTGAAGGGCAGGATGGAGAGGTTTTGTGGAAAAGAAGTACCAAAGGCTGCTTCATTGCCAGCAATTAATTAGCGCTGCTCAGGTTGAATCCAAGAGGACAAATGCACCAGGATCAAACAGGAGCGGCCGACAGAATGGGTTATGACACAGATCTGTGAAGCTGGAGCCTTCTTTCTTCTCCCGGGCTCTCCCAGAAATTCTCCATGGCCGGACGTGCTCCCGCTCTCCCTGCTGGGGAGGATGGACTTGGATAGCCCGGCTGACTGGTGAGCCTGAAACAAGAAAGTGATGCAGTGATCCAAGTGTTTTTCCAAGGAAATGACATATTCTCTGGACCTGGGATAACCCATATCCCATGGCCTTCTCCAGGAAGGGTCCCAGCTGGATATGGTCTCCCAGAAAGGATTCCATAGGGGCTCACCTTTTGCCTGGAGCTCGGCTGAAGTCCTCAGCAATGCCAGGGAATGTGGTCATTGGAGGCTTTGGGCAGATTTGGCTCATTTGCCTTTTTAGGCTTTGCTTCCTTCTCTCAGCCTTCCCACTGGATTGTGGCCTCCGAGGAATACGTAAAATCCCATTGGATTCCTGCTCTTTTGGACATTTTTTGGTACCGTTCCTGTACAAAACGAGGCCCCCTGTTCGATGCTTTTCCCCACCGTTCCCCGGCAGTTTTATCTGCCACTGCATTCCCTGCGTTGCTTGGGCTCTTCCCAGGTCTCTGAGCTCCTTCACAAGGCAGGAGATCGATTTGGCCCAGGAACTAAACCCTCCCGAGGAATTGTCTGATGCCATCTCCACATTTGACAGCTGATCCTTGTGCTCAAAGGATCCCTCTTTCTTCCCTTCAGCCAATTCCAAGGCTCATGCCCCCAGCTGGGATCAGTCCCCAGTCTGATCCCTGCACTCTTCCCTGCCAGGATCCTGCTCAGGAATCCATGGGCTACGAATGTAAGAATTAATTCTTCCCACCCCTGCCCACTTCTAATTCCAAAGGATTTGGTATCTGCCTTACCTGGCTGGAGCCTGCTTCCAACTCTGTTCTTGCTACTTCTGCTGCTTTCCATTTCCCAGGAATTCCACTGACAGAGTGACAGCGTTTTCCAGCTCCTCCAGGATTCCCTCTGTTGCGTTTGGGTGCTGGAAGGATATCAAAACCAGGGTCTCTGGGGCTTTACTATCAGGAAATTACATCCCCGGATTTGTTCATTTCCAAATATTATCTCTTCCCAACAAAGCACTGGGCATCCAAGGAATATAGAAAGCCATGTGCTGACCACTGTTTACTCCTCTGGAATGTCAGAGCTTGGAAAAATGGGCAGCTGGAGCTTTTCCTGGTACTACCCATGAAGTGTATTTTACCTAAGAGCCCCTGCCCATGTCTTTCCCTGTATCCACCAAAAATCCACCCGTTCATTCCCCAGCTGCTTGCTTCCTCCCTCTTTTCCTGTATCCAACAGAATTTTAACAGGTGAATATTCCCCTCTGCAAGAGCACCTTTCATTCCAAACCTAAGAACAAACGAATCACTTCCCTTCGACCTTCCTTATTAGGATTCTACTGAGAGCGGTGGATGGGAAATGATCCTGTCCTGGTCCCTGCTGGATTCCCAGAGCAGGGATTCTTTCCCTCTTTCCCCCCCGTGGTGCCTGCCCTGCCCCCTTTTCGGGCTTTGTTCCACAGCTTTTGTTTCCACCTCTTGCATCCTTTCCCTCACTCCAGGAGCTCCCAGCAGTTCCACACCCTCTTTTCTCCCATCCTGATCCTTTCTCCAAGAACAGAGCTGTGCATTTCAATTCTCTTCGCTTTTCTCTGACAATTCCCACCAGCCCAGACCTAAAGCTGACACAGGGAACACTCAGTGCCCACAAATGCAAATCCAGACCCGGCCATGCCTAAACCAGCAACTCTGAACACACAATCCCCGACCATCTGCGTTAATTCAAAGCTAACATTTAGGACACACTGAACACTTCAACATTCCCAAGAAACATCCTGTTGCCTTCAACTCCCAGGGGTTTTTGCTTTGAACTCATACGGATTGGGGGATCAAGGGATTTCCCTGAAAAAACCTGTGTGGTACACACTGGAATCCCCGATCCCGTGAATCCAGGGAGTGTTAAAAGCTTAAGTCCAACCTGGCCCACCATAAATTTTTGCCAAATATCCCCCAAATCATCAGGTTAACAGAACCCTGTTCTGGTGATGCATTTTTAGTACTGGAAAGCCAGGAATTACTTTATTCCAAGCACGGGGCTCTGGATATGGGCTTGGGGAGAACAAGACCTTACCAAGTTACAGAGCCAGGGGATGGCGTTTGGGAACAATCCTGGGCTGCCTGGCAGCAATTCATTGTCCCTCTTGTCGCCCACGAACACCTTCAGCAGCTCCTCCAGGAGCCCGGGCCAGCGGCTCTGCTTCTCTGGGAGCGGGAGGCATTCCCCTGCCCACTGCAGGTACCTGCAAACCATTCCAGAGTCGGCTCCGAGCCAGGGACGGGGCAGCGGCGGGGCAGGGATGGGGCAGGGACGGGGCACCCCGAGCCAGGGCCGGGCTCAGCCGTCCCACGGCTCCCGGGGCTCGGGCCCTCGGAAATTCCGGATCGGAGCCCCGTGATCCCTGCAGGGAAGAGGCCGGCTCAGGCCGGGATCAGCGAGGGTGGGAAGCGCCCGGGGTGGGCGGAGGCTCTGCCGCCCCCACGGCCGCGGCATCCGCACAGCTCCGGGGGACGGGGCACCCCCGATGCCGCTCCCCATCCCGTTATGCCGTTCCCCCGTTCCCCATCCCGTTCCCCTGCTCCCCCATCCCGCTCCCCACCCGGGCCCGTCCATGCCCGCCTGTCCCCCTCGACCGCTCCCTCCCACTCAAACTGGCCGCGCGCAGCCGCATCCCGCCTCCCCATTGGTCAGCCCTCGGCCCGCCCCGCCTTCCCATTGGCCGCTGGGCCCGTCAATCACGCAGGAAACCCCGCCCACCCCGCCGCCCGCAGGTGCTGTTACCGTGGCGGCCGCTGGAATGCGGCCCGGGCACATCCCCAAGGGAAAAGGAGGCACAAAATGAGGAATTGGGAAGTCAAAGGGAAGGAAGGCTGCGCAGCGTCCGCGGCGCCCCGACAACGAGGAGCAGCCCCCTCTCGTCTCCCCATCTTCGTTTCCCACCTCCAAGCCCTGCACATTATCAGGGAGCAGCCCCAACCCTCTCCCATCATTAACTCGAAGATATTCCATGGTTTTTCCAAACTGCTGAATTTATTGTGCTGAAGAGCCGCTTCGTTCAGCGCACACAGGTCCATAGAGCTCCACAGAAAAGTGCTGCGATACAATTCGCGTTACAAGAAGGAGTTATTCCAGCACATACTGCCCAGGCGCCATCCCTCTCCGGGCACAGCCGGATACTCCGGCTGCCCCCCACATACGGACTTTATACGGGACTTTACATGAGATAAAGCTCCTTCACAGGACAAAGCTGCTTGTTCCCACCGTCCAGGTCAGAGCAGCACCCAGTGGGGACAAGAATGCAGCAGATCCCTCTAAACACATCCCACCTGCCCTCCATAGGTGACCCCGGGCCCACCAGCGCTGCCCTGGCAGGGGCAGATCCCCTTTTCCATCTAAAGAGGATGAAACCATCCCAAAAAACCTACTTGACAATGATTATCACCATCACAATGTGGCAGGCTGAGCTGTCACGTTGGCAAATCCATTGGCAAAGAGTGGAGCAGGAGTTAAGGGAAAAGAGGGAAGGAGGAGCTGAGGGAGGAACCGGGAACCCAACAAAGCCCTCTGAGGGCCCATCTCTGCCCCCTGTCCATGTGCAGTGCCCGGGGAAGAGCAGAGTCTGGGATCAAAGAACCGCCCAGGCTCCCACAGCAAGGAAAGCCCGGCACCCCGGTGTTTCAGGGGCACACAAAGGGCTGTGCAGGGCAGGGAAGGACCAGCAGGACCTTTCTCCTCCTCAGCCCCCGCTCCAAGGCGCAGCAGCCCCAGCTGTGAGCGGCCAGGATGAGGAGGGGGCGGCTCCTGCCAGAGGCCGCTCCCAGAGGGTTCCCCGGGCACAGCTGTGCAGGGAGCTGCTGGTGCAGAGGGGCAATGGGGGCATCCCGAGTGTCCCTCCAGGAACAATGGTCGGAGCACCCGGCAGGAGCTGGGGAGCAGCCAGAGGCACCTGGGCACAGAGCACTGCTCCCAGAAAATGCCCAGGGAAAACCCCTCGTGCCAAGGGGCAGCACCTGAGCAGGCAGGGCAGCATGTGGGGTCCCAGGGAAACATTCCACTTTCCCCTTTCATCTTGGCAGCCCTTCCCCAGTGCCCCCAGAAAAAAAGGGGGGTTATGAGGAGAAAAAGGATTTAAACGGAGGGAAAAAACTTCCTTTTCCATCATTGTGTTTAAATTGAGGGGGAATCCCCTTCCTCTGCAATTTTAGGGGTATCACTTGAAGGAAACCCTGCCTTTTCCATGCTCTTAGGGGTATCACTTGACAGGGAATCCCCATTTTCCATTATTCTCCAGTTTAAATAGAAGGGGAAAACCTTGACAATGCTATTTTATTGGTCTGAATTGAGCATAACTCCCCCATTTTCATCATCCCAAGGTTTAAATTGAGGGGAAAGCCCGGTTGTCCCTCCTTTATAAGGGTTTGAATTGAGGAAGAAATCCCCCTTTTTCCATCACTGGAGAGACCTGAAGTAAGGGAAACCCCTCTTTTTCCACTATTTTAGGGGATTCAGAGGAGAGAACCCATTTATTGCTATGGCATCAATTTAAGTAGAGAGAAACACTCTCTAGTCTCTCATTTTAAGGGGTTCAATTGAAGGAAGCTCCCCCTTCTTCAGCATTTTAAGAATTTAAATCTGTACTTCAGGGCACTTCTAGCTGGGTACTGGCACCCAATCTCTCACAAGGGAGCGAGCCCAGCACTCACAAAACCCTCCTGCTGCCAGAGAGCCTATTATTTTTTCAGTTTTATTTATAGTGAACACAGCCCTAATTAGAGACCCCAACAGGAGTTACACCATGTATATTATTACTATTCTTCTCTACCCTCCATAGTCCTGTATGGAATACTACTCAACAGTCACCAATGACCACTTACAGAACTTAACAAGGAATCATGCAACTCATCTATCTACACGGCCAAAACAAGAAGCTTTTTTACCCTTTCACTGGAGGCAGCTGTAGTAAAACAGAAGGCATCTACAGAGCCCTTTACTCACCTGGAATTTAAGGCAGAGCAGCCAAACAGCTGCAGCTCCTCCCAGCGCTTTTATCCCTTATGGTAAAATTGCCTCCTCCCTTTTCCCGGGCATTGTGGGAGCGAGAGGCGGGCCCGGCCAGGGGTATATTAACCCCAGCTCCTGGGACCCAGGAGCTCATTGTGTTTGTGGGCTGGGGTGGGGGAAGAGTTCTTCTGTTATTTTAATGAAGGCGCTCTTTCAGGTTGTGTCGGCTGTTTTTTTAGGAGATGCTTTTGGCATCTAAAGCAGCAGAGGTTTTGGAGACACTATGAAGAAGACAGCATTGAGTGCAGGGAGTATTTAAGCTCATGGTTTTGGGCTGAGTGTTCAGGGGTGGTAAGGTGCTTTTGTAATTTCCTTTTTTCTTTTTCTTTTCTTTTTTTTTTTTTTTTTTTTTTTTTTGTTAAGAGTGTTGCAACTTCTTGAAATTCCTGATTGTGTCAAGTATGAAACTTCAGATTTTTCAGCAGATTCATTGTGCTACAAAAAGAACCTGTGCTGTGTTAGAGATGATGTCTGAGCTGGAGGCTTCTGATAGGTAAGTTGAGGACTGCAACTGAGAGGGAGTATGAGCAGGGTATCAAGTTAGGAAGTGCCAGGAGAGGTTTTGAGAGTAGTGTGGTAGGAAATGATGTCTATTCAGAGGCCTTCTCAGGCTTTCCTGCAAGCACAGCAGATGCATTTACGTGTTTTAAGGCACACAGATGCACCCACTGTGCTCACAGAAACACCACATAACTCTTGCTAACCCAGATGTCCATTATAATGATGGCCACAACCTTTGTCTTGGGATGAAGAGGGATGCTCAAGGACATGGGTGCACTTAGGACAGATGGTCCGTAGCTGACTTGTTGGGGTTTGGCTACTAAACTCAGGCACTGATTTTGGCTTTATTGTAGCTGGTGAAGAGGCTAACCCCGCCATCAGGGGGCCTTCCGAGACAGCTGAGGTGGAGTCGTTTTGTGTCCAGTGTGGATTCATGTCACCAGTCACCCAAAAGCTAAGTTGGGGGCTGGGATCCAGAGATGGGAGGATGGTGGGATGGAAATTCCCAGGAGAGATTTAAAAATTAGCATAGGGGAAAGGGAGGCCCTCTAAGGGGCCTCTTAAGCCAGCTGAAAGGAGTGGCTCTACTTGTGATCACGACCATAGGGTGTGCAGGACAGAGCAGTTCCAGTCTGTGTTGTGTTGTCTAGTGTGTCTTCTGTGTCTTTGTTATCCCTTGGATCAGATCTCGGAGGCCTTTTCTCCTCAGGGGGCTTATTGCAAGTGTCAGCCATCTTTTCCAGGTGCTCAAACATTCACTCTTCTCAGCACGATGCCGATCTTGTTTGTTCTTTTACGGTGGGCTTGGCTGTGTCTTGGCATCACAAATCAGAAGTACCGAGTCAGATCTCTTTTGAGGCCTTGTTCCCAGCTGTACTGCCATCCATCCTTTGCAGCCATGAGCTGTAATGTCCTGGGGCTTGTAAGATTGTCAGGATATGGGAGCATTCTAAATGTGGCCTTGTCTCTCACAGCCATCTTGATCATTGTGACTGACAGTTCTTAGAACAGGTCACTGTTCCAGTCTTTTCTTCTGCTCCTTAGAGGCTCCTCTGTCCATGGTTGCCATACCATTGGTCATCTCTTTTGGCATCGTGTCGATCCTTGCTGTTGTTCTTCTTGCTGAGAGCTTTTTAAATCATCCTTGTGTCACACTGTAGCCTAATGTGTTGTTTGTGTTTGTGTTGGGAACTGCTCTGTCCTGTGGAGTAGAGCGGGGGTCGGTGGAGTGGAAAGACTTTACAGGTAACGTTTTGCTTTGCTCAGCTGCCCGAGCCGCACCTCGGGCGGAGCAACCGTGGCTGCTCCATGCAGGGTTCCATGGAGAGGCAGGAGCGGCACAGCAGCGTCTCAGTTTGTAGTCATTTGTCTCAGTGCATGCTGTTGTGGGATCCTAGGCAGTTTGCTTTGGGAAATGAGAACTTGGGAAAGGTTACGCTTTCCCTGTGTGTCTGGGGGACTTTGACAAATAATTCTTCTGTGGAGGAATGGGATGTAAACCCCATACGAACAGAGGAGGCCAGAGGAACA
Source organism: Corvus kubaryi (assembly GCF_017639235.1). Taxonomy (NCBI): domain Eukaryota; kingdom Metazoa; phylum Chordata; class Aves; order Passeriformes; family Corvidae; genus Corvus; species Corvus kubaryi. The sequence goes on along the minus strand of NW_024580661.1, from coordinate 3,148,676 downwards.
TGGCAATGAGGTGGGTCAGCACCTGATATCTGAGTGCTGGCCTGGATTTGGGAGGAGCCAAGTAGCCTGGAGCAGTGAGGTTTTTCCTGTCAGAAATCCATGCTGGGGATGTTTTCCCTGGCTGTCCCAAGGGGAAGGAACAGCTCTGGAGTTTTTGCAGCCACAGGCTGGGGATGCATCCCCTGAAAACCAGTTCAGGATCGTTCATCTGACTCTGTCCCTGACCTGTGGCTTCCAGGGAGCCTTCTGGTCTTCTGGATATTCCCAGGAGAGGATATTTCACCACCTGACTTTTAAGCCAGGAATTCCAAACCCAGTAAGTCGGTCACATTCTATGGGAGCTGCCCCAATGGTGGGATGGCAGAGGGCACACCCCACGCTGCTGTTTGGGACATTCCCGACTGGAACGGGAGCCAGCTGGGCATTTTGGAGCGCTGAGGCCACCAGGGCAGCCTTGAGTGGCATTCCCAGGCAATGCTGAGGCATCCCACGCCTGTGGCACGTGGCAACACATGCCTGATGTGGAGCAGAGAGAGGAAGGGAGAAATTCTGAGTTGATGGGAGGAATGGAATTGGGCTTTCCAGAATGGAATTGGTATAGGTGCTGATGGGATCATGGAATCATGGGGTGGCTTGGAAGGGACACAAAGACCCTCTGGGCTCTGTTATCCCATCCCGTGGCAAAGAACACATCCAAAACTGCCTCCTCACCCTCATGGAATGGCAGTGGGTGTTGGAGCTCTGGCAGGAGCACCTGGTGTGGTGTGTCTGGCGGGGCTGGAGGGCAGGAAGCAATGCCCTTGGCTGTAGCAGAGCACATTCCTACCAGGATGACTGACAGAACTCACAACTGTGAGAGACATGCTCTGACATGCAGGGTATATTGACTGAGGGTTGGGGTAGGAAGGGTGCTCATATATGCCACCATGGCCTGAAAGAATCCCCTCCTGACCTCGTGAAGTAAAAGTAACCTGAGCAAGCACAGTGTGTCTCAATGGTGTGAAAGACTTCTTTTGTTACTTACTGCTCAGGTGTCAGGACTGCAGATTTTTACCACTGCTCAGCTGCAGTGAATCCCAGTGGTGGCAGTCAGTGATATATCCCTGTTCCCCCTTCAAGCACCTGAATTTGCAATCGTGGCATCTGAGCTCTGACCAAGCAGGCAGAAAGGACTGTCAGTCTGAATCAGCAGCTGATCAAACATCCTTTCATCTATCTCTTTCACTAAGTTTTCCTTGCCCAGACGGTCTCCTTGTTGCTCTTCCTCCAGAGAGGTGGTACCATTTCATCAGTAAAATCAGACCAGCTCTCCAGACAAGCCACAGACTTTGGCCTCAGGGTAAGAGGCACTGATCCTTTCAAGATTTTTCTCTGTTGTAAGTGAAGTTCCTGTCGTGGCAGTTCCTGTCACCTTTGCGTTGTCTGGCTTATGTGTAGGTGTTGCTCTTCCCCTCTCTACCACCAGATAGCTCTGTTCTCTCTTTCTTCAGACAGAAGTAACTGTCTTAACAGTGGGGAAAAGGTAGATGCCCATTTAGCATTTGCAAAAAAAAAAGAAAAAATTTGGAGGTTTTATATGAAAATGGAAGATTGAATGGGAAGAGACAGAAGAAGGGGAGAGCAAACAGGCAGTGGTTTTTCTTCTGGTTTTTGATAGCTCTTCCAGATCCATATGAACACGGACACTGGAAAGTGCCAGTGTCCCTTTATTTCTGTTCTGGTAAAAAGGGTGCATTCAATATCCATCCAAGATGGGAAAAATGGAAGAAAATAGGACATTGGTGCCATGGGGTCAGTGACAGCTGGTCACAGTAAGCTTGATGCTTTGGATCTAAGAATTTTATTGTACATTTACTGCAAGTCATGGGATCTCAGAGGTGATCCACTGTACTTGGGACTGTCAGATCAGTTCAGAGACGGCTTTGCAGGTTGGTGTGCCTGAGTGCAGGAGTGCCAGCAGCGTGGTGCTGTCCTCACTGTAACACAGCCCTTGCCTCCAGGGACTCTGGAAGCTTTTCTGTTGAGCTTTCACAGTTCTGGTGGAATCACAGACTCGAAGCCCTGCCTTAAGCTGTCTGGGCACTCTGCTGCTGAACCCACTCACGGATCAGCTGGTGAGCAATGGCCTGTTTGGGAGGGAACCAGGGTAAAAAACTACCATCGTCTTGCTTTGAAGATCTGGGCTCTCTCTTGAGACCCTCCACAATTTCTTCCAGGCCAAACCAACGGGCTTCCTCCAGTTCCAGGGTGTCCATACTGATCTGAAAGGAATTCAGAGAGCACCAGTTCCTTAAATCAGCTGTAAATGTGGGCAGTGGTACCTTGTCCATTCTTGCTTCCATGGAGACCCTATGCTGGAATGCCCAGAGCACTACATCCATGCTTGAATTAAACACTGATGCCAATCCAGTGAAGGATATTACTGTGCACCAGAACTTGTTGTGCTGGCTTCCTTAGGGAAGCCACAAACCAACCCTGCTCCATCATGGCAAAGTACCAGTGGCTGAGCACAGTAGTTAACGTGGCAGAATCTGCACGTTCTATGGCAAATGTGTGAGGGAACCTCCTCTGCTAAGTTCAGAGATAAAAATACAGGGGTGTTGGGCTCTGGGCTTGTATATGTAGTGACCTGAGTGAAATCTGGCACCTTGCATCAGAAGATGATAGGATTGTTTCGAAGTTTGTTCTGCACTTGCAGAAAAAGCCAGCGGAAAACTGCATTTAAGGAGGGTCTGGTGCTCTCCCAACTAAATTCTGCGGACTGAAGGAGATTTCGCCGCCCGGGGCAGGCAGTGCAATGCCTCAGGGAGCCCGAGCCGCTCACCTCAGTCCGCTGCGCTCCCACCAGGGCGTGGCAGGCGATCATTAAGCAGCTGCTGGGGAAGGGCCAGTGCTGGGAAGCCGAGTAGCGGAGCGCCTCCACCTCCAGCCCCACCTCTTCGGCCACCTCTCGCCGCACTGTCTCCTCCACGTTCTCACCTAGAACCAACCCGAGTCAGGCAAGGACAGGCACGCTCATTGCCGCTGCGGGGGCTCCAGCCGTGCTGACCTGGAAGCACTTGTGGGCGGCATGCTCCATTAAATTCGGCAGCCTCCGATAAACACAGGCACCAGAGACATTTTTGGCCCCATCCTATATACAGATGGTGGACAAAACAATTCTAAGCCGTTTTCCCTCCTGTAACAAGAGGTCTGTAGGTTTTTTTCCTAAGCCAGACGGCATGAGCCACGGAATGGATTTAAAAAGGATCAGGGGTTATACCCTGGTGAGTTTAAAGCTTATGTTTACTATCAGGGACTAGAACAACTGCTAGACACCTATAATAACCATTCCCTTCAGGCACATAACAGCTACTTTGAATTCTGTGTGCACAGAAACACTGATTTATTTAGATCTAATGTTTTTCCCGGCTATCCCAGAATCACAGACTGGTTTGGGTTCAAAGGGACTTCAAGGATCATTTAGTTCCAGCCCCCTGCCATCAGCATGGACACCTTCTGCTAGACCAGGTTAGTCCAAGGCTTACCCAGCTTGGCCTTGAACACTTCCAGGGATGGGGGCACATGGGGATGGGGACACACATCACCTGTGTGTCCATCCTTCTCTGTGAATGTGGATTTGGCTGATGTCCCCACACCCTGCATGGCCAAGGCCACTGTGCTGGATCAGAACTCACTTACCCATGTCACAGAAGCCTGACAGAGCCGTGAACATCCCTTGGGGAAATGAGGGCTGTCGGGCGAGGAGGCACCGGCTCCCGTCGGACACCAGGGTGATGACCACTGGAGACATCTGGCACGTGCACCACAGAGCAAAAGAAGAAGTTCAGGCAAAACAAGTTAAGTGCAAATTTTTGCTTTTCCTGGCTGGTCGAGGGTCACTGGCTGACCACTAAAGACAAAGGACCCAGCTGCACACAAATCCCTTTCCCTGCTTCCCCTTGGGGTGACCCAGCAGCATTGCTACAGAGCCCTGTGTCCCTCACCTGTGCTCACCTGTGGGTAGTAAGTGACTCCACTGGCGTGGCAGACACGCTTGCTGCCAGCTGGGTTCTTCTGAGTGGGCTGCCCAGTTTTGCTGCAGTACTGGTGGGAATCATGCCACCGGAGAAGGGACTGGGCCTGCCAACACAGAGGAACACAAACCTTATTCATACCTAGAGGGAAGGAATAATTCAGAGCAGTCTCCCTGAATAATGCTTTGCATGCAGTCATGGGGATAAACTCTGATTATCTTTGGAAGCCTCAGAAAGGTCAGTGAAGTATGGGCAGTGCTTTGAAAAGTGGCAGATTCTGCAATCCATGTTTCCTGCTTCTAAATCTGAGTACGTTTGGGGGAGGTGGGCAAGAGCTGTTGTTTATTGGGACATAATGGGAGTTGTAATGGACTATTATAAAGAGTCTCCAGCCCTGAATATCTTCTTGAAAAATAGCCCAGGCATCACAAACATTATAGAGCAGGAAAGGAAACATGGGCTATTTCTCCCTACAGGTGAGGACAGCTGATTTTCACACACAGGCCTTTTCTTAGGCCTTCCAAACACAGGACATCTGCAGAGTACCAGCTTGTGAGTGAGAGAAGATGTGTTTGTTTGTGACATCCAGTTTGCCTGATAGTTGTTGAGCTGAGGACAAACTGGGATTGCTGCTAAGGTCAGCACATTTCACTCTGAACATGCAGCAGCCTGATGCCAAATGGCATAAATTACTGCAGTCACTTTGAAGTTACTTGTCTGTTCCTCTTGCATCTTTCTTTTGGGACCACAACTCTGGGAAAACTGGTGTAATTTATAGTGTATCTGTACCTAGGTTCCTGAAAGTGTACAGCAGGTACTTCTACAATATTAGATCATAAAACAACATGGGAGACAAGGAGAAGGGTCAATGTAAGAAATCACAGCTTCTTAAAGTAAAAAGCCCTGTCCAATACCGAAGCCAGCAAAGGAGAATCCTTCCCATCCACTACAAAGAGAGCCTTTCGTAGGTCAGTGAACGATCCCTGGAGTTCTGACTCAATGGCTGACTTATCCAAGGCTCCTGTAAAAAAAAAAAAAAAAAAAAAAAAAAATTGATCTCAGAAATTTCAGCTATTATTGCTATTATTCCAATTTTATGCCTTTTGTTGTTCCAGCGTACAATTTCTAGGACTTCCCATGGAAGTGAACCACACCAGGGGTAGCATTCCCAGATGTCAGTGGCCTGCCCCCAGCCCACCTTTACTGCCACACACAGCCCAGGAGCAGCAGTGCAGCCCGTGGCTGCGACCTGCCGCGCTCATCGCAGCTCCTACAGAGACTCAGCCCAGCCCTCCCTGGCAGGACAGGTTCTCCCCAGGACCAGGGATGCTGCCTTGGCAGCACCTCCATCTCAGTGCACCAAACTGGTGCTGGCATGGATGGAAGAGGAGTCATCCCAACCTAAATCCAGCGCGAAGTGCGGTCTGTGCTCGTCCGAACAACCGATCAGCACCGACTTCTCTAGCCACTGTTCAGCCTCTGGGAGCTTCTCCAGAATCCGTTTCATCTCTAAACAGCAGGGAAAGGGCAAGAGAAAGCTGTGATGGAAGCAAATCCAGGTAACTGTGATTGTCAAGGCACAGACAATCTTAGCTCAAGGCAGAATGCCCATGTGTGAAAGGGGACCAGACAAGTGATCCTGCCCAGATAGAAACCTAAATTCTGGCTTTCCTCCTAAGCTGTAGGAAGTTTAGATGATGTCAGGCTAAAGGTCCAAATGTTGTAATGCTTGGGGAGCAGCTGTCCATTGGTTTTGTCCTGCACCAGCCAATACCTTTCTCTCAAAGAAAACTTTTCCTACATTACACCAAAAAAAAACTTTGTCAGTAAGGCCTTACTTGTTTTCCTACCAGCCCTCTCTCTTCAAAAGGTACAGTCCCAAATATTTAAACCTGATCGCCTCAGAACAGATTGGGTTGATATGTGTGTCTCTCATTTCATCTCTCATTCCAGGTGTTTCTTTCTGGATGCACTGACTTCTTTCTTACCTGCTGCACTGAGCTGTGGTACCAAATATTTCTTCCCAACTTTCTGCAGGAAGGGGGAGAGATTGTGAAAGAGGTAGAAAGCTCCTGAGGCCTGGGCTTGCCTGCAAAGGCTGTCATCTTCCTTTAACTGATTTAAGTATCTGCAGTGAGAAAATGATTGGGAAGATGAATTGAAGATTGTGTTGAGATTATTGCTTATTTGGAGGCATTTATTTTGCACAGAGCAGGGGGGCTGAATGGGCAGATCAGATTTAAGGCATTCCACATGCTTTGAGAGTTTTGACAGCTGAGTCGCTCTTTGGTGGGCTGCAGCCTCTAGTGAAGTTTGTGTGGCAGAAAATACTGCAGTTCTTACCTACCACGTGAGTACCCTCAAGTTTCGAGATGCAAGAAGATCAGTAACCCAGTCTCTCAATCCAAAAGGTCTTCTGTAAAGGCTGCAGAAAACCTTGATCTTCCCTTTAGTCCCCTCCCAACTCAGAATATTCTGTGAATTTGGGTGGCTCCAAATGCTGTTTGGCCAAATTGCTGAGCACTTCTGATGTTGAATCTGGTTCCCATCAGGCTATGTGCATTGTGTTTTACCTGTCACACTGATGTGAGGGGTAAAAACCACGTCTTAGGGTACAGCCTGCTGGAGCTGCATTAGGAAAAAAAAAATCATAGGAAAAGGGTGTCAGCATGTGCTCCTTTCAGACTGTTTGAAGCAGTATTTAAAGTGAGGAGAGCAGCATCACTTCAAGTCTGCCTGGAGCCCTTGAGCCAGGACAGGCAATCATTACCAGAGCTGCAGCCTGAGAGAACCAGTCACTACCAGCGGTGAAGGGAGCTGTTACCATTTACAGAGCTCACTGTGTGCATTACTGTGTGATGGCTGGACTGTTAAAAGAGTAACCCCCCCAGGTTAGAGTTAGGTAGGGCTGCTCGTGCCGAGGTCTGGCCTCTCAGGACTCACGAATCAGATGAGAACTTACCTCATTTTTCTCACATAGGTGGAGTGTAACCTGCAGACAAGGGAGGAAACTCTCCTGTGCAGCGCTTGGTAAACCACAGCCATAACCAACACCCACAGCTGGTGTCCCTGCCTGAAAAAAAAGGGTATAAAATGTAATGCAGCAGCCCTGCAAGGTTAAGTTTGATTTAAAAGGTGCAATAACCAGGTAAATCTCCCTCTCAGAGTCTTCAGAATCTGCTTTCTAAAATGATCACTTCAGTCACACTTCAAACCCCATTTCAGGCCATTTTAAGATTGCTTAAAGGCACCTCCGTTTGTTTCCATCTCTGAGTGTACACAGGTCTTACAGAATTTGCTTCTAAGACTTGATTAAACCTTCCTGTCCCAAATCCCTGTGTCCCCGGGAAAAGGGCACAGAAGGTGGCTGCTCTCTTGTTGGTTTCCTGCACAGTTGTAATGGCCTCGATCCAACCACACATCCTACTGCAGCACACAGTGGATCTGTGGGAAAGGCACTGATGCCAGGAGAGAGTGAAAGACAAAAGATCAGCTGTGGAAGAGAATTCCCTGAGTTAGACAGGAGACAGCAGTCGCAGCTGAATGGGATCATCTCCAGCTATGAATGCTTTTTGTGTCAAAGAATCTCACCACGTTCTCAGCCCAGGCCATGTCAGACTGCAGCTTGACCTTGGCTTCAGGATGTCAGGAAACAGCCACATTCACCCGAGACAAAAATTAACTGTGGTCCACAGTCCTCGATGATCACTTAGAACATTCCACTTTGCAGCCACAGAACTGGAAGCCCTTTACGGAGGAAGTCACGTTCGCTTGGTTACAGACACATAAGCAGTGCCAGGAAGAGTCTCAGAGTTCTTCCTTCAGCAAAGTCTGTGATGGGAGCCTGAGAGGTGCCTCAGCAGAGGCTCCTATTTGCACGTGGAAACTCTGCCTTGTGGCTTTGGACATCCGTGGCCCAGATCCCCTTTCCCACCGTCTCAGCTGACTGGGACGGTCCCTCGGGGACACAGGGGAGCCAAGCCTGTTGGGGAAGCCACTGGGAGCAGTGGGAGCTCGGCACGCTGGTGCAGACACGTGTGGGGACGGCGGCTGCCACACAGACCGTGTCAAGAGGGTTTCGTGGTGTGACACCCGTGTGGCGGTCCCTCCTCCACAGCCCGGCGTGCCAAACTCCCCGGCGCTGCACCCGGGAGCGCCGCGCTTTGCTCTGGAATGAGCAGCAGGATGTCACAGGGAGGAGCTTCTGCCCAGAACTACGAGTGTGCGGGCGCTTAACCCCTTCCTCCCTAGGAACCACCGTGCCGGGCTCTGGTTGGGACCACCCACAGCTCGGAGCTGGCGACAGCAAAGGCTCCACCTGGAGAGGCCGTCCCGACCTTCCGTGAACTCCACGCAGGCTGTGCAGCCCGCAGGAGGACTCCAGGCTGCCATTCCCCGTGGATTTTCCCCACTTACTGCGCCGTGTGCCGTCTCCAGCGGCAGGGATCGGCTCCGGATCCCGGTGACCTCCGGCAGCAGCGCAGCCACTCTGCTGGCTCTGAGTCACTGCCCGCACTGGGAGCGCTGGGAGCTGTAGTTCTGCCCAGGCTGCTGGCACGCAGCTCCCGGCTTGGATTCACTTCTGGAGATTGTTCCTGCTCGTTTCTTTCTCTCTTTTCCCCTCTTTCTTTCCTTCCTTTCTTTCTTCTTCCTTTCCTTCCTTCTAGCTTCTCTGGGGTTTGTCTCCACAGCATGGGAGCACTGTTTAAAGTTAAGGACCATTCGTCCTCGAAGAGGAAAAGATGCCAGAAGCTCTATCTATCCAAAGGCTGGAGCCGCTCACTATCCCAGCACCCAAATACCCGCGGCTGGATTTGCCAGCGAATAGCTCTGATCAGAGCGCACCCTGTGCCAAGGCACGTCAGAATAATGACAAATCATTTTCATTCCTTTTTAAGCGAACAAACAGATTCCTCTCGAGTACTGAAAACATTATTCTGGGTTGGAGCCCACCTGACTATATTTAGCACAAAGAGAATTTTATAAACATACGAAAAGTAAATGTTTTCAGGGCGGCCTGTTGCTTTTTGGTGATGAATTGAGCCGTTCTAATCGAGAACTCACGTCATGTAATTTGAGAGCGTAGCTTGTAAAAATAATAAACAGAATATCCAGGGAAATAGTACTCTTGTTACCAGAGTTACTTACAAGTTTAGGTTTAATTGTGCTTGACTGCTATTTTTATGCTTCTTGAAGCAGAGCAAGCCCAGTCTTTATCAATCCACCAGGCTAATTGGATTAATGGACAAAACACATCTTCCCTTAATAAGATAAAGGATTGAAATATAATCTCTAAGGGAAGTATCCACCCTGCTGTTAAAACAAACTAACAGATTTATTGACCCTACCTGCCCCCAGATATGGATCTTGCAAGAAGAGCTGGCTTTAGACGGAAGCAGCCGGAGGAGATACTTCGGGCATCAAATCTCGGGACAGCCTCTCCAGCTCGTTCTGCCCACAGCAGCCAGGTGGTTGGTAAGGGAGGATTAAAAGCCAGAGCACCACACTGCAGTGTAGACACCCCTCTGAAGGCAGGGCAGTGCTCTGGCCTCTTGTTGTTACATGCAGCTGAAAACCCTCATGGATTGGATTAGCCCAATCATGGCCACCTGGCCTGTGTGCCACGGGAAGATGGAGAAAATGAGATGAGAGCCTGCACTTGTGCTGCTGTCTGAGCCATGGGAAGCCAGGCAGTCTGTGAGAGATTCCTTGTGCCTTCTCCAAGGGGTCACACGTTAACTGCCCTGTTAAATGTTTCTGCAGCATGTAAGCAAGGGGGATGCTTTTGAAACAGATGCTTTCTTGTCACTTACTCAATTATTTAATTCAAGAACCACAAATACCAGCTGTTGGTTTGGCACCTGAGTTGTTTCTTCGTAAGTATTTTTGGGCTCTGAGTTGAGCGAGCTGCATCTGTGAACTGTTTATTTTAGTCCCTTGCAGCCATTGTACCCCATCCTGGGAGCAATCCTGGGAGTGAACTGAGAGCCTGGACATACAAATGTGTCTCTGACAGCTTTCTGTATCTTAATAATTTGAGCTTTGGCAGGGCCGCAGAGGAATTGAATCCCAGAAACTCTCCTGATGCAGTAAGAGCAAGGCAAAGAGGACACAAGCAGTAAGAACAAATACTTGTCATCTCTGACATGGACAAGAATAAGGTAAATCTTTGGTCCTGTGTTGCTAAAATTATTATTTTTTTTAATCTGGGCTTGTAAAATACTCATACTGAAATTAAGAGTCAGTAAAAGATTTTTCCAAGCCATAAAAGTGGCTGGAAAATGTAAATCTAGGCTAATAATGGTTATAGTACTGATCTTGCTGCTTCTTTTCTGTTTTGTGTCCTTCTAGATGCCCCCAATAAGCAGAAATGAGCATTAGAATTGCTAGCAGCTGGCCCTTGTAAGACTGTTAATGGCCTTAAATACATGAAACCAGCAAATTCACATTGACAACCTGTGGTCAAGCCACACAAAACTTCTTGGAAGAAAAAAAAAATTCCTTTTTTTAGGACAAGCCTGGGGAAAGACAAACCGCCTCTTTAAAGAGAAAGCTAATGAGTAGCCTTCCCCCTATCATTAAACTTTAGATGCAAACTAACCAAATCTGGCTTTTCTCCAAAGTTAGAATCATGAGTATTATGTATATGATGGACTCCTACAGTTTCTCACACTGAGGGTGGGGACCTTGAAGTAAAGAAACTGCCTAATTTGTTCTGCTGATTCCATCCTGGACAGGTGTAGGGGGGAGACACTGTGACTTGTGAGAGGAAAAGGTTCCAAGAGGACAGTGAGCACGACCAAGGACTTGGCCACTGCAAGGAACTAGGTAGGCTCTGACTGCAGCCTGCGTGAGGGATGGGTACGGGGTGCCTCACCCCACCCATGAGCCTCGTTAATCAAATCTAACGAGCTGGAGCCTTCAGCCCCATGCTGATCAGCTTGCTGGTGTTCCCCACTGCCTGCCTTACTTCCTAAGGATATCTGGTAGTGCAAAGGAGGATGAGAAAGCAGCAGATCTTGCTTGAAAAAATCTGAATGTGCTTCTACAGCGTGTGGGGTTTTGTCAAATCTCCAGAAGCTGCTGTTAAACCTCTGGCTAGATGTTATGGACTCTTTGGATAACGGGGCTTTAACTGGATGCCTCAGCTAGAAGCTTGGATATCACTCTAGTATTTCCTGCTAGTTGTAGGAGTTGTATTTCTGTTGGAAGGCGACCAAAATGAGAGGAAAGGAAGGCTTATTTTTTTGACGGATAGTTCCACTAAAAGCTGGCCTTCTTCCTGCTCTGGCGCAGCAGCACTCGCAGTGCTGGCCGTGCCGCCAGCTGTGGGGACACATCTGCGTCCACAGCTGGACAAGAAATGACTACATTCACCTCACGTCATTGTTTGTTTCTCCTGTGAGACACTTTCCATCTCAGCAGCCCCCCAAAACGGGACAGAACACCCGCAGCTCGCTCTTCTCAAGGCACTGCTGGGTGAGTGGGAGCTGAGGTGAGGGTCTGGGTACAGGGAGAAATCTCAGCTGTGGGTCACGCTGCAGCCCGCAGTCCCCCCTTCTGACCGAGGTGGTTTTAAGGCAGTTCAGTCACCCTGCTGAAGAATGTGTTAGAGGGGAATTTTGCCCCCTGTGGTGCCTTTGCCCAGCTGTTTTTGTTGTGAAAGATTTCCAGCTGGCAGTTACCAAAAATGTGTGCCTTTAAAGGGCACCTTTGAAGGCTGGTTATGCTAGTGAGGAGGTGATCCTTTACCTGAAACCCACATCTAGAGAGAAAGGAAAAAATGCTTAGGAATGTCCCTGATTCCAACTTAATTGCTGGAATGGACAAATAACCGGTTTATTTATGAAATCCTAGAAAACAATGAGCAGTCAGCACCAATCTCTCAGAGCAAGACTCATCCAAGCAGTGTTTTAATGTCTTTAATAGTTGGGTGGGCCAGAGAGGGGTGAGAGCTGATAATGGTTGGTGATACAGCCTTTGCTACTGCCTTGGAAGCTGCTTTTGGGACCAGCCAGGTTTAGATGGAAGCCCTGGAAGAGGGGGGGAGGCTGCTTCAGCAGCTGCACTTGACGAAGGCACCATCAGTGTGGAAATGTCTTCACCTGGGCTGGTAGGACAAGGTGAGTGGGGAGTGTCAGCTGGGGGAGCGATCCTGGTCCCTCCCCATCCCCTCCTGGGTGTGGAACCTTGGCTGCCGTGCGGGGCCCCAGCCTGGGCTCTGCCAGGGGAAACAGACGCTGCTGGAGGTGGGAGTTAGAATCACAGAATATCCAGAGTTGGAAGGGACTCACCAGATCACCAACTCCAACCCCTGGCCCTGCCTGGGACACCCCAACAATCCCATCCTGTGCCTGAGAGCGCTGAGAATGGTGTAGCAGGGACCTTCCTAGGCTGGGCTTGAGAATCTCAGAGGTGTTTTCCAGTGATGTCTGTGTAACTTAGGTCAAAGTAACAAAGTGGTTATACAGCTTGGGTTATAAGATATCTATATAACCTTAATATCAGTATAACCTAAACCATGACTTTTTGTCTATATAACCTGAAGAATAGCCTTCTATACTTATATAACCTGAATCATAGCTTTTACTTATGTAGCCTGAATCATAACTTCTATACCTGTATAACCTGATGCTTATATGACCTGAATCATAACTTCTGATACCCATATAACCTGATATGAATAACTTTTTATACAAGGACTAGTATATAGTTAACTAGTTGCTTATATGCAGAATAGAGAAAAAGAAAAGAAAACAAAACAAACTTACCAGGTGTATAGTTTTAGAGCTAGATAAGTGTAGTACTAGTGAGAAATTGGTAAGCCAAAGCCAATTAGCCACAAAACAAAGAATTTAGGCCGGTTAAGACCAGATGGCCCGAAGAGCACCGTGATTGCGCATGCCCCGAAGACAAAGCTGAAAAGTTCAAGTGCAAAGAAGACTTTGGAATCCTTCATCGAAGACTCCCAAAGACCCCCGAACTGGGGAAGTGCATGAGCAGTGCAAAGAATTATCTAATAACCATGGGCTCATGCTATGTAAATTAATTCTGGCGCATACGTGACGATGCTGTAACGACAGAGTAAGATTAAGCAAAATTTACTGTATAAATACACCACTACACTTGACAAAGGCGGATGAGTTAGGAGGAAAAAATCCCCCTCACCACCAGCGCTGCAATAAACAAATACCTGCTCTACAGGCATCGGTCTGTGGGGATTTATGTCCAGCCTATTTTTCGGGCATCACCAGCCTAACTGATTCGGCGATGCTGGGCCCAGGTGCGGGGCCGGCAGGGCTGCAGGGCGGCGTCCCGGCGTTTTAGGCCTTTTCCGGCACCTGTTACTCCAGCAGCAGCACTGTGGCTCGGGGCTGCTCGGGGCTGCTCCCGCTGGCTCCCGGCCGGTGCCGGTCCGAGCGCGGGGCCCGCGGCTGCGGAGGGCCCGGGGCACCCACGTGGAGCCGCGGCGGCCGCGCATGCGCGGAGCGGCGGCCGCCGCTGTGACCGGGCTCACGTAGCGCGCGGGCCGCGCCGCCC
>NW_024580661.1:2987463-3134720 GCF_017639235.1 Corvus kubaryi | reverse complement strand
AAAAAAAAAAAAAAAAAAAAAAAAAAAAAAAAAAAAAAAAAACCGGAGGGCACCGGAACCGAGCCCACCCCGCCGCACCCGCCCTCAGGTGAGGCCCGGCGGCCCCGCCGCGCGCCGGCCGAGGGGGTGGGCGGGCGGGCGGGTCGGGCTGAAGGGAGCCGCGGGGCCGGGCGGCCGCCGCGAGGGCGGGCTGGGTGGGGGCGATACGTGGCAGCGCTCCGCCGCCCCCCATCCTCCCCGCGGCCAGGGGCCGGTCTCCCGGCGCTCCCGGCCGGTGTTCCCGGCCCTTGCGTAACGGGAGCCGGCAGCCTCCGGAGGGGGGCGGGAGGGCGCCGCCGCGCCGGCTTCCCCGCGGCTGGCAGACTAAACACAGCCGCCGCCTCCTCCTCCTCCTCCTCCTCTGCCTCCTCCCGTTCCCGGCGCTGCAGCTGGGAGCGTCCCCCCGGCTGGGCTCGGTTCCGCTGCCCTCCGGTGTTGCAGGTGGGCTCCCGCCCCGCGGCCCCGCAGCTGGTGCCCCTTGCCCGTGCAGCCGCGGGAGCTGCGAGCGCGTGGCTTCGTGCTGGGAGGGGTGGAAAGTTACTTGGCGTAAGCGCTGGCGGTACGCGCTGAGTGCAGGGATTGCACTGCGAGGAATGGGGCTTGTCTGGGTTTCCCTCTCTGCTGCTTCGGGTTGGACTCAGCCAGCTGCTTTATGTGTAATTTTGCATCTACCTTTGTAGTAAGCGATGCCATTCCGTAGGTATTTTGATAGGATCTAGCTTAACCAGCAGGAGAAACTCCGACCTGGAGCCTTGAGCCTGCTGGTAAATATAATAAAACGGTCACGTGTACTTGGAATAAATCTTCCCGTTTACCTGAAAAGCTGGCTGCTCCCAGAGGAAAGATCCTTCGGATTGCAGACGGAAAGGATTGCCCAGCGTTCAGTTTCACTTCTTTTTTTCTGCTGACTTCAGTAAGAGGAGAATGCTGAGTGCTGAAGTGCTTACCTACTTATAAGTAAAGGTTCAGCGCTCGAGGTTTTAGTGAATGAAAGGAGCCATTTATTTACTTGGCTACAACAAGTAAATAAATGCAGCTTCCCACAGCGCCGGGGGCTGTTGGCTCAGGATGCAGACGGTGCTCTGCCAGGGGCGGAAAGTAAAGGTAATGAGTTCCCGGGTTGTCTGGGAAGCAGGGGCCTGCCTCTGGGGACAGGGATGTTCTCTGTCCTACTGCTCTACACCCACTGCTGCTCTCGGACCATTGCTGGATACATTTTAATGCCTTGGACCAAACTGCCAAGCATCTGATTTGACCCGGAGGACTCTGCACTGCTTCTGAAGTATGTGCTGACAGGAGTACTGATTAACTTTCTTTCTCTTTGTGTTCCTTCCCAAGCCAGCTCTCTGACCTGTAGAGATTTAAATGTTGTTCCATAATGAATGGCTTTAAAATCTAGTGTTTAAAGCTGTGGTTTTGGGGCTTGCATGTAAATTGCAAAGTGCCCGGTGCCGTTTGACAAACTGAAATGACAGGTAGTGGGTTATACATACTTTAGAAGGAGTGGGGATAAACAGAGGTTTATAGCAGGAACAGCATGCCTTCGTGCTGAGATTGATATAGATATGGAAACCTTTTTTCTTTAAAAGAATATACTCCTTGAAAAAACCCAGCTGATCGTTGGCATTGTCCTGCTTTCTTTATAATCACTCTTGATATCTGAAAACATTCTGTATATCTTTGTAGATGCTCAGCTAATCCTTGAGCAGAAGGATAGCCTCCTGCTTGTTGTGTCTAATAAGATAATTGCTCTATTCCATCCACAGTGTGCTTTGTCTTGGCTTGGGAAGTTAAAACAAGTGGACGCTGAGGGCTGTGTTCATTCAGTTTTAGTCTGGAGGAAATCAAGGGAAGACTCGCTTCAGTTCCCTGAGTACAAATCTCTGTACAAACGCCACTGCTCTGCATTCAGGCATGAATGTTGTCTTTAACTTGGCAGTAAATGACAGCTAGAACGCCCTACTTGACTTTGAAATTGAATCTCATCTCTTATTATGTTATTATTTTTTTTAATATATAAAAGATTATATTATAACTTTGTCATTAAAAGATGCCTAAAGCACACCCTGTTCTTTTGGTGGCAGCATTTATGGAAAATCTTTCTTCTTTCACTGCCTTTAAACAGCCTTTGAACATGCTAGAGGACTCGGGAACTGGATTCTGGTGCTTCTGTCCTGTGAGACCTTTAAGCAATGATGACTGCTAAATGTTCTTAGTACTTATTTTGGGAAAGTTCTTTCCTTTTCAGTAGTATTTTCAGTCACGTTGTGTCATGAGACTGTAACTTGGGTTGTCCTTGAGACAGGAGAGGTTTAGGGCAGTGAGCAGCTATCACTTCTGGTTCCATCTTTTCCATTTCCCCTCCACTCAGCTTAACTGTTTAAAGGGTTTTATTATTATTATTTTACATACAGTGGGGTCCAATAGGGATTGTGAGAATGGACCCATCTTTAAATCAAAAGTTGGGGATCTTGCTGATACAATTTTGTCTCTTGGCCCTGCAGTGGACTTCATCTTGAGCAGGCCAGTTACTTCTTACCTAAATAAAGAAGCTGGTTTGGAATTAAGTTAGAGCTGTTCCATGTTGAGTACCCCCTCAGTTTCCATTTTTTATCCTGTTTTCTGGATCCTGGTAAGCACCTGGGAGCTTGGAGAAGGCAGTGAGGAGACTTGTCTAATGAGCATATTCAGTCTTTGGGCACTGATTAGTGGGACCTTGGTTGTGATGAGGTTATATCATATGTCACTCTGCTGTTTGTCTTCACTTGTCTGCTTGCATCTTTCTACTTGTAAAGCAGAGCTGAACTCTTTGGAAGTCCTCAAAAAAACCCCTCTAAGTTGAAATGGTGTTTGTTGTGTGTTCAGAGAATCCTGTGCTTCTCTTGGCAGTGCCATTCCTCTGCTTGCTGCTTTGTTTCCCTTCTCTCTATGTGTTTGTTTGCTCTTTGCTATTCCCCCCCACTCACGTTTTTCTGCTCTGCCATGTTTTGCTGTTTCAGAGCTTAGTGAGTGCACTTTCCCAGGGGAGGCAGGAAGCTGCCGTGTTGGAGCTGTCAGCTGGACTCCCACTTCCCTGCGTGGGCAGTGATCCCCTCCTCCCCGAGAGCTCAATTGCCATCTTTGTGGGACACGGCTGAGGAGGAGGGCGAGACTGACAGCAATAATGGAGAGAGGATTTTCATCTTGTTTTACTTCATGTCACCAACAGGAAGAAATTAAAGCCTACTTGTTTGGCAGCCTGTGAGTCCGAGAGCTTTCCAGCGTCTGCATGAACTGAGCTGTGTTTTCTTTGACTGGGAACCTGTGGCTGCTCCTGCCGCAGCAGCTGGAAAGCTCTGCTCCTTAGCAACTGCTGTCAGGGCAGCGAGCGTGGCCTCGGGTCCTGCCCAGCTCGGGTTCCGTCCGGGGGGGGAGGAATCTTGGGTGGCCGAAAGCTATTACGGGAGTCTGGGACCTTGCAAATGACAGGAAATCTGGGAAAGGAAAATCAAGATGACCCCTGGACGTCATTGAGCTTAAGTTGGGCAAGCTTGGAGGTCCGGTTAGGCTGTGCATGGGCTCGTCCTGTTTCCTTTTGAAATTCTTCCAAGAATGGGAGATCCACTTTCTAGTGCCTAAGTGTGAGAAACTCTGTTTGTACCCCCTTAGAGTTGCCCGTGTTGCATTTTGTGGCTGTTGCTGGTCACTCCTGCTGTGTGCCTGTGGAGATAAGGAGGTGGGAATAGGGTTGCAACAGCCTTTGGAGAAGCCTGGTGTTGGAGCAGGCTGCAAAGGCAGCTGGAGAAGAGGAAAAACAAGATGGAACACTGTCACTGGGAGCACTAGGTGGAGAGGAAGCATTGTTTTCTCCACCTTTTTGGTGATTTTGTTTGTTGGTTTTTCTTCTTGTTTTTAAAAAGTTTAACAGTAAAAAAGGAAACTTTCTGGAGCTTCTCTTGTGGCTCACTGAGGGCAGTAAACAAAGAGCTCAGTGCATTCCCAGTACTGATAGAATTGGCAAATATTTATGGTGTAGTAAAGCTGTTTGTGCTTTGTCACTGATTCACAGATGTATTGGCTCGAGTGCTGAAGGAGCAGGAGGCACTTGGCTTTCTGCAGGGTGAAATAGGAATTGAGTGGTGTTTTCAGTAAGAATGGAGGTGGACATCAGTGGGTTTTTATTAGGTGCGTTTGAAACAGTCTGGTGTAGCTTGTTGGCTGCCTGGGGGGAGGATGAGCCAGGAGGAAGAGGTGAGGAATGCTGCTGTGGACAGCAGGGCTGCTTTAGAGCATTGGTGAGGCTCAAGGGGGGGAAAAGGAGAACTCCAGGCTTCCCTCTCCAAATTCTCACTTTACAACTCGCTTTCTGCCCGTGAATGTGTTGGAATGCATCAGCCCTTCAGTTGTGGTCATGCAGATTTTGGGTGACTTACAAGAGCTGGAGGTTGTGCTGCTTTTCTAGGCTCGTGCGAGTTTCCTGTTGTTCCTGTTGGTGCCAGTGGAACTGTGCTTGTCCTGTCCAAGAGGCAGTCCCCAGATTAAATCCAAACCCCAGAGTAAATCCAACTCCCTTCTGGGGTGCTGGAGGTGGAGAGGAGGGAGCTGCCTCCTGACCCTCAAGTGCAATCTGAGGAGAGATCCTGCACTCTGGAGTCAGGGATATGTTCCCTGTTAATGCCTCCACTTGTGGGTGGGATGGTTTTTATTTGGGTGTAACTTTTGAACTTTCCTGATTATGTTTGTGCCTTCCCTGTGTGAATGCCACACCTGGGTCTATGTTGTTTGCTTGATAAAAGTTATGTTCCTAAACAGGCCAAACCAGTTCATAACTGAGCTTGTTGCTATTTGTCTTTCTTTTTTCTTCATTAGTTGTGCTGTTGGAAGAGTTGTAAACCGATTTCTGGTAGTCCACGCACTGGAGTTCATTTTTTCTGAACAGATACAGTATGTGGGAGTTCAAGCTTTTGTTTGGGGGGAAAAAGTAAACCTTGTGAATTCCACGACAGCATAATTACTCCTAAAGTATGCGGCAGCCAGGCAATCCTGGGCTGCTGAAGGGATCAGGATCCTGAAAGGCTGAGAGCTTGGCAGCTGGCCCTGCAGAAAGCACTGCCTGTGAGCCTGCCACAACCTGACCCAGGATCCAGGGACAGAGCAGCCTTTTGTGTCAGGTGTGGAGCTTGGCTCCGTGGTGGCAGCAGCTGAGGAGCAGGAGCGTGCACAGAACTCCCTCCCTGGACTGCTCGTGTCGGGTTTTCATTTAGACCTGTTCCACTGGCATCTTTCTGACTGAAAAAAGGAAACTTTTCGCATCGAGTGGATGAACTTGAGAATGGGTATTTTAACTTGGTGCTGCGGGCTTTTTTCAGTGTTTGAGGGGTTTTTTCAGTGCTTTTTGCAAAGCAGCTCTATCTGCAGCATGACTTGGATGCCAAAAAGAAGAGTGCTGGTGAGCACGCTGTCCCTGAGCTGTTCTTTCCTCTCTGGCTGCACGAGGCAGGTATAAAAGTCAGCAGAAGGGACTCAGTCTGTGCGAGCTGCTCAAGCTGTCAGGGTTCTGCTGCCTCAAGCAGCCCCAAGACACAGAGCTGCCTCTTCTGAAGGTGGATTTATCTCTCTGGTGAGCGGGGATTTTTCACCTGTTCTGTGTTTCTCTCCCAGGTGTGTGGTGAGGTGAGAGCTGTTGAGCAATGGCGTTTAAGAAGGTTTGGTGTGCCCTAGCCCTGGGATTTCTGCTGCCTTTCTCTTGTGCCCACACGGACTTCTTCACTTCCATTGGTGAGGCCTGCTTTGGTGTAGCCAAAAGAGTTTCTTGACAGCCCTCAAAACTGATTTTGCAATGATGTGTTAATCATCCAAGGCCTTAATTGGTGCAGAACTAAACGCACTTCCTAGTTCTTACCGTGTTACGGACTTTTCTTTTGGGAGAAGCAGGCTTTAAGTCAGTCCAGGGGCAGTCTAGTGACCCTGGCCAGGCTTTGTAGTCACTATTTATTCTTACAGGTACTGGAATTTAAACAGAATTTTCGTGTTGCCCACATGTGGAAGGAAGAGGTGCAGCTGCCAAGGGCACATGATGGTGCAGTATGCCTGTACTCACCCTTGGGTTCTGGTGGCCTCAGGGTGGGCTCTGTACCCCTTTGTGCTGAACCAGTTCAGCTGCCTGCTTGCAGGAGGTGAAGCAATTATTAGTTAATACCAGGGAGCCCTTGAAGTCATGGATATAATCTTAAAAACAAGAATAAAGCCCTGGATTAGCCTTGTTTATCAAACATGAAGGCTTTGTGTGTTTCTGTAGCTTTCTCTTTATTTGCTTTACATTATGTATGCTCGGATGAAAGATTACTCTGTGGCAAACTACTTCCTTTTCCAAATGAATCCTAAATTAGTTCTATTAATAAATATCCAGTATTACATTAATTTCCATGGCAACAAGCTTGGTCCAGCAGGAGATTTTTCTCCTTAAAAAAAAAAAAAAAAAAATAAAAGGCCTTACTCAGATACTCCTTCAGGGTTATTTAAGTAAACGCAGAAGGACTTTTGGGGATGGAAGAAAGTAGAAAAGAGGAAGAATGCTTTTAATTCTCAGGGTTTTGTGTTTCCCCTTCACTCACCAAACTAATTTTTTTTCTAGGTCATATGACAGACTTAATTAATACAGAAAAAGATCTGGTCGTGTCACTCAAAGATTACATCAAGGCAGAGGAAAGCAAGCTGGAGCAGATCAAAAAGTAAGCAGTTGGTTTCATAATGCTGATGGCTAATAATTGCATCCACCCTTATGCAAAAAGTGCTTCCTAAGGCTGATTAAATTTATGGAATGTTTCCTCTGGGGCAAAGCTTTAAGTAGCAGGTTTTGCTGGGTGTTTGTTGTAAGTTGTTCTCTTTGAGCACTGCTTGGTGTATAAATAAGACCAGAGCCCAGCATGTCAGATTTTATCACAGCTAGAAATAAACATTTTATCACTGAACAGGATGGTTTCCTTGCTTTCAGACACATGTATAAATCTGTCTTGAGGGTGTTGGAACAGTTCTAGATGGAGGGATGGTTTTTATTTTAGCGTTTGTGTATTACCTTCTGGTGGTCCACCACCCAGGAAGAGAGATACTTCTTTATCACTGAAAATACAGGGTTGGAATTGCTGACAGGTTTGAAATGTTGTAAGTGTATTCTTTACAGCTACAAATTAACATGGGAGAGTGCCAGTTGGGCATCCAAAAGTGTGTAAACACAGCTCATTGTACAAGTGTTGCAGCTCTGTCTCTACTGTATCAGAGGCACTCCCTGTCAGGTCAGAAGAGTTTAAAAAACTGTCACAGAGCGATTAAAGAACCCGGAAAAACATGCCGGCATTGTTTGTTGGCATCTGAAGGATGCTGGGAGCTGAAAGGCGGTGACAGCTGGTGAATCACCCAAGTGCCGAGGCTGGCTCAGGCCTCCCGGGGGGCTTTTGTCAAACAGAAACATCTGCAGGAAATCCCAGCCCTGTGCGTGTGGGTCGGGCTGCTTCAGCCCCTCCTTAGGGCTGACAGCCCTGCAGTGGGAGGTGCGGGGAGGGTTTGACCTTGTGCAGTGCCAGGGCACCGTTTGAAGTTGGTTTCTTCAGTCTCTGGCTTGCTCTGAGCTGGGGTTGGTCCCCAGCAGCACCTGGAGCCCTGTTTTGGAGGGACCTGCACAGGGGCTGTCAGAGTGTGGGAAAACAATGAGGGACCGAGTGGGAAGAGCCGATGCACCCAGAGGCAGCTCCAGCAGCTGTAAACGCCTCCCTGCCTCAGGGAGAGCCTGCAGGTTCAGTTCAGGCACACCAGATCCTGCGACAAGAGGAACTCAGCTCCGGGACAGAGTTCCCTCCAGGCTACAGATCCTCTATTTGCTTTATTGCTGGGGTTTGGAATTCTCTGTCGGGTGTGGCTCTTTAACATCAATTTACCCTGATTGCAGGGCGTTGCTGCATGGCCTTCATGCTGTAGATCTGCTTCTGCTTTTATTCTTTTTTTTTTTTTTGAAAGCTGTGCTTGTTTTGGGGCACGTTGGGGTTGTGAATGACTTGTGGCACTTAGAGAAGTCCGAGCTGGAGCTGCAGCACCAGAATCTGGATCTGGGCTCCTCATTTGGGAGTGTGAGAACTACATGTTTCTTAATCCAAGCTTTCAGCATGGAAAGGAGCTTTGTGGTGAGAGGCAAGGGGTGTATGTGTCTAAACCTAAAATAATTTGAGACAAGCATTGAACTGCGTTTTTTGTAAGCCTTAGGAGGGAAAAGGGGCGTTTGAAAGATTGAAAGTGCGGGTAAAGCTTTGTTTCTGATTAGTCCTGCATGACAGCCCATAATGGAAGTGCTGGCACAGTGCTTTTGGGGCTTGGAGGAAGGAGTTCCTTCCTACAGAGACTGCAAGAGCAGCACAAGATTTGGGCTGCAGCTGAGGAAGAAGATCTAATAAAAAAAAGGAAGTAGTCCTTTTTGTTCCTTTTAGAAGAGTTCTAAATATAGATAATGTAAAAACTTGCCATTTCTGTTGGATTTTTTATTAATGAAGACATTTGAGTAGCTTGAAATCAGTTCTCTAGCACACCAGCAGACTTCTGTGACACTTCAATGAGTATTTTCATTATAGATGGGCAGAGAAGTTGGATCAGCTGACAGACACTGCCACGAAAGACCCAGAGGGGTTTTTGGGCCACCCTGTGAATGCATTCAAGTTGATGAAACGGCTCAACACAGAGTGGGGCGAGCTGGAGAGCCTGGTCCTCAAGGACATGTCAGATGGTGAGTGTGCCTGCAGCCAAAACCAGCATCACAGGCTCACTGCAGGTCCTTGGATGTTGCCTTCCACACCTCAGGGGTGAATTAAATCTGCTTTTGAGACTGAGCATTTGCGGAACTAATCTGAATTACTGTAGCAAACACTTAATTGCTGCCTCTTTTCTTCAGCAAGAGTGGAAGCTCTTTAGCAAGGAACAGGACATGAAATAGTTGACTCTGGAAGACACTTAGCAAAAGGAAGCCAGGATGGTTATATCTGACCTGAGAGACTGTCTCAACAGCTAATTAATACCAGGTGGAGGTTTCTAGTAGGGAATTGCAAGAAAGCAGAGCTTTCAAAAAGACCCAGGATTAGTCTCTGATAAGGATTCAGCACGTTCAGCTTCCCTGTTGCTGTGAGAGGGGCTGAATATGGCAACTGGAAAGGCTCTGCACCTGCCAGCCAGAAATCTGCACCACTGTGTCTTAAGCCCTTCTGAATGAGTGGGGCAAAAAACCAGGTGTTTCTTTTTTGATTTTTCCTTTGCTTTCTTCAAAACAACCCAAACCAAAAGCCAGCTGCGCAGCCTGTGCCATGAGTTCAGTTCAGACTTGTGTGAAGGTGGGTCTTGGCTTTCCCTGCAGTAGGGAGTTTATCCAATGCCCAGGACAGAGGTGACCACGTGTTTCCCTGTCTTTCCCAGGCTTTATCTCCAACATGACAATCCAGAGGCAGTTCTTCCCGAATGATGAGGATCAGACTGGTGCAGCCAAGGCCCTTCTGCGGCTCCAGGACACCTACAACCTGGACACAGACACCCTCTCAAGAGGGAACCTGCCAGGTGAGAGCCATCCATGTTTGTTAGTTCCATTTCCTGAATGTCCTGATTACAAATCATTTGCTCTGCTGCACCTTGTTTAACTGCTCAGCCTGAAGGCGACATTGGGAAGGGGTTTGAGCTGGCTAAAAGTAATGAAAAAGGTGGTTTTTTGGTTGAAATCTGCATCTTTCTTCTAGTTGTGGTAAGATAATGTAGTGTCAATAGCTTTTAATAAAAATCAATAGCAATAAAATCTTGCCTAGAAGGGGGTTTTTCCTTGCGTTGCACTGGCAGATACCTGGATTTATTGCACAACTTAATGCATGTTAACAAGTTCCTTTGAGTTTAAACTTCAGGGATTGTACAAACTGAGGAGCAGAAGATGGTGCATGCACAGACTTGAGCCTGTGTGGCATTGCCTGAGCTGATCTTCAATAGATTGCTCTGTGCAGGAGGAGACACAACTTCTTTTTTTGTCAGAAAACTTTCTCTGCTGAGTCTTCCTTGTTTCCTCTGCTCAAAAATAGTCCCGTGCCAGCTGGCAGAAAATCAGCTCTGTACAATCCATCTGTGTTTTTGCAAGTGCTCGTTGTGGTCAGATGCCTAATAAAATTAAGGGTAATTGGCTTTATGTGTTATGATGTATAACCTTGCTTTTGGGTTTGGTTCAAGACCTTCTCAAGGACCTACAGATTCCTTCTAATGCAATGAGCAGCTCATTGCTGTTTTCTTCAAACAGCACAGAAATACAAGAAGTTTTGCTGCTCTTGAGGCAATGAGCTGTCCAGACTGTGTGCAGTGAGGTGTAATGGCAGAACCTGGAAGGTCTGGAGTAGAAAAGAGAATAGGCTGGGCTCTGGAGAGCTCCAAAGGGATACTTCCCCATGTGGTCACTTGTTTGTGCTCCTTTTCTTCATTTCCAGGGAATTTCTATTGGTCCAGAATCTCAGCTGCTGCAAAATCTTTGTGTCCTTTGAGAGTTTGCAGATTCAGGCTCAGGAAACTGCAGTTGCTGCCCATCACAGGATGGACACAAGCTGTTTAGTGGGGGAACAGGAACGGACAGCAGAACAGCTGCCCTGTTTGAGCACTGCAGAGCTGCTGTTAGAAACTCAGAATGGATTAAGATGTAATTTTAGCTGTAACACTGGCAGGTCCTGTTTTCCTTTTACAAGATTAAATTTGGTTTTTCATAGGGCCTGTACTTCCAGAGGCAAACCAGGAATCTGTAATTTGCCTACTAGTGCTTTAATCTTTCAGAGGTCACTTAAAATGTTTCTAAAAATGACTGACTTGAAAAAAATCTCAAGCAGCTGGGAATTTACTCCCTGATGTTTTCCTTTTCCTCCCCCACCAAGTTGTCAGTAACAAGTCGTGGTTCAGTAACATTTTGAAAGTGATAATGTGATGTCCTTGAAAACAGTGTTCTGAAACTTCAAATTTGGCTTATTTTTGCTCTTGCTCTAAGTGGTTGGGGTTTTGAGGAAGGAAGCTTTGTTTGATTTGATTTTTCACTAGTGGTAGAGACATTTCGCTGTTTGCTGCTATTCTGGCAATGGAAAGCTGCATCTGAGTGCTTGTGTGCCAAGGATTTACAGGCTTTAGAGACTTCAACAAATAGCTACTGCAGAAAGGAGCTGTGGGAGAGCAGAAATAAAACCCTGCTGTGAGGAATGAGAAATAACTCAAATGTTTCTCGGAGGACTGGTCTGGAACCCCGTGTAATCTGTTTGTTTTGTTTTAAATACCCAGGTGTGAAGCACAAATCCTTTCTAACAGCTGAAGATTGCTTTGAGCTGGGGAAGATTGCCTACACGGAGGCTGACTACTACCACACGGAGCTGTGGATGGAGCAAGCCCTGAAGCAGCTGGATGAGGGAGAAGTGTCCTCTGCAGACAAAGTTTACATCCTGGACTACCTGAGCTACGCTGTGTACCAGCAGGGGGACCTGGGCAAGGCCATGGCCCTCACCAGGCGCCTCCTGGAGCTGGGTATGGGGACAGGGACACAGCTCTGTGTGGGTTTGTCCTGGGGAGTGCAGGCTGGCCCAGACTCTGACTTGTATGTGCATTTGTAAAGTGCATTTTTACTTTTTTAGATGGGGATTTGCTCCTTTCTGCTGAAGGGTCTTTGCCTCCTGACACTCTTGGCTTCTATCCCCTTACCTGAGCCACTGCTGCCTGAAATCTGGTTCTCTCCCTACCTTTTGCTTTCCTGCGTTGAGATTACTTCCCCTTAGGTAGAGGCAAAACCAAAATTAATGAAATTGAAACTAAATTGGTGATACTGAAATCTCTGCAGATGATTTAAATACGAATTCAGCATGCTGAAGATGAAACACATGTAAAAACAAGAAATACAGAATACAAGACAGTGAGATAAGAGTCTGTTTCATGAAAAATGAAAGTATTTCTTCTTCTGTAAATACTCTGCTGATTGACTGTGTAACGGATCCTCTGGGAAGCTCAGCACTAACTCAAACATAGCCATAGCTACAGAGACCCATTTATTAAAGAACTGAAGCTAATTCTGTAAGTTAAAAAGCTTTGTCACCAGAAATCTTAAATCCCACCAGGGAATTCTCAGCTTTACAGCCAGTCATGCTGTCCCAGCTCTCTCCCTTGTCTCTCCCTCTCTGGTGAGATGGGCTGGAATGGCCAAACCCTTTTCCTTACTGCTGGGACCCCCGTGTGCAGTGAGGGCTTGAGAAGCAGTCCTGTGCATCTGTTTCCTTTTGCTTGCTGTAAATAACCACGTCTGGAGGATTCCTCACGGGCTGGAAACCTGCCAGTGATCCCCGTCTGTTTCTGTGTCAACAGATCCTGAACATCAAAGAGCAAACGGGAACATGAAATACTTCGAATACATCATGGCTAAAGAGAAAGAGGCAAATAAGTCCAGCACAGATTCAGAAGACCAGCAGGAGAAGGAAACTGAGGTTAAGAAAAAGGATTACCTGCCCGAGAGAAGGAAGTACGAAATGCTGTGCCGTGGGGAGGGGCTCAAAATGGTAAAGTGGAGTAGACTGTTCTCAAATGTTTGAAACCAAACAATGTCAGGAATTTGTGTGTGGTGTGCAAGCAAGGAAGTTGTTAGAGCAGCTGGATGAGTGTGCAGAGCTGAGGATCATGAGTTGGATTTCTTCCCCGTTTCAGTCTGTCCAGTAGACAGAAAGTAATGCTGCCTCAGGCACTGCTGGCTGTCTTGGGTGTGCTCCATCAGTGCCATTAATTGAATGAGGAGGCTGGAAGTCTGGGGTTACATGCAGAATTAAATAAGGGTGGGTTTTTCAGCAATAAAATTATTTTAGTAGGGTTGTGTAAAGGAATGCCTGTCGAAGTATTGCACAGTAACATTAATGTGCAGCCAGTACTGGCTTCTCAAACTGAAATAATCTCTTTAACCTGTCCCAAAACAAGGCAGGGAGAGGGAATTGTTTGTGTGTCTGGGACATGTTCTGTTCCCTGGAGATATCAATGTCCCCTGGAGTTCTCTGACTCCCTCTTGCTCTGCCTCCCTTCCAGACTCCCCGGAGACAAAAGAGGCTCTTCTGCCGCTACTACGACGGGAACAGGAATCCCAGGTACATCCTGGGCCCTGTCAAGCAGGAGGACGAGTGGGACAAGCCTCGGATCGTTCGCTTCCTGGACATCATCTCAGACGAGGAGATCGAGACCGTGAAGGAGCTCGCCAAGCCCAGGGTAAATGCCTTACACTTCCGTGCCTTTGGAGCCCTGACCTCCAGCTGCACGGTGGGAGCGCGCGGCCGGCTCCGCGGGCACGCCGGCGTGTGCGCACTGCGCTCGCACCCCGCTTGCCTCACCCTGCAGCTCTGGGTGCCTGCCTTTGAAGGAGCCTGGGGACAGCTGGGAATTCTCTGTGACGACTGGAGCCAGGTCACAGCAGTGCAGGATTGTCAGACTCTTCCAGCAGACACAATTTCAGCTGGATCAGATGAGGAGGAGAACGTTCTCCAACAGAGAGCAAACATAAAGCAGTGAGGGTGTACTGGAGCATTCCTGAATTTTCTTTGGTTTTCTGGCTTTTGTTTTTCCTTTTTAAGTCTGGAAGGGAAAGGCAGCCATTCCTATGGTCCTGGAATGCCACCTTATTGTACAGACAAGAAAGAATGGTTGCATTCTCCATTTTGGCATAAGACTGGCTTCTGTCTCCCAGGCTTGGAAGCTGCCTGCAGACAAAAGTGCTTTAAGAGGGCAGGACTTAGGTGGTGGGTTTTGCCTTCTTATTGACGATGGTGGCTCATCAACCCTGTTTCAGACACTGGATGCAAAGGTTCCTGTCTCTCAGTGAGGAATAATCCAGGGCAGCTCTGCTGTCTGAGAAAACAGGAGTGTCCAAGGCAAACAGCAAACTGATGGAGTTGCCTTCTGTATCCAGTTGATGCAACCCTGCATCCACAAATATACATTGAAGATGTAGTTAGTTATATTAATTTATTTTTCCATCAATTATCTGTGACTTCTAAAATAAGACTTAAGCTTATAGAAAGGTAATTTTCCTGCTTTTTTTCTTTTGGCCTAAATGGGTTTTTGTCCAGAATGAGCTGAGCAGATGGAGATTAGGGGAATAAGAGCATTCAGTGCAGGAGAAACTGTTGCCTTGGCCTGCTGTGAGGTAGAGCAGCTGTGGTGGTATGTGGGCAGCTGGGGGGTGAGGCTGTCCGTGGCCACTGCACCATCTGCTAGGGAGCCTGAAGGTGATTTTAAAGCTCCCTGAAGCCTGATGTGCTGGACACTGGGAAGAATTTCTTCACTGAAAAGTTTGTCAGGCCTTGGCAGGGGCTGCCCACAGAGGTGGCAGGGTCCCTGTCCCTGGAGGTGTCCAGGGAATGACTGGACATGGCACTCAGTGCTCTGGGCTGGGGACAAGGTGGGGATGGACCAGAGGCTGGACTTGATTATCTTGGGGGTCTTTTCCAACCTCAGTGATTCAGTGATTCTGTTCTGTGGTTTCTGAGGCACGTTCTGAACTGCAAGCAGAAAGTATAAATTTTTCCCTTCACGTACCTGTGAGGCATCTCCTCCTGCTCCCCTGCCAGGCAGCTTTGCTGCAGGGATGAAAATCAGAGCCCCTGTTGCTGGTCTGTAGGTGTTGGAGCCCCTTTGCTCCTGCGTGATGCATTCCACACCCGGGGAATGTGACCAGACCACTATTTTACAGAGTAGCAAACCTGTAAACATGGGACTGTAAGCTCTGAACTTGCTGAGGTCGTTGTTTTCCTGTCAAACATTCGGCTTGTGGCAAAGGCTTGGAGACCTTTAACGCAGGAGCATCTGTATGCAGTTACTGTTCCCCATATTCCCTGTGGCTGAGGCCTTGCACGGCTCAGCAGCAAAATGGTTGTGTTCTTGGAGACTGAAAGGTCATATCCTCCTTCCTGATGCTCGGGATGCTGCCATCCTCTGGGAAGAGACAGTCCTGGCTGATCTGTGCCCAGCCTTCTGCCGTGCTGGCAGCACGAAGCCTCATTATTCAGCTCTGGAGTCTCACTGGAATTGTAGTTTGTGCCTTGGTTTTTTATGTGTCTGCATGGGAGGAGAGGAGAGGCAGCATACTGGGAGCTCCCAGTATCTTTTCTTGTCAGGTGGTATGGAGAGGCCTTGATTTGTTAAGTTCATTCTAACCGTAAAGAAATGCTTCTGATTGATTGGGAGTCGGCATGACATTGTGCCTTTTCCAAAATTTGGGCTCTGCACCTCAGTCTTTCCAGTTATGAGTGATGGACAGTGTCTGGTAGTACATGAGCCAAGTTAAAGGGTGATGTGAGGTTCTGAGCTGGAATACTAACACAGATGGGAAGGCACGAAGTAAATGGACCACAGCAGAGGGAAAGGAAGGCCTTGAGCCAGGAGTTCCCACTCTGTGTAAATGGGACCATGGGTGAAGCAAAAGTTTGTGTGAGCCCAAAGGAGCTCGGTGCTGCTTTTGGTACAGGAAGATCCAAAAAGGAATGGTTTATTCACCTTTGGCTTATGGTGCTGCCTGGATTCAATTTACCTGTCAAACTCCTCATCCAGGGGCAGGACAGTGTAACAAAGCACCTCTTGTCCACGTGCTACACCACTGTGCTGCTCCCAGAACGTTTCATTGCACAAGAAATCAAAGCTGCTGTAGAAATGTTCTCGCTACAGACATGGAAACAGGACTTGTGGAAAACCTTAAAAAAACCAAACAAGAGACCTTTCTTTTTGTAAAACTGGAGCCTCCCCCTCATTCCCCGTGGCCCCCCACCCCTCCATGGCAGACAGACCACGGCAGCGGTGCCGGGGCGGTGGCGGTGGTGGCTCGGTGGTGTTGTCCCCCTCCCGAGGCTTCTGAATGGTCGGATTGCTGGGATGCAGATTGTGCTTGTAATGCAACTTCTGATGGTTCGCTTCACAGCTGAGGCGAGCCACCATTTCAAACCCCATAACGGGAGCCTTGGAGACGGCACATTACAGAATTAGCAAAAGGTAAGAGAGCTCCATGCCAGAGGTTTTGGGCCTGTAATGAGTGTGGACATCCTGCTCATTATGGGGAAACGAGGTGGGCTGAAGAGACAGCTGTGTAGTCCACCATGTGATTCCCTGAGATCTGTAACAGGCTGTTACTGCTGAGTTCCTCAGTCTTTTCCTTCAGCTGGAAGTTCTGGGGGTGTGTTTTGATTTGTTCTTTCCTTTTTGGTCGCCTTCTCAATGTGTGTTTTTTCAAGCAAGTCTCTGCAGTCAGTGTGAGAAATACAAGATGCTACAAAACCTTCAGTAAAATCTGGTTTTGTTTTTAATCTATATATTCCTTTCCTCTTGCCCTTCTCACAACCAAGAATTGTCCTCCCTTTCTTTGGAAAATGTAGCAGACCTCGAAGTGCCTTTTTGGGTGTAAGAGATGCTTCAGGTCCTTGCTGTGCACACAAACACACATCTCCTTGTCCAGGATAATCCCACACTCCCAGCTGGGCTCCTTTACCTCCTGCTTGACACAAATCTGGCAGAACACAGGCTCATTTCCACCGGGCTCCTGGTTCTTTTCAGCTTGTCTGTTAAGTACTACAAGTGCTGAATTTAGCCAGTGCTTTCCAAAATTGGCTGGATCTGAAAGAAACCACCTGCCCCTGCCTGCCCTCCCCTGGTTTTAGCCACGGTAATTAAAGGTTTGCTGCACAGGCCTTCAGCACTGAGCCAAAATTCTGGGAGGAGTTAAACTTCTGGGTGAGGAGGAATTGTCTGGGAAACTCAGCATCATAAATTACTTGCAGAAAGTTCTTGATTTTTAAACCAAAAAAACAAAAAGGAAAAATAGTAAAGGGAGGAAAAAAGTGAAAGGACAATCTAACCAAATTATTCCAACCAATTTGTTGTGATTTGGACATGGCAGCTGCAGCTTGTGTTGCCCTTCCAACCATTGCTAATTTGCGAGCATCGCATCCGGACCAATCGGAACCCTTTCAAACACCTGGGGCTTGGCCAAAAAGCAGCCTGCGAGGTGGGTAAGCCTTGTCCTTTCTCTTTTTGTAGCTGAGCCGTGCTACTGTTCATGACCCTGAGACTGGGAAACTGACCACAGCACATTACAGAGTCTCTAAGAGGTAAGGGGAAGGGATTCCTTGTCTGAGGAAGTGTGTCCTGGGGCCGTGCTGCTTCAGCGCTAAACGCGGGCAGGGATTTTGTGTAACTTCTCTTATTCTTCAGCCTTTCTTCCGAAGAGAGTGGGCTAAAGCAAGCTGAGCTGTCGCATAACAAAGCACGTGGTCTGCTGAAGTAGGGATTCCTTGTCAGGGGTGGCATTCCGAGGTGGAAGTGCCCTCTCTGGCTGAGCATGGCTTGTGCGCTGGGACTAACGTACTAAACGTGGGTGTGGGGCTCTGCTGGTGCCCGGGGCAATGGGGCACCTGCCTGGCTCACCTCTGCTCCTAAGCTTCTGTATCCACACCTGCTCAGAGCTAGGAGCTGCTGTAATTCCTGGGAGCACTGCACATTAAAGCTAGGTGATGATTTTAAGGGATTTCCTTGTTGAAATGATGGTACGTAGCTGCTGCTTGAATAGAAACCCAGAGTTCTTTCAGCTGCTTTGAACAAACCCCTGAACTTAGAATGGCCCAGAGCTGAAGGGCCTTAGCTGTGAATTTCTTCAGAGAGGTAAAAGTGCTTCCAAATACGGGACCACAGGGAGGTGATTGATTCAGGAATGATGATAAGTCTCAGGAAAACTGGAAAACCACTGGAGCTGAGGTCCTTAAGGCCACTCTAGTGGCAAGTTGAAAACATTTATTTTTATGCCTCGTGCCTTTGCAGCACGTGGGTCTGTGTGCTCATTGGCACACGCAGGTGGTGGGAATCCTTTGGGAGTTGTCTGGGAAGCTCTTACATGTTTGCTCCTTAAAACTGCCCCCATGGAGCGACTTCAGGAACGTTCATCTTCTTGTTGGACATGCATTGCATTTCATTTTTATTTGTTTTTAATGTTCGGGTCTGTCCATGTCTTACCTATCTTGGTTATTTGTCACTGTGTATTTCATTTATGCACTTGTGGGGTTTGTCCTCTGTGCCAGACAGCTCTGGGGTATTTACTGAGGAAACTCCTTCATCCATTTGGATCCCCTCATGTCAAACTTGATGTGCTAATGATGGGAATTGCAGAAGGTGACCAGATTACTGATGGAAATTGGGATGCATAATTGGTGCCTATTTAAATAGATGAGGCTTAGTGAAGGAACTTTTTATTTAGAGTTGCGATTTTTCATTAGTAGGAAGCGTTATTCCCTGAGGTGTTGCAGATGCCAGTCAGAAAAAATAGCACAAGGCACTACCCAGCATTAAAGGCCAATTAAAAACCCAGGACAGAGCCTGGGGAATAGGACCTTTAAATTCTTATTAAGGTTTGGTGCTCAAAAATGTGGCACTGTGGGGCTTCCTTCCAATGTACCCAAGGAACTCTCAGAAGTAAATAGTATTTTACTGAACTAAGTTTTTAAATTCAGTATCTCACTGGAAGCTGGAATTAAAATTGTAGAGAAACATCCAAGAAGTAGGGAACACCATTTTTTGAGGGTAGGAACAGCCTGGAGGGTAGAGAGGGACTGCCCTTCTCCTGCTTCCCCATGCCTTTGCTTTCATCCATGTGCAGATTTGCAGGATGGTTATGGACTTTCCAAGAGAACTTGACACCTAAATCTGGAGTAGGAGGCAGAAGCCACCCCCACCAGCCTGATTTAGAGGGCCTGTGCTGTTCCTGCTGCTCTCCTGCACTTCCAGAGACATCTTTCCCTTGGAGCTGCTTGAGCTGGTTTGGGTTTCGGTGAATCATTGCTCCTGAAAACCAAAAAATGCTCACTTTATTTTTTTTAATAGATGACTGCTTTCCCCCTCCAAACATTCCTTCCCAGCACATGCCCTCCTAAATTACAGCATTCCTGTCTCTGAGAGAGCTACTGTTCCCTTGGTGGGACGTGGCAGCTCTGTGAAGGGGGGCACCTTGCCAGCACCACCGAGCCGTGTGTGCAGCACCAGGATAAACCCACCCACTCACACACTGCTTTTAAAGATAAAAACTGCCTTTTCCCCCTTCTCTCTCCTCCCAGCAGGCAGCCAGAGCTTGCAGCACGTAATGTTAAAAGTTTCCACTTCAGAAATACCAGGCTGGGCTTTTACTCGCTCCCTGTTGTGTCTCTGCTGGTACTTTTCTGCACACCACGTGTAGCTTAGAAGGCTTTTAAACATAAATGCCAGTATTTTGTGGCCAGTGACTTACAGAAGTAGTGTTGGGGTGTAATGTCTGCTCCTAGACTGACCAGAGCAGCTGAGGAGATGAGATTTTGGGGGGATGTGCCCCTTGTGTGTTCAGTAGCTCCAGAGAATTGTCTGTTTTTTCCTTAATGTACTGCTTGGTCTATTTCTGTGTAGAAGCATTGTGCCATTAAAAATCGCTAAGGTGCCCCACGCAGAATTATAAGAGGGAGGAATATGGGACATTTGGTGGCTGCCCCATCCCTGGAAGTGGCCAAGGCTTGGAGCAACCTGGTCTAGTGGAAGGTGTCTCTGCCCATGGCAGGGGGTGGAATGGGATGAGCTTTCAGGTCCCTTCTAACCAAGTCATT
Source organism: Corvus kubaryi (assembly GCF_017639235.1). Taxonomy (NCBI): domain Eukaryota; kingdom Metazoa; phylum Chordata; class Aves; order Passeriformes; family Corvidae; genus Corvus; species Corvus kubaryi. The sequence continues at coordinate 3,115,044 of NW_024580661.1, read as the reverse complement.
TCTCGATTCCATGAGTCGATGTGATTATTCCTGTCCATTTGTAATGCGTACAAAAGTTGTTAAAAGCCCCCCTGGTGTGAATTCAGCACGCTAATGGAAGCATTCTGGTTTTTGTAACAGCTCAGGGATGGCTCTCTACAAAGCCGAGTGGGTCAGCAAAACCCCAAACTTGTGTGGTGGTCACTAACGAAATACCAAATCCTGCTGTAACTCAGTGCCATCTTGAGCTGCCCTGCCTGGGCTTCCCAGGAGTTGTCCCTTTTTGTTAGGGCCCATCACGGACTCGGAGGTGGCAGCTGGTCAAAGATACGACAGAATGCAATGAACCTGTCAAATTCAGTGTCTCATCTGACAGATGGTCATGGAAGAGCAGAGCTGTGTGCAGTTACTGGACGGGGAATTACGTAAATATCAAAAGAAAACAGGTTGCTGAGCATGCTTAAGGCTGTTAATGCTGCACCTCCTGCACCACTGGTCAGGGAGTGTCTTTCTTTGAAAGACAAGGGCAGGAGAAAAGCCAACTTTGTGTGAAGAAACTGTTTTGAATGAGGCACTTCTTTCAGCGAGGGACCAAGCTGAGGCAGCAGCGGAGGAGGGAATGTGGGACAGCTGGAATACTCTGTGAGCAGGCAAGGCCATGGATGCAGGTTTCATAACACCTTCAGGGTTAAATCCCCCTGTAGGCCTCCCTGTGGTTTTGCTCAGCACCCAGCAGACAGGCTGGCACTTGGAATATGGTTTCAATTCCCTGTTCCTCCACCTTTCATAGGCTTTCTTTGTATGCTGAGGCAGTTAATTTTATTTTTAAAATACATACAGTACTCCCCTTCCTGAAAGGCTGCAGTTTTCTCCTGGTGAAGCATTCATTGCCACTCTGAATAACCAACACAGCAAGAATGCTTGCGTTTTCCTTTCTTCGCGTTTTTTTCCTTTAAGCCTTTATTAACAGACTGGGCAGAAGCAGAGAGAGCCTACACTCTGAAGCTGGTAGGTGCGTCAGGGTTTTTCTTGTGCCTTAAATGTGAGGTTAGGGCTGCTTGTGAGCATTACCTGGTCACCATGGCTGTGTAGCATGGCTGCTTTTTGGGGTTTTTGTTTGGTAAATGCTTCATATCCATGTCTTTGCATTCTTCTGCCACCTGAAATCAAAGCAGGTTGTGTTGTAACATCTCCTCGTACTAACAGCGTTCAGCAGTGGATGGGTCTGTGCATGTCTGTCTTGAGAAATGTGATTTCTTTTATCATCTTATAGTTCATTTGTCATTGAGAAAATGCTTGTAGAGATTCTGTAACCTGTGTCAGTGCCTTGTGTCATGTATCAGGCTGCTGTTCCTCCCAGGCAAAGTCTTTGGGGATTTATGGGTTTTTTAAATACAAATTAAAGAAAACTTTAATTTAGTGTAGATGTGAAGGTTGATTTGAGTAAAAATACAGGGATGCTGCAACTGATAGTTTCCAGCTGGGCTCTGGGCACAGAGATTTCTGTCTAGCAGGAAGCACTGCTGAGCCTAAAAGCTGAGTCAGCTGCTAGAAAAAAAAAAGGTAGAAATAGCTGTCTCTGTTTTCCTGCCAAAAAAACAAAATGGGGGAAAATGAGCCCCAAATCATCAGTATTATCACCCATATTAGTGCAGTGGTTGGCATGGGATGAGAAAAGCAGCAAGAGAAACAGGCATCAGGTGAGCAGGTGTTGAAAAACTCTAATACACAGTAGGAGGCAAACATTTTGAAAGATGCCCTTGAAACTGAGGCTGACCTTCCACATTTATATTTTTTTTAAAAAGGGGTTAGTTTGGGGTTTTCCCCCCCTTAAAAATCTGTGTACCTGAAGCATGTGCTAAATACCAGATTTGTAATAGGCTGTTCTGGTAGAAATTGTTCAATTTAATGCATTATTTAATTGTTTTCAGAGTGATTTTTAGTAGCATTGCAGGGCTAAGTGATGAGAAAGGGCAGCTCACAGAGTGCTGGCCTGGAAGTGTGTGACATTTCGGGGAGCTGAGTTACAGCTACACAGACAAATACAGCAACCCACCCTCCCAAATCTTGCTTCAAAACCCATCGCCCCTGGGGGCTGCATTAGCTGGTGGGAGTGGGGTAAGAGCAGAACTGTGCATGCCTAGTTTAAAAAAGAGCCTGAAGCACTGTTGGGAACATTTCCTTCAGCCCAGTGTGGGAATGCAGGCCCTTGCTTAGGGAGCTCCCTTAAACCAGTGCTGGAATTGGTCTTTCTAGAAAACACCTTCATTGAATTCAGGGCTTTGTAATGCCCTAGAAGCACTTCTGGTCATGCTACCAAATTCTTGACAAGTCCTAAGAACTAATCTGACATTCCAAGTAACTCCAAGTGTTGCTGCCGTGCCGCCTGTTGCTGTCACGTGTCACTAACTGTCCCCCCCTCAGCGCGTGGCTGTCGGGGTACGAGAGCCCGGTGGTGTCCCGGATCAACACCAGGATCCAGGACCTGACAGGGCTGGATGTCTCCACAGCAGAGGAGCTGCAGGTGAGTGTCAGGGTGGGTTTGGTGCTGGATGGCAGTCAGCATTTCACTGTGGATGGGTGGCTTGTGCTTGCTCAGGGCAGGTGACCACAAAAACTCACTTATTTACAGAGAGGAGGAAACAAAGCTGTCTTTGCAGAGCAGCTGTTCAGTGTGAAGTGGCTTTTTGGGGCTGAAAGGAAACAGTGATAACTGAAACTCTGGCTGTGTAATTCCTTTTCATTTAGACTGAGTTTCATGGCTGCAGGGTCAAACTTTGCTGCTGTTGGAGACAGTTAAAAGTTTAGCTTGACTTGTACTCAAGGAAGGCCACCAGTGTGCCTGCTGTCCCTGGGGTGTGGGAAACACTGGCTGTATGTGTAACTTGAGAAAATTGTAACTTAGAAGTGCTTTTGTTTATTTGCTTGAGGCCTTTAAATGAGCAGCTGCTTCCCTGACTGTGAGCAGAGCCTGAGTACCTGGGAAGCAGGACACCCACAAAGTGGTTCTGAAACCTGCTCTGCTCCTTGCCCCTCTGTCAAGGTTCCTGGTGATAAAATGGCCATGGAGCTGGTTAAAAAATGAGGTTATTTTTTTATAACCAATTGGCAAGAAGGACAGGTGACCCTCTCTATTGACACATTTAAATTTAGGTCAAAAAGTGGTTTAAATTTGATGATGTAAAAGCACCGTGACACGTTTTGAAGAGAACAGAGGCTGAAAAGTTTTCTGTAGGAGAAAAATGCTTTTCTAGCCTGGGAAGCACCAGGTTCCTTCCATGGAGCACGCTGCATCCTGCAGTGCCAGTCTTGGATGTGCTCTTGTAGCTGACAGAGGCTCGACATTTCCTGGGACTTGGTGTTTAAACTTCATCTGTGCAAAGGCTGTAGCTGACAGTCGAACTCTTGCCTGGATAAATACTGATTTACTAGATCCTGTGCTTCTCCTTCCACTGTAGGTAGCCAACTACGGCGTAGGAGGCCAGTATGAGCCTCATTTTGATTTTGGAAGGGTAAGTCCTGTTTTGTCTTCACCTCTTTCTTCTTCACAAGCGCTGTGTTTCTCTTTTTCAGGTGGCAAATTATGGAGTGGGAGGACAGTATGAGCCCCACTTTGACTTTGCACGGGCAAGTAAAGAGCTGGAGGAGAGCTAGACCTGGTGAAGCCTGGGCTTCTGGGCTGGGGCACACTCTCTGTTCTTCAACGTGCATTAAATTTTGTAGCTCTTCCACTTTCCTAATCCATGTCCGTGGAGAAAGCCCTCTAAACCACCAGCTGAACCTGTGGAGGTTGTTACCTGTAAGATGAGTGCCAGCAGACTCCTGACAACTGGAAAAAGTCTTATTTCACTCTCCTTAAGTTTTTAATTGGATTGAAGTTGTCCACCTGTTTTATTCCAGTTTAAATTGCAGACTGCTGAAATTCAGTTGGTTATTTACTGGGCATAATTCTGTGTGGTTTAACTCCTTCAGATTAACCTTAATCTTGCCAATCCCAGCCACCAACTCTGAATCAGGATCTCTGCTCTGTAAGCAGGTGCTCCAAGGCATTGCAACTGAGTAACAGGTTTTGTTTGGAAGCCCTGGGGTTGTTTCCTGGAGTAACAATTGCTGGAATTTCAGTGCACACAAATTGTGGCCTCAGGGGGTGGGTTTAAAAACAGAGGTGTGACAGAAGTTGGTGTCAAAACTCATCAAAATGGGGGTTCATTCTTGTAAGCCAAGTGCTAAACACGTCTTAGTTGCCTGGTTTGTCACTGAGGCTTCCTTCCTGCTTCCCAGCTGGAATCCAAAGTGGAGTGTGGCAGGGAGGTGTCCCAGCTGCCCCTGGGACTGAGAGCTGCCCTGGCTGCTGCCAAGGACAAGGGGGGATGAGTGTAATTAAATAATTCAGTTTGCTGTGAGGAGGATTTATAGACTCAGCCTCAGACAGCACAGTTGTTCTTGCCCATTAGAAATCTGGGCTTAATGCCCACCCTCCCTCCCTCCCTCCCTGACAGAATTTCAAAGTGCCTGGTTTATTTAAATTAATAGATTCACTCCTGTTGCATTCCTCCCCTCCTTCCAAATCAGGGGGTTGGATTAATTCTTCTGCACAAGTCTGTTGTGTGCTGCTGGCTCAGCAGCTGTGTGTCACTGGCTGCTCTCAGCAACCAGAAAGAAATGCTGATGGAATCTGCCTGCTTTTGTTCACAGAAAGATGAGCCAGATGCTTTTAAGGAATTGGGAACAGGCAACAGAATTGCTACTTGGTTGTTTTATGTAAGTGATAAATTTCTGCCATCTGTCACTGCATATTCTGTACCACTGAATGATTTAATTCTGCTTTTTTTTTTCATTCTTTTTTACTGAAAGGACTTGCAAGTGAAGCAGCCACTAACTTTGGGGTAATACGTGGGGGGGGGGGGGGGCTTCTTACCCAGACTTTGTGGTTCTTCCATGTGTCTTAAGGAGGATTTTTCCCCCAAATTTGAGCATTAGCTGAAATTATTTGCCTGCCTGTTTATTTTTGTATCTGCATCAGAATTTACAGCATGTTCACTGCCTTAACACTCAAGTGGGAGGGACAAGGCTGGGATTGCACTGGGAACAGAGCAGGTTTGGCCTTTTTAAGGGGTTTACGTCGAAATTAAACTTCACTTTTACTAAAAAGTGAGATTTTATCAGCCTGAACTCACCTGTGCTTCCCCACCTGTTCAGATGAGCGATGTGTCAGCAGGGGGAGCCACGGTCTTCCCTGAAGTGGGAGCCAGCGTTTGGCCAAAAAAGGTGAGCAGGATTTATCCAGCAGATAAAACCACTCCTCCCCACCTACTCAAACATAACAGGCACCAAACAGAGCTTTAAAGTGAACCTTTAAAATAACTGTAAGCACCTCTGTGCTGTCATACAAGTGCTGTGATTTTCCTTAAGTGCAGCAACTGGAGCTGTGCTGGTGATTCCAAGGGCCCTGACATTCCATGTGTTGATACTGCAAAACATTTAAATGCTTCAAAACACATCTTGAAAATACTCAGATCTATCAGTTGATTAGTCTTGAGGCATCTCTAGGAGATTCTCCTGTCAGTTTTTTCCGTCAAGCAAGGTTTGTCTTTGCTGGCCTGCTGTTCGTCTTTAGTAAATAATCTTGGCTTTCTTTAACTGGTCAGGAGTTGAATGAAAGTGGCTTAGGATTTTAAAAAAAATTAAGAGCCAAGTCTATAGACATACAATAAGTCAAAGGAGACTTATTCCTAAGGAAGCAAATGCTAGAATATGGAAAAGAGCCTTCCGTTCCAAAGGAGAATCTGAAACAATGCAGCCACCTTTGCCTTACCCTTCAGTGAGCTGGTGTGAAAAGTGTGTGTTGTACAGAGCAAAGGGCTGAGTGTTCCCTGCCCTCCCCAGGGAACAGCTGTCTTCTGGTACAACCTCTTCCCCAGTGGAGAAGGCGATTACAGCACGCGGCACGCGGCCTGCCCGGTGCTAGTGGGAAATAAATGGGGTGAGTATCTGCCTCCGACCCGAGTCTGCCCTGTGCTGGGGGGTGGCTTGGCTTTCTTTTTCCTCTGGACTTCAGAAATTAAGTTCTTTGTAAAGAAATCTATTTAATTTACTTTATCTACCTCGTATCTCTCTGTATGTTAAATATATTCCATTCATTACATGTATAAAGTAAATGTAATATTGTATCTACTTTAAGAATCTTTTTGTAGCTTTGCAGCCATACTGGAAGGTTTTTTGTTGCTTTGTTGTTTGGTTGGTTTTTTTATTAGACCAACTTCACGCATTAGTGCATAGCAGTGGGGTTGGAATGAGAAAGTCTTTTAAGGCCCCTTCCAACCCCAGTTCTGTGATTAAAAACCATCAGAAAATTAAGATAATCCTGTGCTTAACCAAAAGCTGGCCTAGAGCATATTTAGGTTCAGTAGAGGAGGAGCTGACCAGGTGCAGTGACCCAGTACCTTTGTGTCTTTGCAGTATCCAATAAATGGCTCCACGAGCGGGGACAGGAATTCCGACGGCCGTGCACGTTATCGGAGCTGGAATGACGCAGCCTGGCCTCTAGAGTACTCAGTGTGTGTGAAATGCACACAGCTGGCAGTTTACAACTGACTAACAAACACTCCACTACAGGTCCATCCCCACCCACGCCGCTGTGTCAGCTGTGGACAGGACAAACGTGCTTTTAGTTCCCTCCAAATCCCCCCCAGGTCTTACCGACAGAAAATACTGAGGCTGACGAGTGTTACTGGAAAAAAAAAAGGACAAAATACAGACGAGGGCCACAACTTACAGTGGTGTTGTGTGTGGTGTTCCTGTCACCATCATCCCTCTGAGCAGTGTGGGCAGCCAGGGGTTGTCCGGAGTCCTCCTCACCCCTGCCAGGCTTAGGGCAGGATGATTCCCTGGGAGGGCTCCTTTCTAAGGAATGCTGAATTAAACCCATTCCTATTCCTCAATTCCCAGACACTCGACTCTTTGCTCTCCTAGAGTGCCTGACCACTGCGGGCATGTTTTATTTTTTCTCTGGAAAACAGGTTATTACCATGTTTTAGCCTGGTGTTCCACTTCCACAAAAGCCCCACTTCTTAAACTTTTCTTCCTTCACGGCCTCTGTGGAGAATTTGGCTCTTAAGCTTGACCACATGAGCCAGCAGCTCCACAGGCAGAGCCAGGATGCTTCCACAGCGTCAGAGCGGCCTGGGAACACCCACAGCCCATCTTCCCTCCACTTCTGCAATGTTTGTCCACACGAACAAATGCTGCTTTTGTTCTGTCCTGGCAGCCAGCTCTTCCCTCTGCTTCTCAGGCAGTGGGGACGGGGATGTTCCCCTCGTCATTAATCAAAATTGTTGTGCCTTAGGACACTAGAATTTCAAATTGGTTCTGAGACTTCAGGTGCTGAGGTAACACAGAGTCCTCACAGAATGCTCCCCACCCGTCGTCCTTCTCCCAGCTCTCGAGGTTTCAGGAGAAACTCTCAGCCTATTTATAGTCCTGAACCTTTCTTAGATGCAGGCTCACTTTCCTGAACCCTTTCCTTTCCACAGCAGGATTTTTAGCAGAATATCCAAATATCTCAATAGCATGAGGACAAAAATCAAAGGGTGCTGCACCTGCCTCTACCAAAACAGTTCAGTTTTCTGGATGATGATGATTTTACTGATTTAGGGGTCAAGCCTGAAGTCTTTACCAAGGAAAAATTCCAATTTTGGTTAATTGGATTTTCTGCCTCAATAAAATCTTGGCAATTGAGCCAAAATGTACAAAACCTATTGTTAAACGTGCTAGAAATACCTCTGGAATACTGGGAATGCAGTTTAAGGTACTATAGTTGGAGGAACTGCATACTTTTAGAAGACACTTTAAAAAGTCTTTGCTGGAAAACAGATTGTTAAATTTCTACTGAGCCTGGTAGCAGTGGGACCCACAGAACTGCCCATCCCTAGTCCTGCACCTTCCTGAATTTTGCCTGGCTTTTGGCAGCTGGAAAACAAGGTCCAACCGTAACTTGAGAACACAAAGTGCACAGTCCCCCCCTCACATCTGTACTGCTCCTTTACCGAGAGCAGAAGCTGATCTAAATAAATTTACCCCAGAACGGGGTTAGCAGAGCTGATCTTTGAGCACTAAATTGTAATAATTAAAAAAACCCCAAACCCCTAACATTTGTGCCTACCTGAGTTTTCTCACTTTTTCATCGGGCTCTGTTCCTCTCCATGGTTCTCTCTTTTCTCTTTCCCCTCTCTTCTAGTTTGTAAAGTTCCAAAAAGGTAACTATGGCTGCAGGTAACTCCCACCCCCTCCCTGCAAGTACAAGGGTCCTGTGAACAGTGTGGGGCATCCATAAATGCCAGTCCTACCTTGTAAAGGAGCACAAAGCAAAATCCCTGTACTGCCATCAGGAGCAGGTGTGGAAAGCATTTGCTCTTGCTGTCCCAACTCTATTCAACAATCACCAAAGGACAAAAAAAAAGCCAGAGATGGGGAATTTTGGTCAGCAGTTCCCTCCCTCACCTCAATGCCAGTGAGTATTTCCAGTATTAAACAGCATCAGTCTCAGGCATTGCTTGGGGAGTACAAATGTTCTGGTGCACGACTTCTTAAAGCAGTGAACCACTCACAGATAATTCTTCAGGAAAGAATTTTCTACTTGTGACAGTAGAAAATTTCACTTGGTTAAAGGGGAAAAAAAAAAAATCCCTCAAAATTAAACCTTGAGTCTGCTGAGGCATATCAGGAATGTTTCAGGTTATGGCAGTAGGGTTGGCTTAGATTTTCAAACTGCAGACAATCCCTGTTTCCTCCACTGCAGTGGTGTCCATGCCTCCAACGCTGACTGTGTAAGGGATTACACTGGTGCTGCTGCTTCTGCCTTACCCCATCATTTCTCAAAGGGCTTTTGGATCCCTGGCGTGGCTCCTGTGTGAATCTAGTTTTGTATTAAACATGATTGAAAACTGTCTGGGCTCACAGTGACTGACAACTGAGAAATTGCCTTACTGTTACATTTTTTGTAATAAAATTTTTAATGTTTTAAAAAAAAAGTGAACAGGCTTAAAATAAAAGCCACTGCCAGTAGCAGTGAGAAATCCTCCACATCCAACTCTCCTCGTATGTGGCTGCTATAAATCTGATCACACAAAGTTTTATCACCATTTGTGGAAACTAAGCTCCTTTGTTTCCCTGCACCATCTCAGTGGGCAGGTGCAGGAGCTGCTCCTACTCCAAATTCCTGTTCAACACTAAACTTTGTGTCTCCGCTGGGAACACACAGCCCTAAAGGACTGCAAGAGGGGAGGGCAGATCATGCTGGGCTGAAAGCAGGGTCAGCTGCTGAGTGTCCCTTTTCCAGGGGTGACATACCTATTTCCTGAAGCCAGAAGGTCAACCAACCACTGATCCTGGAATGGTTCTAGTGAAGGGAGGAAAGCACCAGAGACTCCAACAGCACAATAAACTCACATGTGGGAAGGTCAGGCTGGCCTCTTCCATAACCAAAACCCACAGCCATTCCTGAGCTTCACCCCGCAGAGCAGCGGAGCTCATGCTTAGTTCTGGTCATCAGGAACCTGCACAAAGCACAGCAAGGGCTGGTGAGAGGCCTTGACCCTTTTGCCTGTGGGACGGAGCCGTGTGCTGCCCGTGGAGCACTTGGCTTGCAGGTAGGGAGCTGCCCCGGGACACTGCTCATGTGCTCACACATTGGGCAGCTGTGGCATAGGAAATCAGCCTAAAGTGCACCAGCGTTGTTTTGTTTTGGAAAGGTGATTGGGTTCCATCCCCAGCCACCCTGTGCTGCTGAGCTGCTGCCCTGCCCCTGCCAGGACGGGTCTTGGGGGAAGGAAAGGGCTCTGGATCAGCCCTGGCCTACTGCAACCAGTGACTTCCCACCATCCTACCTGGGTCCCTGGGGCTCTTCTGGCACAGCTGCACCTGGAGCAGGACCATGGGGGGTCACCACCATGGGAGGAACCCAGCAAGGGTAAGGACCACAGCAGCTGCAGCTGAAAAGGCAGGATGAGGTCAGAGATAGGGAAAAAGGCCTGTGAATGTCACAGGGCAGGAATAAGATAAAGAGGAAGGAAATCCAGGTCTGACAGGATCATAGAACCCAGAATAGTTTGGGTTGGAAGGTACTTAGAACTCATCCAGTTCCAGCCCCCTGCCATGGGTAAGGGACACCTTCCACTATCACTCCAAGCCCCATCTAGCCTGGCCTTGGACACTTCAGGGATCCAGGGGCACCCCACCCTCCCAAGGAACAATTCCTTCCCAATATCCCATCTATCCCTGCCCTCTGGCACTGGGAAGCCATTCCCTGTGTCCTGTCATTCCAGCCCCTTGTCCAAAGTCCCTCTCCAGCTCTCCTGGAGCCCCTTTAGGCCCTGGAAGGGGCTCTGAGGTCTCCACAGAGTTTTCTCTCTTCTAGGCTGAACAATCCCAGCTCTCCCAGCCTTTCCTCCCAGCAGAGCTGCTCCATCCCTCTGCTCATCCTGGAGCCTCCTCTGGACTCTCTCCAGCAGCTCCAGGTCCCTGCTGTGCTGGGCCCCAGGGAGCTCTGCAGGTGGGGTCTCACCTGAGCACAGGGGCAGAACGCTCTCCTGCAGGGGGGCAGCACAAGGCTGTAGGGACCTGCCCACACACCTGAGCTCGGCCCCCAGGAAGAAGGGGGTCTTTAACCACCCCCGCCCACCCTCCCTCGGCTGCTGGACTCTGACCTGGCTCGGAGGGACTCGGGGATTTCATCATCGACCCGCAGTTCTCGTTCCGGTAATCAGTGACTCACCTGGCTCCCAAAGCGGGCTCTGAAGCAGCCACGGATCGCCCACTAACCTGAACCACCAGCTGCCCCTTCCCCCTGCTAAACACCGACCAGCAACTCCCCGAGCCAGCCAAAGCCCATGGAAAAGGGGCTCCCGTCCCTCTCTCCCAAGTCCTCCCCAGCAGAATGCCACGGGAAGGATCCTGGCACAGTCACGACGTAGGGAGTGTGCTCGGAATGAGGAATGCCCCACAGGAGCCGGAGCTTGGCTCCTGATACGGAGCCAAGAGGGATTTTCCAGCTCCGTCGGGGACGGGCTCATTCCCACAGGCGCGGGGGCCACAGGAGCGGACAGGACGGGTGTAGCCACCTCTCCCTCCCAAGCCGGGAACGCTGCCAACAGCCTGACAGTGTCCCTGGGAATGTGTGACTCACCACGGCCCGGGGCTGCGCTATATTTAAGCATTACGGAGGCAGAAATGAATGCACCGAGTCAGGAGCTGCCTATCCCGAGGTCAGGAGCAGGTTCAGAAACCAGTTGTCAGAGTTCACCACCGTAGCAAAAAGCATCTGCATCCCTTTAAATCTTCAGAGCTGGCCCAGGGAAGGGGTATTTGTAACTGCAGTGGGTCAAAGCGAGGCCAGACAGCCTGCAGGGTCCCACTGTGCACATCCACAGCCGGGGAGTTCCTCACTGCTGCAGCTGCTGAGCCACTCCCCGAGGGAACTCTGGAGGTTGCTTTTACCCAATCCGACATTTTTCCTGGTCTTCAGATCTTGAAGTCTGGGTGCAACCAAGCTATTTGCAGCTGGACTGAAAACCTCCCAGGAGACTGGCTTGGGGAGGGAAAGAAGGAAGCAGGAGGAAGGAAGGAGAGCGGCTCATCCCCCAGGCAGGGCGAAGGGGCTGCCACGTTTTGGAAAAGCAGTTAAACTGCTTTTTATTCACAAACCTTTGCTTCGGGACCAGTGACAAACTAGCAGGAAAGTTTCTGACTCCTCTTTACCCAGGCTCTCTACTCTCTGCCAGCTGCTCCCTCCCCACCCTGTTCGGCTTTCCTAATTCCAATTGATTTTGCAAACGGCCTGGGCTCCAGAGCCACTCGCTCCAGGCTGCATGTCCTGCTCACGCCACATTCCCACATTCCCTGTGGTTTGCAACCTCTGCAGTCCTGCCAGCATTTTCTCCCTCTCTGTTCGCCTTCAGCAGCACACGGATCAGTCACCAGGGCCCGAGGATGACAAAGAAAGCTGTGTTCTGGAATTGCCTCTAGAGCAACCCTAAAAGGCTCCACCACAAAAGCAGGACACCACACACAGACACCCAGGGGCTCTTACACATTTCCAAGCTATTCTCGAATAGCTGTTTTGCTCTTTTTTACATTAATTTCTGCCAGGCTGTTGGCAAAGGCTGGGAGCACTGGGACTGCAAACTGGAGTGTCAGGCGGGGCAAGGATTGAACCAGCAGAGACATCAAGGGCTCCGCTCACTGCAAGACACAGCATGGGACTCTTGAATCCAATTTTCCCTGCACTGGGGCTCCCTGACAACAGACTCCGGGGACCATTTCCACCCACGTCTGACAGACCAATCCCCAGCATGATCTGAACAGTAGGAGAGGCCCGAGCTCTCCAGTGCTCCTGCAGGGAAATCCTCACTTCCCCAGCGCCCCCTCTGCTGTGTGCCAGGGGTGACACAGACATTCCAGGGTTCTCTATACCTGGGTTTATCTTCCCAAAGGCAAAGCTGGTTTGAAGTTCCCCTGGGACCTCCTGCATTCCCAAACATCCCCTCACCCATAACTCCGCCCTGGCAGCCATGGGCCTCAGAGCAGATGGAACAAGCAGGCAGCAGCTGCTTCTGGCTCCACACCATTTCCCAGGAGAGGGACTAACCAGCTTGTCTGCTCCCTTCCCCACTTCTCTGACTCACCTGCCTAAGAAACCAAGACTTGGCTGTCCCATGTCTGGAGTTTGTCACCCAGGGCCATGTGCAGAGACACAGGCAGTGCCATGGAGCTCTGGCCCTCCAGAAGCAGCAACACAGCAGGGCTGAATCTCCTGCAAAACAATAAAATGCCAGAATTTGCATTTGTGTTTGGCATATATTTAAAATGCCTGCAGCCCAGCTCCTCCTGAGAGGCATTGCTGTGCTGGAGCACATCTGAAAAGCTTTCTAAGAGCAGCCAGAACCTTCCCACACCATTTCCCTTCTCTGTTCTCTGTGGAGTGGTTTGCTTTGTCTTTTGCTGTGGATGTTCATTTGGTTACTTTCTTTTTAATGTGCAACTTTGAACCCTCCACCAGCTGAGCAGGCCCCTGGGTCCTGGCAGGCCTGTCCCACTCCAGAGCTAAGACCTGCAGCTGCCCACAACCCATCCCCTGGCTCAGATTTCAGTGCCAACCTTTCCTTCTGGCTCACCTGTGCTACATGTTTAATTTACATTACATAGGAGCTGTAACAACCAGCCATATAACATCAGCCCTCAGCAGCCACATCAAACGCAAGTATTCATCTACAACATCGATCCTAGAACTGGAGGTGATGCCAAGGAATTACCCTGAATGCAGTGTTTGTAACCCCAAACTACTCCAAACTGCTGGATCATCCCCTCCGAGGCTCTGTGAGCCCATGGGATTTGCTAGGAGCAATATACCCAGCAGCTAGGCTGGGTGAAGGTCTCATCCCACCCCTGTGTGCCCAGGAGGCCTGGGGAAAGGGCAAGGGGTGCTCTTCAGGCTGCCTGAGCAGCAGGAATTTTTTTCATCTCCCACCAGGCTGGGGAGGGAGTGAGGTGGCCCATGCAGGGAGAGGTCCCTTTTGGGGAGCTGCAGCCCCGGTGCCGGGGGGACTGCGGCTGTCCCCGCGGGACTGTGCGAACTCCCAGCTCCGGCAGGTGAACGCGGTCCGGATCTCGGCGCTGCACTTTGCACCCCGGCTGCGGTGACCTCATGCCGGCTGCCTGGGCAGCGTTTAAAGTCCAGGCAGAGGGGAGCTCAGTGCCTTCTACACACGCAGCCCATTCCCGCTGCTCCCTGCCCGGGGCTCCGGGATCGGGACTGCAGCATGCGGCTGCTGCTGGAGGCAGCGCTTCTGTGCCTGACCCTGGGCTTGGGGCAGTGCACCGAGGAGGCAGCACAGGACAGCACCGGCCACCAGGACTCCCAGGCAGAGTCATCCTATTCCGACTGGGGCATCGAGACCATCCGGGACGGCTTTGAAACGGTGAACAGCTACTTCGACTCCTTCTTGGAACTGCTTGGGGGAAAAAATGGAGTCTGTCAGTACCGATGTCGATATGGTAAGTGAACCTCGCTGCTGCTGCTGCTCCTCTCTCCTTGCCCTTTCCCCTCTTTCCCTCTCCTTCCCTGCGGCCACGGCCAGCTCCTCCTGCCCAGGAGTCACAGTCACAGCTTCTCTGCCAGTGCCAGCACAGGGACACTGAACCCCCATCTCCCTCTCCGCCAAGAACAGCCCGGTCTCGAAGGCGCTGTGCTGCATGCACAGGGACAACCGGAGAGGACGCAGGCTTTCCTGGAAGGGCACACAGGGACCCGGGCTGTCCAGCTGCCTGGAGCCTGGGACAGGACAGGGAGGGGAGGCTGAGCCAGCAGCCCTAATCTCAGCAACCTTCGGAGTGTCCTTATTCAGCAGTTGTGAGCTGGCCAATGCCTGGGCTGGAGGACGAGAGATAACAGGGAGGCGAACCAGATGTCAGCGGGAGGAACCTTTAAGCACTCAAGGCAGAACGAGGCAGCCCTGCTTGCTTTGGACTGCAGAGTGATTTACCAAAAAGGAAAAGTTTGGTTTGTCCTGGGGGCAGGATGAAGGGGGTGACATCCCAGGGAGGGCAGGGCACGGGGTGCACAGAGCTGCAGGTCTGTGGGGTGACAGGGGCAGCACTGGCCATCACCAGGGTACCTGTGGAAACAACCTGCTTGGGAACCAGCCAGGAGTTTTCCCAAAGACTGTACCCTCTCCTCAGCCTCCTACAACTGTCCCACAGCAGTGTTCTGTCACCTCAGCCTGCCCATCCACAGCTGCCTGTCAGCCCCTTTCCCCACAGCTTAGCCCACACCCCTAGTGACCACCTGGGAAAGATGCTTGTGAGCAGAGGAATTTCAACCCCGCTCCTCCCCGGAGCATTGTTTTTTGCAGACAGACTCAATGCTTTGGGGAGACCCCACTGACTCTGTCTCAGTCTGTATGGATCCCATGGACCTCCTGCTCTTCCCAGGGCCCTGGGACAAACAGATGCTGCAGGACTGGGACCTGAGCTCCCTGCCAGGGGCAGAGGGGCCATAGAAAGGTTAAAGCGAGTCTGAAAGTTACTGTGTTTTTTCTTTTGTTTCGTAAATAATGTCATAGAATCATAGAAGAGGCTGAGTTGGAAGGGACCCATCAGGATCATTGAGTCCAACTCCTGGCCCTGTGCAGGACACTCCAAGAGTCTGTGCCTGAGAATGTTGTCCAAACGCTCCTGGAGCTCTGGTAGTCATGGGACCACTGCCCTGAAGAGCCTAGAAGTGCTTCCAGTGCTCAACCACCCTCTGGGTGAAAAACCTTTCCCTGATATCCATCTAATGTGGCCTCCCTCTCCTGCCAGCTCTGCTCCCCAGGCCCCACTCTAAGAGCAAACAGGGAGCAGCAAGTCAGGAACCTCAGCTCCATGGGATGGAGGGAGCCAGGTACCTCAGCCCATCACCACAGCCCCACAGTGGTCCTGGTCCCTCAATCCTCCCTGCAGCAGCTCAGGAGGGCCATGTGTGTCCCCAGTGCCTGGAAGAGGTGGCCCCCCCAAACCCCACAGCAACAAGGTCCACACCATGCTCCAGATTCAGAGCAGAGAGGGACGTGCCCTTCTTAATGTAGAAACCGAAACCCCTGGCAGTGGGAAAAACGTGGCTGGGACTGCAGTGTGCCTGAGGTAATGCTGATACTCAGAGCTGGTTTCAGGGAGCCTCAGGACTCACCAAATCCTGCAGAAGTTACTGCCTTTGGACACATCCAGAGGGCTCTCCCTGCCTGTCCTTGTGAAAAGCATCTCCAGAGAGCAGCACAAATTCCTGCTCACACCCCAGGAGCATCCTGCATCTTACTGGAGAAGTGCTTCACCTAGGAAAGGAAAACAAGCATATTGTTAGCCCAGTCCTCATCCTCTGCTGAACAACTCATTAATCACTGGCTGAAGGAGGAAGCTACTGAAATGCTGCCCACGTGGCTCCAAGGGTCTTGCTGGACCCTTCCAGGACCCTTTGTCTTTGCTAATCTCTGGCACAGACATTGCAAACTGCGAGTAGAGAGGATGCTGGGATGATCCCAAAACAGTGAGATCCAGTCTGTGCTTGGAAGGATGAACACAAACCATCTTTGTGCTGAATCAGGGCCTGATTGCTTTTTTCCCAGGCATGAAGCAAAAATTATTCCTTCTGCTTACTTTCATTTCAGCCAAGAGATACCAATAACAGCTTTGCCACGGTAAAGGTCAGGACTCACCTGTGATTGCCACATTCATCTTCAGCTGAGCACATGGCACTTGGCTGTTCCAGCTGTAAGACTCTCCTGATTTTTCAGCAGCTACTGAGGTCTGAAAACAACCAACTTGATGGATAACTCCCTTAAATCAGGACGTTAGGGTTACACTAGCATTTACTGACAAATATCCTCCTGCTTACAAAGTCTCACTGGGCATCTCAGGAGAAACAAACAGCCTGAGCTGAGAGTGAAGCCCTCATAGTTTCCTCCTGGCCAGGCAGGACTTCACTGCTTTGCTCAGGATTTGTCCTGAAAGGGCTTAAGATGAGGGGGCACCTGCAGGCTGTGGGAAAAGAGCCTCCAGAGCCAGGCTCTCCAACAGGGCACTGAAGGGCTGGGTATGTGCAGGCACCTCTCCCCAAAGCCTGTCTGGGGCACACAAACAACAGTGGACCACCCAAAAGTGCAAGGAACCCCGAGACCATCCATTCACCCAGAATACACTCACCTCCTGCTGCCAATGTCCCAGCACTGCAGTGCCTGAGGCCTCCTGCATGGCTGGCAGCTGTTCCAGCCAGCTGGCTGCTTTCCAGCCTCCTGGAACAGCTACAACAGCCTGGAGGCATTCAAATGCATCAGGGAAACTCAACTTCAGTTCTAGGGCTGTGCCAACAAGGCAGTGCCCTGAAATCTTATCTTCTTGCCTGGATGGCCAGGATGGGCAAGCAATAAATGATAACAAGAGCACTGAGTGGTGCTCATAGAGAGGCAGGAACACCTGGTATTCCTGTTTTGGTTTTGTTTCCCTGCTAACTAGAAAACAAGATGTGGGAGAGAGGTTAGTTGTGGTGTCTTGGACTTGACCTAGCTGAGAAAGAGTACCAAGGGGCACTTTACAAATTTTAAAGCTCTCTTTTTTTTGCAGGGAGGAGGGGACAGGTTTCCTACAAGGGCTTATCCTGAAGGCAGTGTGATGTTTTGTGGATCAGCACAATTCCCACGTGAGGGGTTTTTTCCTCAGGACAACTCTCTAAAACATTATAATAGCTGTGACTTTGGCTTGATTGAAGATCTGGAAACACAGCTATCTTTGGCTTAGAACTAGATAATGGAGATTGCAACGGGATGATCTTAAACGTCCCTTCCAGCCCAAGCCATTCTATGGTTCTATGATCTCCACATCCCCAAGAAGTCTCACTCCTACTCAGACTTCCCATCTTATCCCATTAACTGTCAGTGTGCTGCAGGAACAAAATTTACCATCAATATCCCAAGCAATTCACTCAAATTTAACTCCACCCTGCAAAACCCACAGTGGATTTTGAACTTTCCTCTGCCTCCTGCACCAGTTCAGGAACATTTGAATTCTGAGTCCTAGTTCCCACTCCCTTCCAAAAAACCAACGAGGCTCTTTTGGAAAGGGAAAATTGCCTGCTGGCATCTCACAGCCAGTCAGGATTTCAGTTTGTTATTTATTTGTAGCAAATCTGTTATTTAAGCGAAACAGCTCTGGCAAAGTTTAATTGAGAGGTGCTGGGAACACTCCTACCGAAGTCCTTCTGGGGCATTTGGCTGTAGGGCCTTCCCAAGGGCACAGCAGATTTATGGTTGTATTAACCACTGGTGTTTTAGGTACCTCAACAGAAAAATGGGGAAAGCGCCTTTAATAATTCCTGGTGCTGACAAGAAGCAAAAAGGGGAAATGAAGTTTAAAAGAACCCAACCCTGCCTGAAGGGCTGAATTAGATCCATTTTATGTCTATATAAATTCTCCAGCAGTGCTCAGGGAAGCAGAAACTTAACCCTTGATGTGATGGGCTTCAGAAGGCTCAGCTCACACGTGTTTTTGTTGGAGCATTCACAGTTTATGTTTTCGCAGAGCAGGGACAGGACCCAGGGAGTGGCTGGAGCTGTGTCAGGGTGGGCTTAGGTTGGATACCAGGAAAAGGTTCTTCCCCCAGAGGGTGGTCAGGCACTGCCCAGGCTCCCCTACAAAAATCAGATTAAAATGCTGCTGAGGGTACTGTAAGAGCTGGCTGTTAGCTGGAGTCTGCCTACACTGGGTAAATAATTATTCACAGAGGGAGTTCTTGCTCCTTTATGCATATTAAGAAGCAGAGTGAGGAAGGTGCAGAGATCAAAGGCATAGAAATGATTTGCAAAACATGGCAGTGCATCACCACGGGCAGAAAATGGACCAAGAAGACCTACTCAGAGCAAGATCAGACATGCAAGGCCTAGCACACCAACAGTCCAAGAATGAACTGAGGATGTAAAGAAAACCCCTTGATGTCCTGTACCCAGTAGTGTTTGGGGCTGCAGACCAAGGGGGAGCTGCCTGTCACTCCTTGCTGTTTGGACCTAGTCTTGGGAAGATCAGCTTTCCTAACACTTGTCCTATCCTTTCTTTCCCAGGGAAGGCTCCAATGCCACGGCCTCACTACAAGCCCCAAGAACCCAACGGCTGTAGCTCCCATTTCCTGGGGCTCAAGGTACCTGGAAGTGTATGTACTGTCCCAGCCAGCATTCCCAAAGGATGCGGCTCTCTCCTCACATCGCCAGCGGATCACTCTGGGGAAGCAGAAGGCTGAGCTGTGCTGGACAGCTCAGTGACAATAACCTATGTGCTCACAGCAACACCTGACCCTTTACCACACCTGCCCCTTCACCTCTCCCCACGCTTTTTGCCTCTGCCAAGCGCCGAACTAAACCCACCAGCTTTAATTCTGCACCTGCTTGTTATCTTAAAGGCAATTAATGAAATCATATTGGAATCACCAAGAAAAGCACTCCCAGGAGGCTCTCAGAGCAGGGATTCCTACTTAGCTCATGCATTATTGCTGCCCATGGAGTCTGCAGCAATTAGGCAGATTCCTGCTCTGACAACCCCTCTCTTTGCAGCCCATTTTTCTTGTTAGGTTTAATTCCTGAAACTCTATTTCATTGCAAACCTTATGGGCATTTCTGTGGTGCCTCCTCTGTACCCAGGCAATCATGAGTGCAAGGAAGGAACAATTCATCTCCTAAATTTTACATGAGGAAGGGCAAAAAGAGGAATAATTTACAACAAGCTAACAAGTCCAGTCTCTTCAGGAGACAGGCCTTCTGCCCATCACACCCAGGGTTATTAGCTAAGCTTACTGTTTACTCCAAAGGAGCAGAACTCCCCATACCACACTGTGCTTGTCCTTGGCCTCAAGTGCGTCTCTGAGAAATAGGCATTAAAAATACTTATGGCATATTTATTAGGCCAAAAAGCAGGACCTTGTCAGGTTGTGGGGAAAAAAGAGGAAAGAGAAAAGGGGCCTTTAGCACTGTTGGCAAGGACATGGAGCTCTCTGATGAGGTCTGACAAATGAAAACTAGAACATGGTCATGGAGGGCTGTTTCCCACCTCTCTACCAAATGCTGATTCCCTGGGGCACAGAGAGGAGAAGAGAATGTGATGTACCCTGTGCTGAACCTGCACCCTGACACCGCTGTGCTGCTCCCTCATCCTTCTTTAGATGGTGAGGGAGCAGCACATGTGCCCTCCTGCTGCCCCAGCTATCAGGAACAGCTTCTGGAAAGAAGCTGGCTCTCTGCAGCACCTCACCCTGCCACAGCTGCGTGAGCCTGAGGCCAGAACACAGCCAAGGGACACTTCTTTTCTCTTTCCCCAGCTAGACTTGGGCATCCCTGCCATGACCAAGTGCTGTAACCAGCTGGACGTTTGTTATGACACCTGTGGAGCCAACAAATACCGCTGCGACGCCAAGTTCCGCTGGTGCCTCCACTCCATCTGCTCCGACCTCAAGCGCAGCCTGGGCTTCGTCTCCAAGGTGCAAGGTAGGCTTCCCACCTCACACTCCCTGTGCAGGGAGGCACGGGGGGGAGGGTGTGGGCAAAAAGAAGCAGAACTCTGCAGTGGGGAGCAGCACATCTGTCCTGCACTTGTCACAGGTGGGTCATAGGTGGGTGAGAACACAGAGATCTGCCCTCTCTGCCACACACTTCTGTCCCAAGGCTGGAGACCTATGGTTATTTGCATTTAGAAAACATTACAATGTGTGAAAAAACACAAACAACCCTGGAAGCAATTCCTTCAAAACTTGGATGCACTCCCAGACAGCTGAGACACCTTCACGGGACACCAAAAAGCTTTCCGGGGCCAGTGAGCCACACACCGAAATCTGTACGTGGCCAAGGGCCAACAAAACTGGGAGAGCCAGGGACAGGGCTCTCAGGGATCTGGTCACAGATAAGAGATGATGATGGCACCAGGGACACACCAGGCTGGGTGGTGGCTGAGCCACTGCAGGCAGCTCTGGATGGCTCAGAAGGGCTAACGAAGCTCTAGTGATGTGCCAGCAGCTCAAGTGCCACTCTGGTTTTGCCTAATTTTCAAAGCCTCAGCCTGCAAGTCTGAGAAGAGCTTTTTTGGTAACCCCTGCTGATGCCCTGCTCTAAGGTATCCTTAAACATGCATTTGTTTTCCAAAGGTGCAGCCTGATTAGGACATGTGGGAAGTCTCACAACACCAGTACTAGTGCAGATGCCTTCCTGTCTAGTCACAGATAAATATATGGAAAGAGTGCCCAGGCCAGCAAGAGGAAACAAAGATGTGGACTGATATATAAGTGCTACAGGCTAAGCACAGCCAGTCTTTCATGGTCACCCTTATCCCCAGGTCCTCATGCAGCCAACTTCTTCCTAGCTCTTCAGATTTTCCCCTGCCACTTCTTCTTATGGTTCCTTTTTGCTTCCTGCCTGCAGCAGCAAAGCACACCTCGATCCTAGGGAGTTGAGGTGGAGCAGAACCCTCACTCCTGGGCTGAGCCAAGCCACCTCTGCCAGGTAGGAGTAGATTCCTCCAGCATCTCTGTCCTGGCTGCTGCAGGAGGCACAGTGAACCTCTGAGCCATCCTCCCCTCGCCTTGTGCTCAACAGATCCCTGTCCCCAGGGCTGCTCTGAGCAGCTCCTGTCACAGTCCTCCTCCACAGCCATCCTGGCTCTTATCTGCCAGTGGTTTTCCCACTGACTCACCACAGCCTCTCCAATGCCTGTCAACTGAGCAGCCTCTTAAGGGAACAGAAGCTCTGAGGTGCTTGGAGAGGCTGAGCTAGGAGAAAACAGTCCCAAGAGGCAAGGCTTTCCCAACTTCATTATGCATACAGCAGTCAGTGTTGGTGCCAGTAAATAAACTCTAAAGACCTAATATTAACCTATTTATTTACTGACAACCAATTTCAGGGTTGTGTTTTGGGATGAGGAGGGGCTAGTAGTCAGCTGTTGTAGGATTTTTTCATGCTGACTGGCAGCTGGCATCATAATTTCCAAAAGAGCACAGAAAGGTTGGTTAATAGTGGCCATAGGCAAAACTGAGAGGAGAAGGAGTAATGTAGAGGCCTCCTGGGAAATCTGTTTGGTAAACAGGGCTGTTTGCAGAGCCCCAGATGATCCATCAACCAGTAAGGCCTGAAAGAGGCAAGAAAGGAAGGGTTTAGGGGAAAAAGAAATGAGTTGCCACCCTGGGGAGAAAAGAGAAGGGAATCTCAGGATTTATAAAAATGCAGTTCCCAGAGAGAAAAGACGACAACCCACGCTTCCAATTGCAAACACCATGGAGCTCAGTGCAGGGCTTGGGCTGGGGTGCTCCCACCCAGTCCTCAGCCACCCCAGAGTGCCTGTCCTTACCTGCCCATCCTCTCCTTCTCCACAGCCTGCGAATCCATGGCAGACACGGTGTTCAACGCCGTCTGGACCCTGGGCTGCCGGCCCTTCATGAACAGCCAGAGGAGCGCCTGCATTTGCAGCGAGGAGGAGCGAGATGAACTGTGAGGAAGAGCAGCCGCCAGTCTCCGGGAGCCGCTGCCAGCGTCCCCTCCCCAGCACAGTGACTCCTGTCAGCCCTCGGGCCCAGCATGGGATGGGGGACCTGGGCCAAGCTCTGGGCAGAGCAGAGACAGCCTGTGAACACAGAGCAGCCGTGCCTGCTGTCCACCACAGATGCAGCTCAACAGCCCCACCGCCCCTGTCCAAGTCCGCCAGCCAGCAGGACCTGGTGCCAGTTCTCTCCATGGACCGATCAGGAGTGGCAAGCAGGATGCAGTGCTGGTTATAAACACGGGGCTCACCTTGAATACACACTATTACCTCCCCCGACCCTGTAACTCTCTAATTTGCAGTGAAGGCATTAGGTTTCTGCAAGCCCTGTGAAATTCCCAGTCCATGGATATGCTATTTACATTTTTGCACCACTGGTGACAGACTGAAGAGGGGTAATTTGCTTTCAGGACATTGCTCACACCCATCCCTGGCATTTTCCATCCTGTCATTACACAGCCTGACAGCCCTGCATATTTAAATACTTGGTGGGTCCTAAACTGATTTAAGACATCTGGAGATTTGTTAAATGTGAGTTAAGGAGAAGGGCTTCAGGTGTTTGTGGTACATAATTGATATTTGGGACCAAAGGCCACCATTTATCAGATGTGAAATCACAGCCCTCTCCCCCAGCCTCAGGAGAGGAAGCCACTTTTCTTTGCCAGTGTCATCCCCCTCTATTTAATTACTTTTCTCCTATACCATTTAACAAAGCTTTGCCCTTAGGATCCCTTTTTACACAAAATGGCTGGGTATCCACCTCCGTTCTCTTGCATGAGGGAAATAAGAAGCTCACAGTGGCCTTGGATGAGATATTCCAAATTCTGTATGCTTATCTGTCAGGTGACAGGACTTACGTGCTACCTCTGTGGGGCTGCTATCAGCAGCCTCAAACACCATTCCTTCTAAAACGTGGTTAATACTCCCAATCTGTTTTGGGGAGCTTTCGTTGCATGCAAATCCAGAATTTAAAGTGGTGCATGGCATTTCATCTCCACAGAACACTGGCAGACAGCTTTCAGCTGGGTTTCTTGTTGGAAGGAAGCTGCTACTGGGTGTGCGTGTGCCGTGCCACGTAAATATTTCAGCGGCTCCTGCAAACGTATTTATGGATATGTTCTTCCATCTGCCACAGAGAAGTTAAGGCTGCAAAAGGGTGATTTAATAAGAGTGGAAAGAGTCTGTCTTGGTTGCTTTTCTTCCAGTTTAAATGGGTTTAAAATGCGACAAAATGATAAATTATTTAAGCCATGTGTTCCTGCTCCTGCCCGTCATCTTTGCCTTACAGCAAACAGCAATGAGACGTTCAGCTGGCCCCAAACAGGCTGGAACAACAGGAGCCCACCGGTACCCAGAGCAGGAAAATGGAAGTGACTGTGGGGTGTACTGTGATGCTTTCCATCACAGAGGACTTCAACACTGATCAGATGTAATAACCTTTCCTAGCTAGGCTAATGCCACTGGAGAGGGAACGCTGCATTGCCAAGGCTCACCGCTCTCTCGGAGCATGAGGCTGGACAGACAACCTTGATTATCCAAGAAACACATACTTTTGGTTAGGGATGGGAAGGAAATATTCCTCATTCCAGACACTTCCCAAACTTTGTATTTTGTTGGTGAAATGGTGCCCGTGGCCAGTTTAAATGTGAACGTACTCTTACGATTAAATGACAAAAAATAAATGAAAATAGCTATATTGTCTATGCTCGATAGCTGACTGGATGGCAAATGTCTTAAATTATTTCAGTTCAAGTGATATCAGATTAAAGCCAAGCAACTGCTGGCAGGTGATGACATACACTGGAGAAATCAAAGGGCTCTGAACAAAATCTCTGTCACTGATGCACTGGAGACATCTCTAACATAAATCCTCATTTCTCCATGCTTCCAGACCACCATTCATCCCCAAACCCTACAGACTGCTGCAAGCAGGCAAGATACTGAAGAAGTTCATTTTTCACTGTGGTAATCTGAAAAACCCCACCAGCAGCTCTACAAGGAAATATTTGAACCTTCAAGTGGTGGCAGTGAGTCCAGCAAACCACCAGGTAGTCCTGAGTGGGAGCAAACCAGCGCAGGAGCTCCAGTAAAACTGCATCCAAACTGCTAAACTGCTTCCCCTCCGTGCCACTCCTGCTATCCAGTGATGTACAGCCACGGAAGCAGCTGATCACAGGATTCTCCAGGCTGTTGCACAAATCTTGGGTCATCTTCAATTCCACCCTGCTCTGGACACAAAGACACCACTTTGCTCATCCCATGGCTTCCTCTTGACAGTGCATTGGCAGGACTGTTTTCAGCTGCAGAGTGGAAAAGCTGCTGCACATGAATTTGTCAGAAAGAAGCAAATAACGTGCACAATAACTGAAATAAGCCAGGAAAGGAACTTCTCCCTGCATCACTCCCCCTGCATCCCCCCTTCCATATGGACAAACAAGACCAGTTGATTCTCCAGAAAGCACCAGATAATTAATTTCATTTCCCAGCTCTTGTTTTATCAAAACAAATATATTTAGCAAAGGCTGCCTGAACAAAGAAGTGACAGTGGGAAACTGCCCCTGTGGTCCTAGTGCAGACATGAATCAGCAGAACAGCAACCCTAGGAGAAGCCTTTTTCCTTCCTTTTTCTTTCACATATGGTTAGATAACACATGAAAAGTGTCTTTCCATTTATACCCACTTATCATCATAGAAACATTTTTGTTTACACTAACACATATTCCCAGATTGGAAAAGCAGCCATGAAGCTATTTAGAAAAAATATTAAACTCTCAGCCATTAAATGTTCATTCCTCACTGGAATCTCACTTGCCAGAACAAATAAATCTGTGAAATAGGCTGAAATGTTTGAGGTGATTTGTGACTCCCTTCTAAATGGTGCCTTCAAATGGATTCCCCTTCCATTTGAGAGCAGCAGGAAATTTTAGCTTTTGCAGCAATTTGGCTGCTCCAAGCAAAGCAGAACACAGGTGATGAAGGCTGGAGGGCTTCCAGCAGATGTCCAAACACGCAGGACAGAGCTGCACACTGAGAAGCTTCTTGCAGAAAACCTTGGGAACGCACTGCAGTGCCACTGCCACTGGTGGAGACGGACCCTTCCCCTCTCATCCTCCAGCCCTGCCTCTCCTACGTTGTCCTTCACTGCTGGCTGTGCTTCCTTCCTCTCACCCCACATCCCTAATCCTTTACCACACAGCTCAATGAAGCCCAGAGGAGCCTGAGCCGATTATGTCCATTAACATTTCCTTTGGAAGGAGCATGACAGCCCGAAAAGATTCCTGACAACCACGATGCCACCACGATCACCAGTAACTGTGTCTCCTGCCACGGCTGCTCAGACAATGCTGCCATGTCTCCTGCCACCAGGCTCACTGGGGACAGCCCTGTCCCGAGAACTGCCCACACGACCAATGATTGCTATAAATAATTAACGTGCATTCCTCTAACCCTTTGCTGGAACCATGGCCTCTCTAACCAGGGCAATGCATCACAACTCCCAAACAAACACTTGGTAGCAGCACACGTGGGAGGGGGGTGTTTATAGATGTTTAATGGTGTTTCTCTTACAATCAAGGTGCTATAGCACTTAGGAAAGACATATTTGGTGGTGGGAGAAGAGGAAGAAGAATAATGATACACTAAATACAAGAGGAAACACTATTAAACTGCATGCAATTATCAAAAGCCACTAAAAAAATCAAATCTCATTAAATACCTTTTGCTATTTAAAACCACATTTAAATGTGCCTGTGATAGATGTGAGCTCTAGTTGCCTGTAATGATAACTGCATTGCTCCAAAGAACTTACACATGATGAAATATATTTTATACATGTTTTTATTAACAGTCACCCAAAGGCTTCGGCATCACTCACAGAGCTGCACAGCAAACACACTCAGCTACGATACTATTTGTACTGTCTGATGCAAGAAGGGCTTGGATAACATTTGTTTAGTCAAGGACAAACAGTCCTGGGGCCTGTAGGTGGATGTAGGGAAGGACAAAATTGGGTAACATTTCCAGCCTGCAAGGAAACAGGGTCCCTTCAGCTGAAGGGGTGCTGGGGAGAAATGCAGATAAAACCAAACTGTTCTGCAGTGCAGGTCACGCTCCAAGGGCTGCCTCGTGGGCCCAAAATACTTCAGGAATAATCACCACAGAGCTAAGGAAATGAGTCCTGAGGTTCAAGCGGGGCTTCAACAATACCTCCCGTTTCTCAAACCACCACAACAGAGGCATTGATAAGGAAGGCCAGGGATGCTGTTCCAGAGGGCGGGTGTCAGTCATCAAAGTCGATTCTGATGGGGCCTCCTGTCAGGATGTGGTTTGCCACGTGAACAGATTCCGTCTCCTGCTCCTCCTGCTCCGCCGACCTGCGCACGCGTCGCCGGCAGCCCTGGGCGCAGCGCGAGGTCTCGTCCAGCGCCCCGCACACGAGGATGCGGCAGTGCAGGAACACCTCCTGCGGTGGGGACACAGCGGCAGGGTCAGTGCACAGCCCTGGCAACCACTGCCACTGCTGCCAGAGCACGAGCCACACCATTCCCAGGGCACAGGGCCTGTGCCCACCATCGCCATCCACAGCCAACCTGGCTGCTCCGGGTGCTTCCTTGCGTGCCCTCTCCAGAGTGCCTGGCTGAGATCTCAGAGCCAAGGGTGGAGAGACAGGGAATAGGAAGGCATGAAATGATCCTCCAGAGGAAGGGATGAAAATGCCAGGAATCAGCTTGGAAGAGCTTGCATGGACTGGCAGGAGCTGCACGTCAAGAATGCGTGAAGCCTCGCAAGGACTGATGAAGACGCGCAAGAGAATTTCAAGTGAGCTGGGAAAACAAAGCCAGGGAACCGAGGGGGAAAAGGAGGGAAACGCAGGGTGATGAGGGGCTAAGTTGAGGGAAGGACAATGCAAAGAGCAAGGAGACAGCTGCCTTTTTTCCTGCACAGCAAAGGCAGTGACAGGATTGCTGCTTCCTGCCCTGTCAATGACAAGGAGAGCAAGCAAGATCCCTGCAAGCAGCAGTCACAGAGACTTGGTCAATGGAGAGGTTTGAAGCAGAATCCTTTGGCAGGATGGGAGGATGCAGGTTGGAGGCAGCAGGGGCAATCAGATAGCCAAGGAAAATTTCTGAATTTTAGAAGATCTCATCTGTTTTAACCCTACTGGGGCTCTCCGGTAGCTGGAGCAGCAGCTTTATACCTTTCAGAGCAGGCAGTGTTGGCTGAGCATAACAATGACTGGAAGATCCGATTTCCTCCAGCATAGAAAAGGAAAGCTATTTGCATTTGGAAAAATGGCATTATCCTTCCACTGTCCTCCCACTACAGAGCTTCTGCCCCAGAGAGACAGCCTGGTCTCACATTGAATTAAGCACTGTGGTGGCCTTCTGTCTGGAATCCTGGCATCTGTACTCACAAGAGCTCGAGAAGACACAAGGTTGAAGAGATCCCAAACTAAAAACGGTGTTGTTTTAAAGATAGGACACTGTGAAATGTGCCTGGTGACTGAGAACACTTCTCTCACCCAGCATACAAGGGTGGACCACCCTGGAAGCAGCAATGATTTTAGCCTGCTGTGGCACTGATGTTCCAAAACTGTCCTTCATGTTTTAATTGTAGTTGTTTTCATCAATCTCTCCTCAAGTACCTGTGTCAGGCTCCTGTAAGATGCAACTGCTGGAACAGGCACAGCAGCACCTGTCTTGGGCCAACCATTCCATACCCTTTTCCAACTTAGTGCCGAGGCTTCTCGGCCGTATCAGGACTGATAAAATACCTAAGAGTTGAGTTTTGAGCTTACCTTGTTGTCTTTGCCCACAAACTTGAACACAGGAACCTGGAAATGCTTGGCAAGATGGTCCTTTGACGTGTACTGCTTCACGGACTCATCAGAAACGCAGCTGAGGGGAGCAGAGGGATAGGCTTTAATGGGTTTTCCAGAAATGGAAAGAGAAAAGACATTCCAGCCTACTTAACCAGAGAAAGAAAAGGAGGGATTGGCTCTCTCAGGCTCAGCCACCATCTCTGCTACTTCCTCTTTGGCCACAGGAGAAAATTTGGGAATGATGGGGAAAAACAGCAGCAGTGCTAATAGCATCTCCAGACAGGGAACAGCTCAGCAGCAGAGGGCTGGCAGGACGTGGCCCAGTCCCCTCAGAGAGGGACTGCCAGCAAGCTGCAGGCAAGTTTGTCCTCGTTTCACCTTCCTGTGCAACAGTCTGCAGTGCTATACACCACAGAATGTGGCATGCGCTTACTGTACACACATACATATGCACATAAATTATGCTTAAAATGAAGCAGCCTGCACCCACATTACTAAAATATGACAGATAACGAAAACAACAAAAATCCAGATTTACTTTGCTTTATATCATTTACATTTTTCTTCCTGCTGGACTTGGTCAAAGAGCTCAAATTCACTACACCAAAAATTTATTATTTCAGTTTTTCCATCACTAGCAATACATGATTTTATGAGAGGTCACAGAACTGCAAGAAAATAAGCTGCTTTTACAACAAGTTACATTCCAGGTGCAGCGTACCTATAAACTATTACAGCCCATTTAGAGTTTGACAGACAAAAAGTTACGGTGGCTCGATAATTACTGCTGGTTATTGCAAAACTTTGTGCATCTTAACAGGCCCTGATGCTGCTGTGAAATTGCATTGCAATGCAGCTCATCTTTTCTAGCAAGTTAATTCCAAAAATGTGGACGCTGAAAGATATTTTAAAAAAACCAAAAAACAAAGCAGTGGTGGAAGAGACAAGAGGTACTGGTGTAGCTCAAAGTCCTGCT
Source organism: Corvus kubaryi (assembly GCF_017639235.1). Taxonomy (NCBI): domain Eukaryota; kingdom Metazoa; phylum Chordata; class Aves; order Passeriformes; family Corvidae; genus Corvus; species Corvus kubaryi. Next base: position 3,086,179 of record NW_024580661.1, on the reverse strand, counting down.
CTTGCAGCAACCTCCAGCTCCCCTCTTTACATGAGACGTGTGCATGGCATTGTCAGCAATGCCGATGTTTGACATGTTCAGCTGTAAAAGAGCAGTTCTGCCTTCACTGGAACATTTGGGAATCTCTACATTGTGAAAATTCCTTTTTAAAGAAGGCATCTGATCATAAGGAATGACAGTTAAAGACTTTTCATAGGTGACTGGCCAAGCTCTGCAGCCATGAAGTCAACTCATAGGCATGTTCTCATTTGTGAGCATATAAACTGTGATGATTATTGGACACTGGCTCAAACTGACTCCTGAATCCCAGGTTTTCCAAAGGTTCTCCACACTAGTGGAAGGAAGTGATTTGAGGCTAGGGAGAGGGAAAGTGGAAGAACAACATGAAGGAATCAGGGATACATAGACAAAACCAGCTCAGAAACCTTTTGAGTCACAGGGATGAGCCCTTTTGCATTTGTGGGGCCAGACCATATCCCACTCGCCTAGGAAACCTTCAGAGACCCTGCTTCCCACTTTGGAGAGGTGAGAAGAGACAGCTGTGGAAGGAAAAGGGGTGAGCCTGGTCAGGATATGGGGAAAATAACCCTATCCCTGTGCATAATGTGCTTAGGTTTGGGGAGCAGAGTGGCAGTGCCATGGGGAGCTGTGCTCTGACCCTCTTACTCAGGGTTGCAAGGTTAAAAGGAAGGCTTGGACAACAAAATACCCACCTCAGCCTAACAAATGGGGCAGCCTGAGGCGTAACGAGATGAGCTTTGCAATGGAACTACCTTAACCACCTCGTGCTCTGCCAAATCACAGCTCCTGACCTCATCGGTGACATGACCTTGCTCCAGATGCCCCAGAGAGCTTCAGCGTTTATCAGCTGTGCCATCGGTCAATGCCTTTGTTTCATTTTGTTTTCAGAAGGCAGGGAATTAACAGAGAAGAAAGCAGTAAACAGAGTTTTCCCATTCTTCAGTCCAAGGTATAACCCCTCCAATTTAAACAGAGTTTCCCTTTGGAAGATGCAGTTAACTATTTCAGGTCTGATCCTACAGAAACCAACATAAAAATCCCATCTTTATTGCTATGGGCTTTTGGGGCTGGATTGCTAGAAGGAAACTGGGTTATAACAGAAGTGTTTCGAGCAGGGACAACTTAGCAGTGTGTTCAGCTAGTTTAATTTTGAATCACTGGGGACACTGGGGTCTGCAGTGACAGCTGCAGAGTGGAGCAGCTGGATGAGGCTCCAGCCCACTTTTGTGCCTTCAGTGAAGTTTTAATGCCCTCTGCAGGTACCAAGAAACTGCTGGTGCCATAAATCCTCCAAGGAGTTCTGGGGTGAATTCAAGAGATGACATTTCCTGCCTTCTCCCTTCTCTATCCAGCTCAGGTTTTGGCTGCTGTTTTGAATGCCATCATTTTCACTCATGGGGAGAAACAAATGAATGTTTGGAACCTTGACTCTGTCAAGGGTCCACGGGAACAGCCAAGCCAGGGAGTTGATAAAATCAATTTTTCCATTACAGATCTGCTCATAAAGCCCAGAAATGCTGGGCACAGAAGGACTTCAGCCTAGGATGGAGGGAGAGCAGGCTAATGCTGAATCCTTCATCAGAAGGAAATGAAAACAGTATTTTTGGGTACTTTACATGCCAGGACCCCTTTTGCTACAAGACAACCACACAGGACTTGCCATCAGCAGCTGTAACAGTGGATGATTTAGTCTGGCAGCTGAGGACATAATTGTTGTCATCATTAAATGGTCTGGCAGGCAACATACAGGACTTGGACAAGCACAGTCCCTTGACTACCAGGCTACAGCTCTTGGGTATGTCTTAGATATTCCTTTGGCTGGATTTCCCTCCCTAGAGGACAGCAGACTGACCTCACAACTGTGACATTTCCTCAGAGCCATCTGGTTAAGCTGCTGCATGCAAAACTCCACAGCAATGCTGTAGCATGGCACGGTCATTTTAGCACCCAAAAAGGTGTCTGGAAAGAGGGATCATCTTAGGAGCCACAGCTGAGCCCACAGAGAGGCTTCCCAAACCTCTGATGCAAAAATCACTACAGTAAACCCACAGATCTGCACAAAATTATTTTTAGCATATCCTGGAAAGATCACTAACCCCAAACATCTCAAAAAATTACAGCCAAACTGAAAGACCCTAGGTTTATTACACTGACAGGCATCAGGGAGAGCAACGCGAGGGATTCTCCTGGAGCTCCTACCTGGACTAGCAATGGACTCTTGTGGCTCGTGCTGTAAGAAAGCCATTATGAGAAAATTCAGAAAGTTGCTCCGGTTGCTGCGGCAGCTACCTGGCAGCAGCACATGGCCATGGGGGCTCTGCACATGGGCTGGCAGAGAGAGGACATCAGGAAAGAGAATCTTTTCTACAGGAGCCAACTCAATTATCCACAAGGCCAGTGACAGGGAATATGTCCTGTAAAGGCTGCACTCAGAGGAGCCTCTTTCACTGCCTCCCACTGCTTCTCCCAATTACTTTTGATGGGACAGGTGGTTTCAGCTTGATGGCTGCTGGTGCTCGCTACAAGCATGGCAGACAGGCTGCTGGGGAGAAGGGATAGTGTTTCCTGCATCACACAGACAACTGAGCCCCACTGCCAATTCCCATTAAATTGCCAGCCAGAGAGGGAACAGTGAACTCACCCATCTTGAATCAGGTAGTACTTCAGGATCTCATCAATTTTTGAGGTGGGAGTGGCAAAGCAGCTCTCCACCAGCGTCTCCAGTCCACTGACGTGCACCAAGGGCTCAATCCCAAAGTACAGAGAGTCCCGAAGCTTAAGGGTGGGAAGAGCACCCCTGTAGGGCTCATCGAAGTCTTTGTCTTTGAAGATCTCCAGAGTGAAGGGAAAGATGCCCTGGCTGCGGCTCATGATTTCCAGGGGAGAGTTCTTGAGGTTGGGCACGTAGCCCTCGGAGATGGTGTAGCGGCGCGGGAACTCGCAGGTCACCGGGATCAGCAGCTTGCTGGTGCGGACAATGATGTCCCCATTGCTCCCCGGGGTCTGCTTGGGCAGCCCAGTCACCAGGTTGGTGGCAATGATCTTATCATTTATTACCTGCAGTGAAGAAAGGGGAGATCACTGAGAAAGACCTCTCCGGGCTGACACTCAGAGTGGCCACTGAAGGCCCAGCTGGTGAATTTACAGCCCCCAACCAGAATGATGCTCATTCTCACAGACCAACTAAGGACCTCGGTTTGCTGCCAGCTGCAGTGCACTGCACTTCTGCTACCCCTCTGCTAAGGTGAGCTCTCTGGGTCCCGAGCAGTTGCCAGTTTAACCTTTGAAACATTATCAGGAGACCAGAATCTGTCTCAGCAGGAGGGTGAAGAGTGAGGGCACTACTACCTTCTACCCCTGTGAAGCGGGAGGTGAGCAGAAAGCAGCACCCATGCTGTCAGACACACTCCACTGGAGGGGGGATGGAACAAGCTCCCTGACTTTGGAATGCCAGCCTAGGTCTACTCTGGGTAGCTGCACGGCAACACAGGACACAGCTCTGAGGGTACAGCTAAATCAACTTTATTCCCCAAGTAAGCCACAGCCAAATCCCCAAATCCCAGAGACTGGACAGTATACATACATCTACAACAGTACCACAGGACTTCAAGGAGAAATGGATGTTGACATGAGTGCCATTGGACACGCCTTTGCACGAGGTGTTGATGAGGGAAAGGTCCAGGCCTCCAACTAGGTCCTTTGGGATGCTCACCTCAATAGAGCTGGACTTGCACAGCACTGGAACTGCAAGAGAAGTGCCCAGAGTAAGAGTCTGCGCTACAAACCTACCAGTGAGCTGGGGAAGGGCTATACCAGTTATAACTGGGAGAAAAAGGGGCATCATACACAGCATTTATGATTATGATCTTACCACAGTAACCTAACCACCTATCTTACATTCCTCACCTACACAACACAAACCAGAGCTGCCACTGCCCCAAATTCTCCAGCCACAGCAATGTCTCAGAAAACAATGAAGACAATCACTGCACTTGCAGCTGTGCTTTCCAGCTTTGCTTAATACTCAGCACAGATTGGATTGATATCTCTTGCACTGCTGTGTCCTGGGAAGAGCCTTTGCCAGATATGGGTATCAAATTCACAACACCCCAGGCAAAGCCATTTCTAAAGACCCTTAATCAGATTTTACATCAAACCCAGAACACGCTGAAACAAGGCAGAGTAATGCCATAGAGATACCGAGCTAAAATGGAAGCACTTCAAAATGCCATAATAATATTTTTATAAGCAATAAACCCAGCTCTGACAAACAAACCCAATTAGCTCACTCATTCCACCTCCTTTCAACCTTTAAATTTTAATACAGGCCTTCGTGTGAATTTTTTAAAATTAAAATTTCATTAAATAAGAAGCAAGAGAAAACAGAACTTGGACAAAATAAAAAGGAAGAAAGAGAGAAAAATCTTCAATAAAAAAGTAGTTGCTGTATATGTATTCCTTGGGATTATACATATCTGTTCAGTTAGAGACAGGATAAACATACTGGTAGCATATATCCTGGTTTCAGCCAGAAAAACAAACCCTTTGCAGGATTTACAGTTATTAAATTTTAAAACCCCACGACAAAACTTTTTTGCAAATATACTAGCTTCCCAAGATTTTTGCCAACACTAATTGTAGTCCCAGTCCTTGACATTCCTATGACCTGCCATCCCTTAATTTCAGTCATTAATTATATAATTTAGGATTCTGGGTATTTATAAGGCACACTGCTAAAACAGGCACTTCAACCCCCTTTAAAAATTTCCCTCTCCCAGCTAAGGTATTTGCAACAGTCTCTGAGTACCTTCAGGGAGGATTTTTTATTAAAAGCTGGTAATTTCAAAGTGAGATGCTAAAATGTATGCAGAGTACCCAAAGCAATATGTTCCCATAATGACATTGCTGGGTTAGGACAGAAGCTTAAAGAACTAAAAATTACCTTAACCTTCCCTCCACTGGCAGCAGAAGGCAAGTGGGAATAACTGAGCATGTCAAATGGCACAGCTCAGGAGCAAAGGGACTTTGAGAACACAGCACAATGCAGACAGAGAGGAACATCCTTTGGAGGACTGATTGGCTGGTTTAAAGGCTCGCTGTTCTAGCAACTCCTTAACAAACAAGAAATGTACTGCTTTTATAAAGGTGACATTCAGGGCAAGAGATTCGGATCCCAGCTGCAATTCTCTGAAGTTCAGGACTGACTCGGTTCAGGATTTCTCTATTTCTACATGTCTTTGACTGGCACAAAGTGGGAGAAAGAAAACACTCCACTTTCCCTGTGCTCTGGAGCTGCAGGAGCTGTCGGTGTGCCCTCCACCACCTGGACACAGAAACCAGGGAAGGAAACCTCTTGACTGAAGCCAACCCGTGGCTATTTGGGAAAATCCCAGTCTGTGCCAGTCAAACATTTTAGTTCTTCCCCCTCACACTCCGCAGAGCACCTGTGAGCACTGGGAAAGCCTCCTCATTTTCACTTTAGACTCTGCTTTGCACCGATGCCTCTGGGTACCTGACTCTTGGGAGGAAGCTTCTGTGGTGAGTCCAACGCTCATTTCTCTGTCTGCTGTTGTTGCTGGCATCATATTCCAGCCTCTGGCTCCTTCCTTGGCCTTTCAAAGTGCTGCAGCTTGGAGCAGAGGTTATCTTCCTGCACAGACTGCTCAGCGGAACAGGCTCTCTGGTGCCGGGGAGCCCTGACCCACTGCCACGAACATAAACCCTGCTTACCTGCACAAAAAGTTTGGGCAGAGGACAGGGGAAGAAGAGCATTTTATCCCTACTCTTCAGGAATAAGTGAGGTACTAGAATGGGCTGCAAAATTCTAGGATGGCCTGCAAAATTCCAAGTATTTTGCTGGCTGGTATCTTTGTGGAAAACCTGTAGCCTGTAGACTGTGATTTCTGTGGAAGATTATTAATGTTTGCTCTGAACATAGAGACAGTGCAGAGGAGGGTAGAGAGGCTGCAGATCCAGTTCAGGCAACTGTGCCTACCCTACACTGTTAATTGAACCAATATAAACCTGATTAGGTGTCATAAAAAAATGTGTGGTACAGTTCCATATCTGCTCAGAATTGCAGACCACAGCATGGGGACATAAATTCACGAATGCAGAAGAACAGGCAATTTCACTTTATGAGATGCTGAATCCCGAGCCCCAGCCTGGCTCCCAGCAGTGCTGCTGCTCTCATTAGCAGCCTCACAAGCAGCAGAAACCCTGGCTGGGAAATGCAGGACTTCCAGCCCTGCTGGGGTTGTCTCAGGGGCCCAGGACTGAAAAACAGCGCTCTGTTCTGACCTGTATCTGTCAGCCAAACCTTCCATCAGTGAGTGTAATCACAGCTCTTGGAAGTCCCCACCTCGGCCTCCCCACCAGCACTGCTGGATCCCAAGTGTGCAGTGCTCACCCTTGGGAGCCCTGCATTTCTAAAAGGCTTGAAAAGCAGAAATTCCATCAAGTAGAATCATTCTAACTTCTTCTCTGAGGCATATCTGCCCTTCTGGCCACCATGAACCCTGGATCTGTCCCTCCACCAACTGATGCCTGAGCACTCTGTGACACATCAGGCTGCAGGAGATTCTGTCACCAGACATCCAGGCAACACCAGACTGCTGGCAGCCTGGACGTATTTGCAAAAGTAATCTTTGCAAAAAACAGGGAGCTTATTTATTCCATGTGCATGCCATAGGCACAAGTGACTCAGCAGGAAGGACTCCCCATGGAAAGTTCAGATGGAAGGTTCTCCAAGGATAACGCTGCCCTTGCCTCTACACAGCAGAGGCAACAGTCAATTTTTAGATGCTATCCCGGGCACTTCTCCAAGGGGCAGCAGGAGCACCTAATATCAAAGCTAGTGCCCTGCTTCAAGGCACAGGAATACTTACTGGAATGGCATACTTGGAAAAAAACAAGCCTCTCTCTTTAGCTCCGTTCTTGGAAGGGACTGGACCACTTTAGCTGAGATTTTGAAGTTTGAGCATAGAAAATGTCAGTTCTAACAGTATAGATCTGTCAGAGGTGTGCACAGCTGGAGCAAAGCAGTATAAAGGGAGATGTTAAGCAGTATTAATTGTAAGGGAACGCTGCCTTACAATTAACATGATGCACTCAAGCTGGGGCCTGTGGCTGTTATGCCTGGATAGAAGAGCAACATCTTCAGGCTCTCTCTTTTGCACGGTCTGTCATTAGTAACAAAGCTCCATTAACCCAACTGGAAAGGACAGACTAAGAGAAGACAGCAAAAACAAGAAGAAAAATTCCTTCAGACATTCTTTTGGGGGACAGAGGCTGCCAGGAGATTTTGTTGACCTACTTTGGCAAGTGTGGTTGTCTTCTGACAGAACGAGTCCCCTGGGACATTCACACTGGTAGGTGTCTTCCACTTCAATGCAGGTATGGCTGCAGCCTCCGTTGTTATTGTGACAGCCTTCAATTTCTGGGAAAGAAAGGAAAATCAGCACATCCTCCAGGTCCCAGCATACTTCTGACCAGCCAAGGGACTGCACAACACAGCTCAAAGGCCACAGCTTGTTTCCAAGAAAATGAGGTGAAGACTTTTTTTTAATTGTACACTTTCCTGTGATTGTCATTTCACCATGAGGTTATCAAGGAATTCTATGGAAAAGCTCAGTAAATTAAACCCCATGCTATAGCTGACATACTGAATGGGCAGTCAGCAGCTTAGCACTTCAAGAATCATAGAATTACAGAGTGGCCTGGGTTGGAAGGGATCTTAAAGATTATCTCCTTCCAACCCCCCTGCCATGGATGCCACCTTCCACTATCCCAGGCTGCTCCAAGCCCTGTCCAGCCTGGCCTTGGATACTGCCAGGGATCCAGGGGCAGCCACAGCTGCTCTTGGCACCCTGTGCCAGGGCCTGCCCACCCTCCCAGGGAACAATTTCCTCCAAATATCCAATCTAAACCTACTCTCTGTCTGTTTAAAACCATTCCCTCTTGTCCTGTCACTACATGCCCTTGCAAACAGACTCTGCAGACATCCTCCTAAACTAATTTTTTATGTTGTTTCTTACTTCAAAAGGGGGAGGAAAATCCTCTTAAAACTTTGACCACACTCCCTCCCTTCATCACCAGCAGAATGAAAGCCCTGAGCTTTGCAGGGGAGCTGCCTTGGGGAAGGACAGCCCCACAGGTGGCCAGCTCCTATTCCCAGCAGGAAACACTGGAGAGAGAGAAGATGATGTGCTCATTCCCTCGGGGTTTCCCAGCTGTGAGGGAGGTGGGCATACCAAATCCCCTTCGTGGGCTGAGAATAAAACTCTGCTTCTAGGAGTTTAGCAGGAATTTTGCAAGCTTGTGAGTTTTAGGCTTCAAGGTTGGCTCAGGGAAAGCACAGGTTCATGGTGTAAGGTTGATTCACTTCCTAATTTTCCCCCATTTTGAAGTGCAGAGGGGAGAGGGCAGCACAACTAATTGGAGGAGTTGTCAGGTCTTCTCTTACATCTCCTTTGTTCAGATGAGGACACTCTGAGGATCTGAGCTTTTTGTAAAACATATTCCTAGCCACTGCAGCTGCAGAAAAGAGCCCGAAAGGTCATCCAGATACATTGTGAAGAGTCTGAGAATTTAAGGAAAGTAAGGCCATTTCCAGTTCTTGCTGGCTTCCTATTATAAAGAAAATAATAGAGGATCATGATTTTTTCTTTCAAATAACCTTAACTGATTGGTTTTTTTAACCCTTTGGGATGAATATGCTAGATAAGTACTACTGTTCTCAGTAAAATAACAGTACATAAGATAAGCAAATCATAAATATAGAATATTTCTCCCTGAGCCTACCATCAGAAATGACTGTGTGGTTTTCACTAAAATGTAAAGAAAAGAATGGAAATCCCACACTCAATCCTATACAATGCATGGAAAATAACAGTCCAAACACCCCATATGAGTCAAAGTAATGGGTAAAGCATCATCATGTAAATTTTTAGATACTTTAATCTCTACTCAGCCTCACCACCTCACGTAATCAAGCTAAATCTCTTGCATTTGTTCTTTTTAGCAACAAGCTGTGACGTGGCTCACAGCTCACATCCCATTCTCTGACGGCTCACAAAGCTGAGGGCACATCTTCAGAAATAAAACTCACTAACGAGATTGTAAAAATCCCCAGCAGCAGTGTTAAACTTGTGAAAGGCACCATCTTTCTTACAGAAGGGAAATTAAATGATATATCAAAGGCCCTAAAAGCCAACTCGGGGAATGGCAGAAGGAAACGAGTTTCCAAACAGACTATTCCAGCCCCTGTCAGAAGAGTGCAGCGCTTGGGAATAAAAATCCCACAGCTCGTTTATGTGATGCCCCACCAGCTCAGAGCTGGATGTGGCAAGGACAAAGCCCACAGACCATTTTTGGCCCCACACAACTTGACAAGTACTTAAGGAGCACTCTGCACAGCAGCATTTCCCAGGGAAGTGTCACTACCTGGATGACTGATGTACTGGCAGAGCTCAGAGAGCTGATTTAGCTCTTTTAGCTAGCTGAAAAGTGAGGCACATCTGTAGTTGTTTTTCTTGTCTGAGGCCCCACAGTGTCTGTGAACACCACACAGCAGCTTTGCTGTGAGGGGGCACAGTGCTCTTCCACAGCTCACCACAGAAAACATTAGGCACACGTCAGTTTTTGCTGTGTTTGCCTATTTCTGCTCAGAGATGTTTGTACACTGTTAGTGACAACACATCAGACCTACAATTTGGTCTTTAAGTCACCAGTCTAAATTTATCGAGGGTCTTCAACCTGGCTGTGCCACCACTGGGAAGGAACTGCAGCAGCTGCACAGAGCAGCAGAGCCCACAGACACCAAAGAGCAAAATGCAGCCCTAATCACAAATTTAACTTCTGTCCACAGATTGGCACTCCCTCTCCTCAGTCTCTATCCTGGGAAGCTAAAGTGATCCTCATGCTCTAGTCTAATGCCATGACATTACCCCATACCTAACGTGAGCTGCCAAAACCCAGCACTGCTAAATCTGCCCCCACAAAGCTCTACCACACCAATCTTCAGAGCCAAATCCCAACAACTCCAGCAAGAAGTTCTGCATGGACAACCAATCTTCCAGATCCACCGCTGCCTTTCCCCCACGGAGATAAACACAAGCAAATCCTCACAGAAATGGACGAGGCAGGGAGAACAACAAGGAGATTTCTCTCTGCTTGCTTAGAGGGATATTTTAGTATCAGCCCCTCTGGCAAGCACAGAGGTGATATCAGGGACTTTTAATCCCAGGTGCAAGGAGGCAAGAGAGAGCCAGTGCTGCAAGGGAACGATTTGTACAGTTCCAGCAGCCTGTGGTAGCTGAAGCCTCACCTTCACAGGTTTTCCCATCACTTCCCAGCGTGCGCCCGACCCCGCACTCGCAGCGGAAGGAATTCTTCAGGTTAACACAGAACTCGCTGCAGCCTCCGTTGCTCTGCTCACACTCATTTTCATCTGAAAAAAACAAGCTCTGGAATGCAGTGAATAATCCCACTAACAGTAGTAACACTGACAGTAGCTTTTGAAGCTCTTGGTAAAGCTCTGAAAAGTCCTCCTGACTCTTTTTTAAAGGCTAGAGTTCCCCTGTTTCTGTCTGCCCTTTTTTTTTTTTTAAGGTACTTTGTTCTCTGATATTCTAATTCCTCAACCTGATTTAATCTCTGTGTGTAAAAAGCAAATCAAACAGAGAGTAAGGGACCAACGATCCTCTTGCTGAGCCACAAAATGAATGATTTCTCTTAGGCAGGCCAGGATGCTGGAGTTATCAGTCAAGGCTCACATGGGGTTTCATTAAAACAGCTTAGAAGCTGGCACTTACTAGGTATCAGAAGTTTAAAAACAAGAAGAAAAGTACAGGTCAGAGATGAGCTCTCTCAGAGTGGTCCCACACATGCACAGTACCCACAGCTTGCAGCTGCTGGTGGTGTCTCTTTCCACAAGCAACGTGAATCTAATATTTTAGGCAAAGAATTGGCTGGTACCCTGCTTTGGGAGGCAGGAAGCATGTCCAGGAGACTCACACAGACACTCTGCTTTTCACACGTGTGACAGGCTCCACACCTTCCCTTCTAAAAACAGAACTAAAGCTGCTTAAAAACAGAAGGTGAAGAGGGAAAGGGCTACTGGCAAAGGCATGGAGATGTAGTTAGAAGGGCCTAGAGCTTGTCTTGGTCAAGGGCTGGGCCCAGAAATTCCCCTCACTGGGCTTCCAAGTTCTACAGCACACACAGATCTGTCCCTGCTCTTCCACACCAGTGACAACCAGCACTTCTGGGACACAGGCTGGTTATCTTGAGACTGGATTGGGAGAGTGCTGAGCTGATTTTAACCACAGCTTAGCAGAACATGGATCCAGGTATTGAAGAAATCAAAGGCAATGCACTGAGTTGGTGGATGCATGACAAGAAGTCTAAGACCTTATCTAACCCCTACATGAAAATGTAACTCAGGATGAGCTGTTCTGCTCTGGGATTTAAAGCACATAATGTACTGAGGAGAAACACAGGGAGATTCTCAGAGCTGCTCAGCATTCACAGAATGGTCTGGGTTGGACGGGACCTTAAAGCTCATCTTGTTCCATCCCCTGCCACTACCCCAGGTTGCTCCAAGCCCTGTTCAACCTGGCCTTGGACACTTCCAGGAATCCAGGGGCAGCCACGGCTTCTCTGCTGCATTACTGCAACAGCTTCAGCCCCCCTCTTCAGGGGAGCTGCGAAAGGAAGCACATTCTCTGTTTAGGAAAGACAAACAGGGATTTATTTGGTTTTTCCGTAAGCTGTTCTCAGAGATGCGACTGCACAGTTACTCAGCACAACAGAAAGCTATTAGAAAGATCACAGAGCCACACAAGAGAGGCTGCAGGTAGGTGAACCAGGGTGATCATTCCAGCTGAGGTGTTGTGCCACCTGGGAATCTCGAGAAGCAGCAGTGCAGAAATCCTGCTCAGGGGGGAGATGAAAGCAGCTGCAGCACACACAGACAGGCTCAGGACTCCTGTGCGCCCCCCTGCTGCAGGAAAACCTTTCCTCTGAGCCTGCCACACATTCATTGAGTGTTAGTGCTTGTCAAGGGCACTTCTGTGACTGGAAGGCTTGCACAGAAGCAGCTAATAAATGCTTTTAATTACCTGAGACAGCTCAGTCAGCCATTTGGCTGCAGACAAGTTGAGCTGCTTAAGCAAAAGCCTTCCCCAGCATCACTGTGAGCAAGTATAACCCTGCAGCAGGGCCAGGCTGCTTCTTCCACACACTGGAACGACTGTGGGCCCTGCCCTGGTGCTCACAGACATGAGGTGTGTGAAGAAAGAAACCACCCACGCCTGCTTTGTCAGGTGTAGCTCCTATGGAACAGACTGACCTGCCACACAGCCTCCTAGACCAACTCTACTTTCAGCTTTACCACCAAACCAAGTGACAGATGAGATTTCTTCTGCCCCAAACACCCTTACCTCTTCCTGTGCATCAGTGTGGCTCTACAGCTCCCCAACAGCCACCCCTTCCCAGCCCCTTGATTTGTCCCACAGACCATCTTTTTCCTGACCTCTCAGTCCAGGTGCTCTCCTCCAGCACCACACACACAACCACAGCTATCCTCTCCTCAGATTCCTCCACAAACTCCAAAGCCCATGTTCCCCGCTCTGCTCTCACCTCCTGGCCATGCTGGTCTCTGCCACCAAGTGCCAGCTCACTGAATACCCCCTTGTCAGGCTGCCTAAAACCATTGAAGCTGTGGTAGGACTTACAGTTCTCTGGGTCTCCTCAAGCCCCAGCCCCGAACAATATCCCAAAAGGGCAGGAAGTATGGTGGGGTTTAGTATGCAGCCTTACAGCAGCCAGCAAAACATTTTTTGGAGGAGAGTTATTCAACAGAGCGTGCGAGAGGAAATCTCTAATGCCAGACTGCACAGCATTTCCTGGGTACCACAGTGACACCACATGATCCTGCAAGGAGACTCTGCTACTGCCTTCAGCAGCTGAACCATGCAGAAAGCAAATCCAGCCTCGTAAACATGGAGCTCCAGGGGCACCAGAATGGATGCAGTCACGGGATATCATATCTTGGAACCATTCACAGAATAATAGACCTGTTCTAGGCAGCAAGGGGAAAACTCCTCTCAGGATACCTAACTTTTTGTAGTGCTTTGTAAGGCAAGGGATTGAGATGTGAGCAATGAAACAAAGGGAAGAAAAGCATCAGTAACTGGCACAGCTTATTTCCACCCTTACCAAGGCATGTCTGTCCATCAGGTCCCAGGGTTGTACCCGGGGAACACGTGCAGTCACTGGTGTCCAGGCAGGAGCCCTGGCAATCCACCACATCACAGATATCATAAAAATCTAGGGCATGACAAGAACAATGTCAGCACAAAGCACTGAGCATGCAAAAAACCCACAGTATTTGCCCATCAGCTTCCCACCCTGTGTGCAGTCCATCAGTTACAGACCTGGCCCACGTTGGGAAAGCTGACCTGCTGAAGCTGCTGAGAAACAATCGAGTTTAATTACTGCAAGTCAGAGATGCAAATTTTGACTTTGGTAGCATGGCAAGACAAACCACAGGGGTTTAATGCTTCCACAGGGAGCATTAAATCACTGAGGCCAGGTCAGCTGTGGAAAAATCCTGCTAGCAGAACAAAGCAGGTGAAACTGCCTTGCTGATCCTATAAGGACAGGCCACCACCTGGAGAAGCCAGGAGCCAGGCACCACCTCTCTCCTGCCTCCCAGGGACGAAGGGGGGTCAGTCAGACAGGTGACTTACGCCCACAGTAGGCGTGGAAGCAGACGCTGGGCTTGGTGAGGTGGTACACGTAGTAGCCTCCCGGGCAGGCCTTGACCTCGATGGTGGTGTTCCAGAGGCAGCAGTTCCCGCTGAAGCTGGCGCAGGCCTGGCGCTGGACGATGCCATCGGCCTGGCGCGGGTGGCTGCCGTTCATCCAGATGGGGGCGTGGGTGCCGCAGTGGTTCTCAGGGATGCAGAAGGTGGGCATGGCGTCGCCCGCCATGCCCGTGAAGCGGTACCACTCCCCGTCGATGCCGCTGTCGCACGTGGGCTGCCCGTGCGAGCCGTTGATCTGGTGGTCCGTGTTCCGCCAGGGCTCGTTCAGGCTGATGTAGGCAGAGCAGGGGTCCAGGGCTGCGACACACACAGAGAGCAGCTGGTAGATATCAAACCAAGGTGTTTACTGATAATTACAAAAGCATTTTTTTCTCCATCCCTGACTTAACAGAGCCATTGTGACGGAGAGAGGTCCCTGCGGAGAAAAGGTGATAGCAGCAAACCCATTGCCTTGTGGAAAATTCTGACAGCTCGTCTTGGAGGAACAAGTAAATTAACAGAGCTCTCACAACATTATGCAACAGTCTGACTTGCTGTTTAGCTGACAGGGGGGAAAAAAAACAAGATATGAGCAAATCTAAGGTCCAGGTAGTGATTTTGCCATAGGACATACACCCTGGGAACACTGGATCTAGCCCAGGACAATAACCCTTTGTTCAACTACTAACTGAGCACCTGCAAGCCCCTCCTGAAGTCACTGGTAACTCTCCCAGCTGCCTTGGAACAAAGGACTGTATCTCAAACAGGTTATGCAGCCTCTTTTAAAACCCATGCACAGCCAGAGTCAGCCCTCACAGCTGAGCTGCCAAACCTTTTTATTCGTTATCTTAAAGTGTAGAGGCACGAAGGTCTGAATTGGGACCTTCTGGGGAGCAAAATGTTCAACCCTTTACACAGCTGTGTTCCTTGCAAGCCCGCAAACCCTGCTGATCTGCACAGGAGAGCAGCAGTTTGTGAAGTGTTTGTGGGGGCAAGACACAAACATACACGGACTTCCTGGCAAGTGTGATGCTTGTGATTCCTTCATGCTCAAGGAGTGCGTCCCTTTTCAGAGGCCTTTCTGAACCTTCTGCAAATAGTTAAAACATGAGAGTACCATAGGGAAAACATAAACGAAGAATTTAAGTGTTCATTAAATTTTCAGTCTCCTCCTAATTAATCCTCATTTGGCAGCTACCTCACTGTAAGTCCAGAGGTTCCATTTTCCCTTACATTTAACACCTGATTAAGCACACTTATCCCTGACAAGCAATTCCCTATTAAGCAAAAGGAAAGCTAATACTGCCCTGAGTAAGGAAAATTGACTACCATTTCCTAAAATTAGGCTAATAAAACCAATCACTCTGATAAAATGCATCTTGGACTGCAACAGCCTCAACTTTCCACAGCACATTTATTTGGAAGTTCTAAAGCTGTGCTGTTTTGTTTTGACAACAGAGTGATGGACTTTGGGTGAGGGAGGAATACTGTGCTCTTCCTATTAGAAACACAAATGATCCTGGTTCATTATTTTGATTTGTTTCACTGACTTTAAAGTGGGAACTACGAGTGCTTCAGAGAATGGACTTCAAGTCACTCTTATTTAGCTGTGTCCTCCGTAAACATCTGTCCCACAGATGTGCTATCTCATAGAAATATCTCACAAGTGTAACATCTCTTATGCCTTCCTCAGCCACAGACACATTTTGCTTGGTCTCAAATCCAGCATAAAAGGTAGGAGCAGCTGCCAGAGTCAGAAGCGCTGCAGAGCTGGCACAGGGAATGTGGATCTGGGTTATGAAGTAATCTCTAAGTGCCACAATTCAAAGATATGCAGAGGAGCTAATTCACTGCCACCACAACCAGCCTAGTTCTCCTGAGCAGCAGAGAGGGGAATGCAGCAGGGAACCTCTGATGGGATTCACCAGGCATTCCCTTGTGAGCTCTCCCTTTCACCTGCCTCTGTTTGCCTGCCCTCACCCACAGACAGCAGCAGCGCTGTAAATCCCATCCTCCAAAAGCTGGTTTGACTTCTCCCGAAAGGAAAAGACGGGTCCTGAACAGAGCTTCCTTCAGGCTTCCCTCAGTGTAATTCCCTTGGTTTCCACAAGAGGATTTGGTGTGGCCTTAGGGTGAGTCACTGACTAAGATGAAAAGGTTTCCATGTTGTTAAAAGCCAAATGAGGTGAAGCGGGAATACCCTGTCAGCTTCCCAGCTGGGCAGCACTAAAAATACCAACACTCTCATTAGCTTTCATGTAATTATGAAATATCCCTTGTAGACAGACTCTGGGAATGCT
Source organism: Corvus kubaryi (assembly GCF_017639235.1). Lineage (NCBI taxonomy): Eukaryota > Metazoa > Chordata > Aves > Passeriformes > Corvidae > Corvus > Corvus kubaryi. The sequence continues at coordinate 3,070,047 of NW_024580661.1, read as the reverse complement.
CATCTAGGGAGATGACGCTGTCTCCTAAACATCCAGGAGATAGTTTAAAGACAAAATTTAGTGAGATGAACATGCAGCAGCTCAGAGGGAGCTGGAAGAAGGCACGTCAGGGGAGTTGAGGTAGCATTCCCTCACATCTTACATTCCCCTGAGAGCTTCTGGCAGGAGTGAGGGGGAGGCAAACAAGCAGAAAAAGCAGACAGTGCTCTTTGGAACACTGCAGATCCTCACAGCCACCTTTGGACTGCCAGTGCTGCCCCACACCAGCCTCCCTGCAGACACCAAGCAGTCTTTGGCAGCACGGTTTTTTCATTTTAATTAAATTGAGTTTTTAAGAAAAAAAATTCCACAAAAACAGAGAAGCAACTGATCAGCCTCTCACCTCCTCTCCCCAAACAACAAGCTTGGGGGTTTGCACGAGATGAATAACTGTCTCCAGCTCCCTATTTTTCATTTTTCTTGGCTCAATTTTTTTTCCTCCCCAATACTTCTTGCGTGGCCTGAGCAATTCAGGCTGACAAGCATTAGCTATGAAGCAAAGCTTTTCCATTTGTAAGTTTGATGGTACCATTAGTTCTCTGGCTAACATGGTAGCAGATACACTGGGTGACAAATCAGGCTCCAGCAAGCATTGGTGAGCACCCCATTCTGCAGCCATTAATCCTGTGTAATTGGAGGTCTCTGCTCCAGCACAGCTAAGCAACGAAGGGAGCAGCACTGCATTATGGCACTAGATTCAGTTCAGATTTGTCAAGGAAGCAGGTGAAAAGGTAGCATAATTCTACTCATAGAGTCTGCCCTCCAAAGAGAGGAGAATCCCACAGTGCCTTGGCAATAGAGATTCTCCCAATATGGGAGACTTCACACTCTCTAACAGAAGGATCTTTCCAACCGGAAGGAATTTCACATCACCTTCAAAGAGATGGGGTATTTCTCCCACCTTCCAATCTTCCACTTAAGAATACCAAGGCTCAGCATGAACCTTAGAGATAGCAAACAGAAATAAGGCAATGCCTCTTTACTCACCCATTGAAGACACTGGCTGGAGCTGGATGACAAAGTAGATACAGAAAAACAAGTACTGGAACATCCCACTCAGCCAAGGAAGAGCCACCACTCAGGGACAGAGGCTTGAAAGCTCTGGTGCAGGCTGTGGCTCCCGCAGCCTTCCTCTCAGTGGAGCTTCTGACTCCAGGCTTCCAGAGGAGCAAGTGTGATTGCTCCCCTGGAAGTTTATCAGAGGAAGAGGCCAAAGGGATGTGGGGTACAGCTCCAGCCTTGACCTTCCCAGAGCAGCTCTGCCCCTTACTGACAGCAGGGACGTACTCACTGATCAATCTTGTTTTTTGGACTTGACCTGCTATTGTTTTCTGGCACCTGCCCCACAGTGACACCTCCACTATCTTATCCAGAGAAGAATTCTAACCAGGGACACCCGGACATCCCAAAGGGATGGAAAAGAAGAACAGATGGGTGCTTGTTATCTCTGCTCCTTCCACAAGCCATACTCCATGGCTCCCTCCAGGCAGAAAACAGCAGCTAAGGAGCCTTAACTGCAGGAAAGAGTGGTCAAAGGAGCAGGACGGATCCTTCCGAGCACAGATTGCAGAGGAGTGCTTGGAGCAGAGCTACAATGGGAACATCAGTCAAACTGAAAGACTGGTGTCCCACAGGGAAACAAGCTCTTCCTAGGCTACGCAGGGACCCTTGCCACTCCTGGTCACACAACCTGACCACTGCAGCGACATTATCAAACAAGGCAAGTAAAGACACTTTTCTGCAGCAGTCATACAAACTCTTGTCTTTAAAAAACAAACCAGGTCCAGCATTACAGAATTAATTTTGATGCAAAACCAAGTAGTTGAGAACCTCTCCTGACTGGTTCAAACCAAACTGGACTGAGTTGCAAGTGACAACCACAAGCTTTAGATGTGGTACACCGAAATCTGTTCTCTACTACAGCAAACCCAGAAAGGGTTCTTCCCTCTCACCCCACCAGCTCTTACTGTAAGAGCTCTCCATCAGCAATGAGTGTAGCTAAGCCTACAATAATCACACACCATCAGGCAAGTATGGGCATTTTCCCATTCCCTTGGTATCTTGCATTTTTGCAGCAGGCTAGCCTAAGAAACTACACCAAGCTTCAAATCCCAGCAGGAAAAAAGTAGCTCCATTATTTACAATGTTGAATTTGCACAAGACAGGGAGTTGGGTGCTTGTCTGTCTTGTAGGGATTGCACATTACAGAAAATTCTCAATGGCCTCTCTCTGCTGGGGTGTGTCGCTGGGAGCAAAGTGCAATATGCTGCTCTGCTCCACCCCAGCACAGAAGTCTTTTTTCAGTGGTGAACAACTCTAGGGAACAACAAAAAACCTCCAAATAAATTGCTGTTATTACTCCCATAAGGAAAAAAAAAAAAAAAAAAAAAATTCTTGCAGTTCTATTGTGCTGACAGCTGTGCAGTACCAGAAAGGTTTTTCCAACAACAGGAAAGGAGAACGGATCCACTACACAAAGCTATCAAGGCAGATAACCCTCTAGAGGTGATTATGTGAATTCCCAGAAGAGAAACTAAAATTGAACACAGAATAGTACAGCAAGCCACCAGAATTTCTATTTTGCCACTTTCATTGAGAGGCTGATTCACACTTATGATCCCAGCTAAATAAAACTGACAAGCCTGAATGGAATACTCTGTGTCACAGGTGTGTACATGAACCATCTGATCCCCAGCTGCTTTTGTTTTGTAGCTGCTACATGAGCCTGCTGTAACAATGTTTTGACAGGTACACGTAAGTGACTGACAGCTGACAATTAACACAGAGGAATGAACTGCAGCATCACAAATTGGAGCCTCAAAGGTGTCACCTACAGGCCCTATCAAGTTCTCAAAAATGGATTAAAGCATGAGATGCCCCAGCATTCCCAGAGATGACTAGGACAGTGTGCTGCCTCTAAATGTTTCTGGGAAGAACGACCAGAGGCAAGTTAATGTGGGTGATATTCACAGCTCCGGGAGCTGTAAAGTTAGTCTGGGGGACAAAGGGAGGGAAAAAACCCAAACAGAAGACTTCCCTGCAAGGAGATGCTCTAGTAGACACACAATTCCATTAGGGCATTTTGTAAGACTTGCACTCTCCAGCAAATATGTTGTTCCTGGCCTCCACAATTGCACCCCAGAGCTTGATGAACCCAACACCCCAAAAAGAATCAGGCTCAAGTTACTACCTCTTAAAAGAAGTCACCAGTTTAAAAGACATGAAGAGGAAAGGCAAAATTAAAATAGAGGGCAGGGACTTTAGTTTGGTACTCAAGAGGAATTTTTTAAACCTGCTACAAAGCCAGTGTATATCTGTTCTTAACACAAGAAAGAATGCTGGTTTTGCAGGTGGCAACCACCCTTCTTGTCCCTCCCAGAGATCTCCGCAGGGCTTTACCATGCTCACACAAGGAACTCAAATTCTCCAAAGCACTGGCTGGACTGGAAAGCCTCGTGCAGTTTGTAGTGGACTGATGAATAAAAACGCTTTGGTGTTTGCTGAAGCGATCTTGGCTTTGTCAGAGCCACCTCTCAGGACACACCAGTGCCTGGGAGATGTGTGAAGCACAACTGTGGGTGCAGAAGCCTGCAGCCTGCCTAGAAGGAGGAAGAGCTAATCAGCACTTCCTGCCACAGAGAGGGAGGAGAACCCTGCACACCGGACAGGCTCCCCATCCAGGATTGATTGGAGGATGTACATTCACAATAAGCCCTGACAGGCAGCTGAGATGGATTGCACTGAAGTCAAGGTCTTTGAGATAGCCTTTGGTGCTGTAAACAGCTTGTTCCAGGATTCAGTGCCAGTGGGAAGGGCTGCAGAGAGCAGGGAGGGAGCACAAGCTGAGTGAAGTATGAGCAAGCTCAACACAAGTAAAGTATCAAGAAGTCATTAAAACCAGGCAAGTACATCACTCCTAGTTAAGAGTAGCAGTTATTTCCTTTGCCTCAGTGGAGCACTGGGACACAGAATTTGATGTTTTGAGAGTGTTTTTCCACAGGTCCTACAGAACCCAGCGTATTTTCCACACTCCTCCATTTTCTTCAGATGGAGGAATTAGAGCACAGACAGCACACCAGTAACTGCAAAACTTGTCAGAGGCAGAAAGAGGAGTAGAACTCATTTTTTAAAAGCCCTCAGAGCCACAGCAGCACAGACTAAGAGCAGCTGCTCCCCCTACTTCAGGGCTTAGGTGCACTGCAAGTCTAAATTTCACTACTGCATTTTACTTTTCACCCCTTTAATGTCAGTATAGAAAATAAGCCTGATGGATTTTTTTAAAAGGAATAATTAGAATCTCTCGGGATAAGGTAGAATACTACTTAAGATATAAAAACCTCCTTCCTGTGTGAAAATGAAGCCATACAACAGGACACAGAGGAAAGAAGCTTGCATTTATAACTCCACACACACAAAAAAACCCAGGAAATATCAGAGAAATTGGTCCACTGGCTCAGACAGGGCAGCTTGGCCAGCTTCACATGGCTGGCTCAGTGCCATGGTCTGACAGCCAACAGCAGCTCCAGAGCATCATGCAAACCCTCTTAAAGCCAATATGGAAGCGTAAGAACTTGCAGCAAGGTGATCATCACTGCTGCCTGCCAGGCAGGAAGGGTTACAGGGGGAAAGAGAGAGGGCTGGTTTCTTCTTTGCTTTTCAGGAAAGAGGAGCCATGAACACATTCCCTGCAGGAGCCTGCAAAGTAGAGCCTCAGGGGTGTGGCAAAGGGAACAATGCAGTTCTCCAGGAAACTTTAAACTGGTCATACATTTATTTAAAAGCTCCCTCACAGAAGAGATTAAACAAAAGAATAACAAAATTGGTAGAAAAAGCAGCACCCAAGCAGTGCAATGCACCCTGCTGCTCATCCCTCACCAGGGCTGAAGAGTGCAGTGCCACATTAAGATTTAGGCAGCACTGCCAGCTCTTCAAGTGCTGCCAGGACGACAGGACCCTATTACCTGCCTGGCTCCCAAAAGGGAAGTAGCTGTTGCAGGAGAGTGTGTTGATGTTGAGATACAACGGTGTGGATCAGGAGAGCAAACAAACCCCACCCTTCCCTTCAGTGTTAGCATTCCAAGGCACTGAGACCTGAGTGGGAGGCTTGTGGGTTTCAGGGCACAAGCATAGACACTTTTTACTTTTGTTACCCACATCTTCTCTGGAACAACATTAAAGCATGTGCAGGAACAGTTTTGTAACAGCATCTTCTTGCTTTTAAAATAGAGATTACGGTGCTACGATGTCATGAAGTCTCCTGGATACCAAAATGGACGAATTCTCATGCAACTGAGCCAAACAATTTGCCTAAGGGTGGCAGCAGCTCATGTGGGGCCAGCAGCAGACTAAGAGCTGCTTGGAGGAAAGTCTGTCAGCAGTGACTAAAGGGAGGTGACAACAAACAGCTTCCAGCCCTTCCCCTCCAGCTTTGAAAAACACAAGAGTTGGCTGTTTCAGAAACTAGCTAATCATGCATGAAAATTTTTTTTAAGCAGTCTATGGGCATGGTAGAAACCTGCACCAAACACCTCATCCTGATAACCCATCTTGGTAGGACAAAGCACGCTCTGCTGATTCCCAAAGTTAATGAACAAATCATATGTCACCATGACAAATCAAACCATTCAACGGCCCAGAGAGAAAGGAACTGAAGCCTGAAACTCCAGTTTTTCTCCAGAACAGCACCTGAATGCAGTACAGAAACACACTGACACCACAGGTACCACTTTTAGGTTGCTGGGCGTTACCCGCCCGTATGTATCCATGTCCTGTTACTACGCTGGCCAAAGGAAGATCTTTGCTAGACCAAGTTCTCTACCTCTACCTCACCACCTCAACCGCTCCCAAGATCCCTGTGTTAGGCAGCCAGATCTCCATCCAGGCTTCTTCAGGAAAGCTATTATCTGCATCACCACGGCCTCGGGGAGGTAAGGTCAGTCAAGAAGACACAACCTAAACAAAAAGAAATGGAGGAAACTCAGAAGAGAGATGCCACACAGGGAATATTCTTTTCTCACCTAGGGAAAACAACACTATTCAAGAGCACTGATTCAAAAATTGAATAGTTATTTATTGTTCCAGAAGTACATTGCTCTTTTATACATATTTCATAAATGATACAGGATTTTACACATGTTCAGGTTTTTTTCTGTTCTTTTTTTTTTTAAAGAAGGACTTTTCTCCATGCTCCCTCCCTCATCCCAAACACACACCAAGGATTCAGCTACAGGATTGTGTTCATTTTTTTTCCCTTTAAAACTCATCACACAAACAGGATAAAACAGATAAAAAATAATCACACGATGTAATTAAATGGAAAGACAGAGGAAAAGGGGAAGGGAAAAAATAAAACTAGAAACATGCACCCATTCGGTCCAACATGCCACTGAGTGAGAAGAGGCAGCAATCTCAGCTGTGTTTCCACATCTGCAAGGCACCTGGCATCTAGTTAATACTGAATTATTTTCTTTCCTATATTTTTAAAACATGGTTCCCCCAAAAAAACAGAAGCCTCTTTCCATGACACAGTGAGGAGTAGTAGTGAACCATCAAAAAAAAGCAGCCAGCCTTTCGGTATGTAAAGCTTAGTGTCCTTCTCCCACCTTCATTTTGTCTCCACAGCATTTATCAGCAGGGTGCTGAACCAGACTGACCTGCTTTGAGTGAAGAGATGTTTTATCTGCTTAGAAAGCAGCCAGCCTTGCCTAGGAGAGAGGGTAATGGGTTGACCTTCCTTCCTTTATTTCTTTTTAGCTAAGAACAAGAGATTTCATTAGCCACTCCCTAAGAAATTCTGACCTGTGGACACCAAGTTCACTTAAAGCTACTTAAGCAGGGGACAGTGCTACAGAACCAAAGCAGTTCTGTGTCTTGCACTGTAAGATCCCCAGGCTCCCAAAAAGCCTCTGGGCAAGGGAAATGCCTTGACAATATGTGAAACCTTCTATCCCATTACACAAACAGTCGAATACCAAGTTTCATTATCCCATGTTCCAAAACTGTTCACTTAAAAGCAGGAGTCATGATTCCAGCAACAGTTCTGTAATCCTTTAAGCCTTCATAATTCCATAGTCCAGGTGGCTATCAGATTTGGGGTAGGAAGAGGGGAACCTCCCTCCCTTAAGACTGAATATAAAAAACCGCTCATGCAATGCTGCCATGGATTTCTAGAAGGAGCTCAAGGGCATTGGGACACAAAGTTTATATAGTTATTATGGAATAATCCGAAATATTGATTATCAAATGTCCAGAAGAAAACTCATTCCTTCTCTCACTTGGCTACAACCAATCTGTGCTACAAATAAGCAAAGGAGGAAGTCAGTGGAGCACAGGGGATGGGCTGGGAAGGGGAAGCTCACGGTTTTCCAGTAGAAAGCAGTCTTGTAGTAACTTTATAAAAGAGACCAGGGTCTGACCAGAAGTGTGCGTGTTAATGGTGGTGGAGTGCAAGTTCTGATCACCAGCCAGAGCTCCAGGTGGCTTGGATTCTTTGTTCTTTTTTTTTTTTTTTCTTCTTTTGTTGTTTTTTGAGAGAGAGATCAGAATCAGGTAAAGGAAAATTTAAAAAGCTAAGCAGGCTGCTGGTGTCTTTTCAAGAGGCAGACCCTGCAAAGCTGGAAGAAGACACCCCTACACCCCAGCATTACATTCTTTTCATGAACCCCCCCCAATCCTGTATTTGTACACAATCACCATTCTGAAAATTTTTAAAATGTGACTATTTGCCAAGCCCTTTTCAGAACTAACATTCCACAATGTCCCATCTTCAGATTTGAGAGATTTCCCCCTTCACAGTCCTTTGTCTTGATTAAAGGTAAAAACCCTCCACCCCCCACACCATGTCCCAGCTTCCACCTGCAATGCTTTAATTAAAAAAGGCAAGAGCTATGAACAGGTTTTTTGCTGGGGTTCAGAGCTTCTTTGCTGATCAGTCCTTTTCAGAAATTTGCTGGATGGGCAGATGAACTTGCAGTGGGTCTCGAAGCCTCTTAAGGTCCAATTCTGCCTAAAAGTAAAAGGCACACTATAAAGCACAAGCCAAAACAACTTCCCCCAATACCATTTCCCTTTAGAGAAAGGAAAACTTTCCCACATTTCCTTGTTTTCTCCCTGTCCTGCAGGAAATTTTCCAAAGAGTAAAACAAAGTTGCAGGCTCATGCTTGGGAAAACCATTCTCAGCTGTATTTCTCTGAACTTGCCTGCATGCAGCCACTTAAAGGAATTTGGTAGGGAAGATTTGGATCCCTGTAAACTCACTGGAATATTGGGAAAAAAAAAAAAAAAAAAAAAAAAAAAAAAAAAAGCCAACAAAAAGCCAACACAAAGCAATATCCCAACTAGATTATTAGGGATGGTTGATTCTAGAAGAAAAGCTTCAGGAAAATAGGGCCATCCAATGGCATCTGTATTCAGCATGGCATAAGAAACCACAGAATGGTTTATGGCTCCTTCCTTATGCAGTTCCTTCTCCAAGGCAGGGGTGGAACTCGTCTGGATATCTTACACTGTCATTTCTAGAGCCTGGGAATAAAGGATGATAGAGAGCAGCAAAAAACAATGTGGTAAACTCCACTTTTTCTGCTCACACCATCCTTCTGCAATAAGGCTCTGAGAAACACAAGGAAGTATCTCTATCCAAGTCCTTTGCTGAACAGATCCCACAATGTGGATAATCTGTCAAAAGCATCTGTCTCCAGAGTCTGAGAAATCTGCCCCCACTGACTTTAACAATACAGCCACATTTTCTGAACATTATTTTCCAGGACTGCACTGAAGTGCTATGTCAGGAAGTCCTGAACTGAATGGATGCAAGTCTTTTTTTCTCACTAAATCCATCTGGTGTGTAGGAGCTGAGGAAAAAAGAAATCTTGAATTAGACTCCTCTGAGGCATAAAGCGTCTGAAGCAACTCAAGACTTGCTAGCAGTGTCTGAAAGGCCCTTGAAGACTGATACAGGTTTCACGTTGATTTACGCATCCAGCAGTTCTATTCTGTTCCTGGGAATATCAAAGCCAAATCAGTGACTGCAGTGGGGCTGTGACAAGAAAATGGGCTGAAAACTTAAAATACATTCATTCTTGCTTGAGATGTGTCTATTAATAGTATTGAAGAGCTAGCAAGCAGTAATTTCTTTATCTTGTTTCTGGAAAAATTCTTGTTACCTGAGCAATTGCATCCTTGAGTTGATTGTATTTCTCTAGATCAAATCGTGTCTTTTTGGCTCCTTTATGGAAAAATAGTAAGTATTGTCTGTCTCTAGCATCTGGATAAACATATTCCTGAAGAGAAAAAAAGGAGCGAAAATAGGAATAAAGCTACAGCAGGGAGGCAACACAAGATGCCACAGCACAGTACGTCTCAGGTGCGTTTGGGAGAATGACCAGTTTCTGACAGAAGGCACAAGCCTGGTCCAAGCTTGCACAGTGGTGGGTGATCCCTGCCAGCAGCTAAACCCCCACCCAGTCACTCACTGCCCCACAGCTGGATGGGAGAGAGAAGAGAATCCAAAGGTAGGAAAACAACAAGAAAAACAATACTATAAAGACAGTTTAATAACTGAGGAAAAAAGCCCCACAACAACGTAAGAGTGATGCAAAAGCAACCACTCACCACCTCCTGCCAGCAGACCAATGCTCAGCCAGACTCTGAGCAACAGCTGCTTTGGAGAAACTCCCTCCCAACTTATTACAGAAGGTGACATTATATGGTATGGAATATCAGTTTGGTCAGTTCAGGGCAGGTGTCCCAGATGTGTTCCCTCACAACACCTCACCCACCCCCATCCTATTGCCAGAGGTGGGAAGTGGGGGGTTAGGAGGGGGCAAACCAGGGAAGAACAAAATCCAAAGAAGGCCTTGATGCTGTACCAGCACTGCTCAGCAACAGCAAAAGCACTCATACGTTATCAAGGCTGTCTTGGTCACAAATGCCAAACACTGCACCACACCAGCTTCTCTGAAGAACATTAACTCTATCCCAGCCAGACCCAGCAAGTCAGACATTTGCTTCTCTACCCATGTGTTACACTCCAGCAGTGAGTTACTATCACCTTACTCCTGTCCCCAGAGTGTGAATCCTTCCATGCAGAGAGAACAAGAATTAACGTATTCTGTACTGACAAGTTTGTGGGGAGAAAAGGAGGGAAAAAAGCTATAAACACCGCCCCTGAAATGATGCAGCTGACAGACCCCTGGGACACCATGCTGGAACACCTGCAGCATCTGTTCTGATGGCCTTGTGACAGTAGGGACACTTTGAGCCCTCCCTTCCTCTTTATTTAGGTGGGGTTAGGAAGTGGTGAGACAAACCCTGCACTAGAAAATCTGTAGAGAATCTCTCACAATTACAAGGATCCAGAGACAGATTCTTCATCTGGACAGGAGGCCAGATCTGTGAAAGGCCTAAACAAAAGCATTTCCAACAAGATGCCTGATCTTTGGTGTCTTTAAAAAGGCCAACACGGGCATGTGAGAGGGATGGGTTTCCTTGAAGCTCAGAAGGTACCTCACGCAGCCATACCTGTCTGTACTGACCATATCTGCCAGCAGATGAATCTGTTTGGCTACAGCAGTCAGTCACCAAACACAGAAAAGCATTTCTGGTAAGACAACCAGCCAGGACCACCACCAGAATACCCCACAGCCACATACCACCTCCCTGACCAGCACAAATTAATCAAGTGGCATCTGGGTTCCAACAGGATAAGGAAGGGGCAAAGCAGCTTCTAACAGGCACAACTTGGCTATTTTTCTAGGGAGCAGAGCCCAGAGAAAGTCTTCTAGTGAAGTGTCAATATCAGCACAACAAGTCCTACCTGGCGGGTCATTACGAAATAAGCATACATTGCCATGGCACTACCATAGGTGATGAAATAGGTGACTGGTTCCATAATGTCCCAAGAATATTCCCACCAGGTGAGGCGGGCCAGAATCCCAAACTGAGTGGCCATGTAGGCCAGGCCTCCCCACAACACAAAGGTTGTCCTCTTCTCTGCTTTCCTGCTGAGTTCCATCCTTACCTGCAGAAGGCAGAAACACACAACACCTTGCAGTCTCAGAAGTCATTATGTTAATATTGTTAAGAGATAATAATGTTGTAAAAATAGTCCCTTATATTAATAGTAACATTAAGTGGATTGAAACATGATTTGATTATGTATGATGATTATACAAACAAACCTAAACCTCTTTTCCATCAGTATCTTGTCACTATATTTACTCCAAGCATGCTCTGAACGCCTCAGGAAATTATTTATTTCTCTGTGTTCAGAGATGTTCTGTTGCACTAGCACCAGTCTTTATTTACTAGCAAGCTCACTTCCGATTACTTAAAGCAAGGAAACAAAATATTTCCACTGAAACCAGAAGCAAACATGGTTTGGTAAACACTTGGTTCAGTGATCTTAAAACTATTTGAAGCATGCCAGGGACCCAATTAAAACTTGGAAATACATTCAGGCTGCATTTGGAGGATAAATACGACACACTGAGAAACTCCTTACTTTTTCTAGAGGTGCTAGTTGCTCCTTCAGTTCCTCTAATCTCCCTATCAGCTCCTTCTCCTTGTTCAGCTGGTGCTCCTCGATGCTCAAGGCTGTGTACAACTGCTGAACCAATGTCTTCACATCATTCAGCGTCGTGGCATTTTCATGGCTTAACAGCTCTAGGAAAAAACAGAGGCTGCTTTATACACCTGTACCCACAGAGCCCTTGGAAAACCGCTATTAGTCTGCACCGGAAACAAACAGAACTATCTTTTCAACAAAGAATTCTTTGGAAGAGCTCCAGAACTCTAAGACAATACAAGTCCCTTAAAAGAAAACCAGGCTTTATTACTGGATATTCCTGAAATTTGGTAAGAACAAGGAAAAGAGAGATGTCCTATAAAGCTGGCCAGATATCAACAGCTGCTTCTGAATCATATTTATATACAAGAGAAATGAACTAAACTAGCTATGATCCATCACACCAGCTGTCAAGACACAGGCAGAATTCAGACTACAGACCACCAACAACCAGAGTTATTGGCGGTGGCAACTGAGCATCATGGGTTAGGGACCCCACAACAGTCTCATCAGCAGCATTTTGAGTGCCAGTGCCAAGAATCGTTTCCCAGTACTCTGTGGGTAACACCCCCCTGGCTGTGCTGCCTACAAAGGAGTGAACTTCTCCCTTCTGGTATTTAGAAACAAGAACAGGGCCATGACTCAAAAACACCTTTATCTTTGCATTCAAACACCAAAAAGGATTCCTAGAGAATACCAGTTCATAAAGGAGTTGTGACTACTTGTATTGTGTTACACTACACAGGGAAAAAAACAAGTTTGAAATTAAAGCAAAAGGTTTTGACATTAACCAAATAAATTAATTTTTGTAGCATCCTTGGGCTTGTACTTAAAGTTATTAAAATATGATTTTACCAACTCAAAAAGCTATGGACAGCTTAAGTTTTAACACCAGCAGCTCAAGGAAAAAAAGTGCCTCAGTTGCCTGTGCCAAGACACATGAAATACACAATTTCCTTCTAGTTAAAGGGCTCCTGTTCCCCTAGGAAGAAAAATCCAAATGCTCCTACTGAGGTGACCATCAAGAAGTACTTACTTAAAATTACAGTATTCTGGTGTTTACATTTTCAGATATACAAGGTGATCTTGTAAAAATGGAAAAGCAACAGCCGAAAAGTTTGACAGAACTAACCTCAGTGCCTATTTGCAGGCACATTCATTTTAGCACGAACTACAGAAATCTCCTTGGCAAGTGCATCCTAGGAGATAATTTCCTGTAACCTTGGTGATCCCAGAGCTCACTTAGCAGTACACAATGGGTGACAGAGCAGAGTAACTTCTTTGTGTGCATGATACCCAGTGGTTTAGATATCCAATCTTAATGAAGAGCTTTCTGTTAAGGTGCTTTTAATGAGATGGGAAAAAATCATCTCTAGCAGAGGTCAGTCTACCCCACATTTAGGCAAGAAAGAGCATCTCACCAAGTACTGCACTCCCAATTCCAGAAAAACAGAACAATAAAGAAGATAAAAATCCCCATCTGTGAACCAAGCAGAACAGCATTTCCCAAGCCATCCCTTTTATTTAAATCCGCAGACAAAACTACAGGCATGCAAGAACCTGGTGTTTTATGAAGGCTATGAAGCTGCCCAGAAGAAAGAGTAGAGGGCCGATAAAAACACCGAGTTCCTGCCTCCACCAGTAACACTGAAGTGTCTCAAAATCTTCTTGCAGGTTTTCACATCTTGAAAATCACACACATCCAAAGAATATTATTGAAATGGATTTTCTTGTTGACTCAAAATAGGTTGGTTTCCCTTCCCTTCCTAGCTGATTCTTCATAACACAACCTTCTAAGGGCACAGTCTCCTTTATTTCACTGTTCGGTAGCTAACAAGGTTTTGAGGTTTATCTGCAATAGTCGAAGTACCACACTTAAATGGAAACAATGTTAGCTGTCAGGGGAACCAACAATTTAGTCTTCCAAACCAGACAATCTAAGTTTCAATCTAATTCCCATCTTGTATTGTATTCCCTCAGAATGAGTTAAATTAAATTACTTTTCAGTAATTAAAAAAAATTTTTGAAAAACTTAGAATTTAAAAGGAATTATATTTCTTTGTTTATTCCTCTTGGAGGCTGGGGGGGCACTAGCTTTGAACAGAATGAAATATCTGCTTTTCATTAGTAATTATTCTGATTACTTGGATATCTCTAAATTGGGCTCCAAGGGCAGGATTAGAAACCACAAGGTTGCCCTTTAGAAACAACGCTTCATGCTCCTGAACAAGTTAATAAAGCATGTTGCAACGAAGCAGGGAGCTGAATACTGAAATGTACTCCCAGTGCTGAGCAGAACCAGGCTGGTTTACCTCTCTTTGGTGGTCTGACATGGTACGTGACATCATTAATGATCAGTTTGAAGTCATCCAGCAGAAGCAGGTCAATGCCTGTGGAGGAGGCCACACGTGTGCCATCTGTAAGGAAAACACAGATGATGCATTAAGCAGGAGCAACAAAGGACTTGAACATGCCATGGCTAAGTTGTAACACCATCCCAAATCCAGCTGTTGGGCTTCCATTCTTTCCAAAAGATGATACTTTTTGCCAAGACAAGGAAAGGTGGAAACATACTGAGTTTCCATTGCTAAAGCAGGATACTGTTTCACTTGTACCACCTTCTCCACCCAATTCCTTACAAACTGATTTGAACATCAACGTCAGTTGCATAGCTTGCATCTTTCCTACTAAATAGTAGGGCACTCACCAGAAAACATCTCCATTAGGACTGATTTCCTTAGCAGCTCTGACTACACAGTATTCTTACTCTAGGAATGACATTTCTACCTTCTGCTTTTTCAGGAAGGTTGAAGAACTCACATCACAGCAAACTTTTACTTCAAAAGCAAAAGGCCGGGTGAAAACAGCAGGCAAGCAAGTAAATCAATTAGTTTGTAAACAAGAGTACCTGCTGAGTAGATTGCAACCCGATCAATTCCTCTGTCCTCTGCTCGCAGCTGTTCCAAGAACACCCCAACAGAGTCTGAGATGGGTTTCAGGGTGAACTGGCAGCGCTCGCGCCGTGATGGAAGACTCACAGAAATCACAGGCAACCCGTTTTGGTAAACCACCGTCACTTCTACAGAGACAACAAAAATACAAGCTTATCATTAAAAGATAACAGATCTTCTCCATTTGTCCCATGGAGAAAGAGGCAAACCTGATTGTCATCTGAATGGACTAAACTTTTGATGTTACTAAGAGACATGGCCAAAGAAAAATGGAGGTATAGCCAAGCTTGCCACTCCAGTAACACGGCAGTCATTTTCTGTAGTTTTTAAGTTACTGACACTAAACTCAGTCACCTTTATTCTAAAGGCAACATGATATCTAAAAGCCATAACATGGCAGCACAGTATGTTTGGGTTAGGTTTTGAGAATAAAAGCATTTTGGACTATGGAAGACAAAAACACTGCTGTTTATGAGGATTTATAGCTCAGGAGAAAAAGGCAGATTGTGTATACTAGGAAACATCAAGGAAGGACCAACTTCAAATATTTTTATCCTTGTTTAGTTCTGGTTTCCTCCTCCTTGTCCTGAGGCAAGACATTTAAAGAAAGCAGTCAGGAGCATGAGGCTGTAGGAAAGCGGCACTCCAAGTTTAGGCCTCAAGGCCATTTCATCTAAAATTCATGGGATCAATATGCTTTGTACTTCTCCAGACAGGCATCGCTACTTAGGTGTAGATAAAACAAGATTTTCAATTTCTTTGGAGCTGCCAGAAGTTTTTCTGAAAGCATTCTTAAGGATTTCAGTAATTCATTTTAAAATCCATGGTAGTGACCTGTATGAACTGTAAGCTGGTTATTATTTTACTGCCACAACCTGCTCCTTGTGCTTCATGACATCCATACACAGAAGAGAGAAGTTATAAGTTCATATTCCCTAAGCCCTTTACTGAATTACCATTGTAATTGTCCTCAAGTGAGGTAGCTGCTAAGGTATAACAGCACACCTAAAAATTACTTGCTTTTATAGGTATCTTTCTTATGTAAGAACATACGGGGTTTTTTTATTGCTCAGAGCATTTGCTGTGTCTCAAGGATGGTGCAGTCACACCCACCCACAACTCATCTGCCTCAGTATCCCCACCTGTTGCAGCTTAGGTCAACTCCTGTCTCCTTAAACTCACTGAACTCATGGATTGACATGCTAAGTCATTTTAAGCAGCTAACATCAAAACCAGTAAGTCAGAGTCAACAAAAGTAAAAATGAAGACAATGTTATTTTAACTACCAAAGGGAACTAGCAGGAGAAGTCTTGGGGCAACACACCTTTCCAAAAATAAAGGATCATGGATATTAAAAGGATGTACCAAGTGCACTTGTACAAAGCCAGAAGAATTCTCTTCTCATTCTCAACTATCACACACCTTCATGAAATGAATCAAGCATAAAAAGGCTTTTTCCCTCTTGCAAGGGATTGCTACCTTCAAGTCCTTAAAGACGAGACAGAAGCAACCAAGTATGGACGCCTAAATGACTAAAGCATCCTAAGAGGCCCCAGTGTTTGAAAACCTATCAATGCCTACTCTCAAGACTCAGACAGCTGACAGGATTTTAGTAGCTTTAGCATTTTGAAGCATAGAATTCAGAGACAACAATCAGATATTTACCGGAAAAAAATAAAGCAAAATGCTAATTTATTTGGACAGTGAGAATTTAGAGCTCCTTAGCAGCAGCTATTATGACAGCTATCAGGTTTTCTTTAAATTTAAAATGCTACCTAGATAATACAGGCAGTGAGGCCATTTCTTTGCAGAGCAGAAGAGATAACAGTGTTTGCATTGACACTTTTTCCATGTATCCCCACTGGTACCACACCACAGCCAGAGCTCCAGGACTGCCAGCTCTGGAGGAAGTGCCTACCAGGACCAGCTGCACTTGAGGAGTCATCAGCATTAGGAGCACAAACAAAGCCTTTCACTAGGATTTCCAGCTTAGGTGAAGTATCAAAGGCCAAATTATTCCCCCTCAAAAGACAGGGTCAGTAAGTCTGGAAACACAGCTGCTTTATGTTTTCCTTGCAAACCCCTTGTAAAAGTAATTTCCTAGCTTAATTCACTGGTGGGGAAAGTCCATAACTCCAGGTTGATCCTCCCATCACCTCCCACACAAGTAATACTGGTCAGATTTTCACTGCATTGAAAAAGGAAGAGCTCAGAGGCAAATAAAAGAAAGGAATCTGAAGGACACAATAGCACAAACCTAACAGACAGCAGCAGACAACTCCAGCAAAAGTTATTAATAAGCCCCTCTGTGATATGGCTGCCTCATTTTTCTCTCCCACAGCCCTGTGTGTCTTCTGCATCTACTTCACAAGTTACTAAGTGGACAAAGGATTTAGCCCCTCAACTAGTTACAGAGCTAAGGTTTCAGCTAATCTGCCCTAGCTAAATTTTAAGCCAAGATTTAATTGCATGGAACAAGTAAAAGAAAGTAATTTTATACAAGTGTGCTTCACTTACACTTACAGACACCTACAGCCGAGCCAGGAATGGTGCTAAATAAGACCATGGAGGATTTGAAAAGCTTTAGATGCTATATAAAGCGTGGGGTTGCTTTGAGGTATGAGTTCCATCCAAGCACCACAAAGTTTTGACTCAATCATATGTGCACCAGCAACAGGTCATGGGTGTATATATATATATTTTTTTTTTTTTAAGATTTCCATTTTTGCCTAAGATCAACTTGAGCAACACATGAGGTCAAAACAAAGTATAGTAAAAGAAGAAAGTGTGGCCAAAGAAGTCAGTGTTGAACACTGGCTACTGGTAAAAGTCAAGTTATTGGAAGAAATGATGAGAGAAATATTCAAGCATAACACAAGGAGAGGTAAAATCAAATCAGGCACACACAGACACTATCTTCTCAACCTTACACGTCCTCTACAGTTGTACCTGTTTAAGTCCCCAGGTTTTCATGTAAGCTCTCCAGAGCAGTCATGTTCTCTTTGTCTTTGCACACTTGTTATCCTGGCAGGGGAAGCAGGAACCCTTCATTTATTAGCTTTCAGATCTTATTAACAAGCCAAGGATCCACTCAGTGCTCATGTCTGTTAGCACAAGTGATCCACTCCTTGTGCACAGCATGCAGATGTTAAGCAGGCAGTGAGCTGAAAGCTGCTCCTTTCCTCTTTGTATTCTGGCACACCAAGATTTTTAAAGTTCCACCAGTGCATCCTTTTGCTTTATGCTCTGACAACCTTATCAAAAAAGCTTAATGTTTGAGCTGCCCCAGATTTAATAAAGGAATAACATTGCCTTGGTGTCTTTGTTTGAGACACTTGGCTTCACAACTTAACTCACTGCAGCAAATGATGCTTTTGACCATTTTGGCACGTAGCTGACATGAACTGCACTTTTGTTACATAAATGAGGTTAAGGGGGCAGGCAGAGTCACAGGACCACAGACTGGGTCAGGCTGAAAGGACCACAGCGGGTGCTCTGGTGCCACCTCCCTGCTCAAGCAGGGACATCCCAGAGCACCTGGCACAAGATTGTGTCCAGACAGTTCTGGAGTATCTGTCCTCAGTGAGGGAGACTCCACAGCCTCTCTGGGCCATCTGCTCCAGTGCACAGGAGAAGTTCTTCCTCATGTTCAGGGAGAATTTCCTGTGCATCAGTTTCTGCCCTTTCCTTTGTGTCCTAGAGGTTGGCACCACTGAACAGAGCCTGGCTTCAGCCTCTGGCGCTTCCTTCAAGAAGGACAGTACCTTGAAGGGTAAGGATCATACAGGCTCACAGCTACATCAGAAAGAAGTCTGGCAAAAAGATTTGGACAGTTGCATGCAATTCCATCTTTCTTTACAAAGCCTGTCCAGTTTTGTAAGGACAGTTCATAGAAAAGTTGCCCATTGCCTTAATTCTTCTTGACGTTGTTCTGTGTCACTTCCTTAAGCTCCAAACTGGATTACTGCCCAGCCAAAAAAGCCTCAACCAGAAAAGGGGGCAGGGAATGAAATGTAAGTTAGGGCTAAGTCCAGTGAGGCAGGAGCTGGTGCACGTGTTACTCACCATCAGAGGGCACTACGGTACTGCAATACACCACTCTCACGCTCTGCCAAGGAGACAGCCGCTGATGCACCTGGAAAACACAGGCACGGCAAAAAGGGCAAATGTTCAGAGTCTGGCAGGATCGCACCCCAGGGCCACCTCCTGATCCCGTCCCTCCCGCCGGCCCCTTCCCCCGTGCCCGTGCTGGCACTTCCTCAATCCGCAGCAGGGACAGCCGCAAACCAGGAGCACCTGTCAGGAACAGCCTCTTCCCTTCCCATCTGTCGCGCCACAGGGTTTCCCCCCTCAGCCAAGTTCACCTCTACACACCTCTCTCTCCACACACGTAGCTGAGAGCCTGAGAGCTGAGAACTGAGAACAGCTGTGATTTGTTTTCCTTAATGTAACATGTATTTTTAAAGCCACGTGGTCCATCAGTTTAGCTTACTACACAGACACAGTAGAAATCATATCAAAGCACGAGTCTTTAAAGGGTAAGAAAAAGAAGTTTTTTGCATAACCAAGAGGGATGTTTACAGAGTTGTGGATTAACAGGTTCATTCTCCTTGGTTGTTTTCCATGCCAACATTACTTTTCTCATGTCCTTACAGAAGGAAGCCAAATTCCGAGACACAAAGTAGTAAAACTGCCTGTGCATAGAAGAACAAATTGTTCCAACATAAAAAACAAGAATTGCAATACTGAGCTATAAAAATAAGAAACTACAACAGCCCAATAAGAAAAAACCACATGAATGGGTTGTAGGTTCTGCAAACTTAGCAAGAGACCCATTTGCCCATGAAAAATCTAGAATCAGACTGATTTAAAAGTCTATCTTTTGATTATATTACACTGGTTATACACTAATCCTTCCCCAACACCGAGATTACAACTCTGGCAAAAACCAGCCCAACTGTAAACCAGAATAAAGCGTAACACACCAGCTCTCACCTCTCTCTGGTGGTTTATATTTCAGTGGCTAGCCTCAGATTTTTCAAGAGCTGTTGTTCAATTTGGACATTCCTATGGTCTGGGATACCTTTATAGAAATATAGGTTTAGCAGCTGTATTTTAGCAATCAGCAAAGAAAAAGTATCTCACAGAGAGGACTTAAGTAAATTTCTAATGAAGCTTGCAAACAAAACCTAGGTTGTTGATTATTTCTCTGCCAAATGGTCCAAATCTCTGTATTTCATGAGGTTACCTTTGATAACCTACTTAAAATGGCTTTAATTGCTACTTCACTTGTCCTTTAAAGCCTGATATCCGAACAAAGGATAGTTTCTACTAATCTTTCTTGAAAGTAGGAACCTTTGGCCCTGATGGCCACTGCACTGACAGCTCTAGAAATTCACTGTGGTATGTAGTGTACTTACACTTCATTTCTATCAGTTTTGACAATGAAAATCAGTCATTTTCAATTTGCCTCCTTTCAAGTGCATTTTCAGCTTCCCAGGGTCAAATCAGACAGTCAGCATGCAGGAAAAGAAGTGGGCACCAAACAGCTGTAACTTCAGCAGGAAGTTGCGTGTTTCAGCAAAAGTAATGTTGTAAAAACCGCCTGTGTGTTGGGAACCAAAGGGCAAATTTGCCTTTTTGCAAGTGAAATATGCAAATCTTCTTGACTCTCTGACACCATGTGCTACCCCTCCCACCTGAAGAAAAACAGGTTTTATACTGAAAACTATCTGAGAAAAACACAGCTACAGCCCTACATCCTGTACAAATCCAGCTCTGTTGTCTTGGCATTACTATTGTATTATTAACAAAGTCAGAAGCTTCAGGGATCAGAAGTGGCACCACATGCAAATCGATTTTCAGAACCAATTTTTACCTAAGGAGAGGAATTTTAATCCTTCTAAAAATAGTATCAGATACAATAACAAGCAGGCAGAATTCACACAGGGAGTGTCTCAGTCAGAGAGCACTACCCCAAAGACTACTTATAGACCTGTTTTACTTGATCCCACAGTACAGCTAGCACTGATATGTTTTTACTGCTTCACTCCCCCCCCTACACAACATTAATCATCCATTTTTCAAACAGCGCACAGCAGGACTCCGGCCTTTCTACCAGCTGTGAACGGCAGCCCAAAAACACAGTTCCCAGAAAATCCTAAACCCTGCTAAACCCAGCACTACCCCACTGCAAAATAACCATGTAACTGGAAGATATCACTAGGTAGCACATGCACAGACTGTACCTTTAAGGCTATAAGTATCTGACAGATACAAGCTCACTCCAGAAGCCTCCTGCACTCATACAACAAGAACAGGGATAAGGCAAAACAGGTTGAAAAAAACAGGGCATGTTAGGTGACTCATCAAAAAGCTGAGGTCTCCCCAGACTTCACCCCTTGGACAATTCTTGCATCCCAATATGGGCTGAACCCCTGCTTCATTAACACCCCCCTCCCCAGCAGTGTGTTGCCAGTACATTTGACAGGAGAGATGCTGTTAGAACACACAGATCTGTCCCTCCTGCAGCTCTGAAGGGTGCCGTGCGATACGTGCTGCTGCTACAATTCCTTATCTACAGAAACAGCCTCTACTGGGTAGGAAGGGAAAAAAAAGAACAGATGAACTCAAAACTGAGCAGAGACCGAAATGTCACGATATGTCATCCAAGGTTAGCAAGAGTTTAAGGAGTCATCCCTCATTTTTATTCCTGAAGGGAGACTGTTGTTTTAAAATTGAGATGGAGAGAAATGTTTGAACCCATTATCCGATGTCTGCAGCTCAACAGCTTCCTACATAAAGATGTCAGAAGGCTGAAGCTGGGGATCGGAGCAGTGCAGGGCAGAGAGAGGAATTCCTTTCAAGCTTTACTGACCAGATCTGTCCCTCAGGCAACAGCTCACTCCTCTTTCAGCAAGGAAGTGTGGAATAACTGCATCCAAATTTCAGTTGAGACAGACTTGTCCACCTCTCCCAAAATAAGCGATGCTTGGGAGTGTAAAAAGCACCAAAGCAGGATCACTGAAATGAGAAGCTTTAAGCACTAGGATAACTTTCTGTGTCTCACAAGAACACACGTAGGAATTCACTTTCCATGTCCACTCATTTCCTGCCTTATCTGCAGTAAGATGCATGTTAAGAGGCTCAGAGTTATGCAGCAGCTGCACTCCCAGAATGATTAAAGGAGCAAGAGGAAAAAAGTCCCAGTCCTCTATCTAAAACTAATGCTTCCTCCAGCCTTGTCCAGGTCTACATTAGACAACCCAAAGGTAAAAGTAACAGCATTTCTGTAAGTCCTAATGTGGCTTTCTCAGTACTACATCAGGGACAAAGTTAACCAAAGGCTTGCTGGAAAAATCAACCTTTTAGCTAACAGTGAGTGCTCTCTGATGGGAAAAGAGAGAGCACCCCCCATGTTCTCCAGGTATGTAATTATCAATGATGGAATGCTAACGACTTTAGGAGATTGAGTCTCCAAACCCTAATTAAAATCAGAAAAGAGGTTGTCCAGGAAAAAAAACCAAACCACAACACCCCAAGCATGAAAAAAGGTGAACATCTTGCTCTAGAACCCAAATAAAACATGCTGCTAACTCATTACCTGGAGTACCAGCACAGCAAGAACTGCAAAGCTTTTGTGAAAAACAGAGCATTCTCTGCGTAAAAATGTCTTACTACAAGTGAAGCATTTAAGAGACATTTGTAAGTGTCCCCTGCAACATCTATTTTACAAATTCTGAAGGGCCTCCTTTAAAGAAGGCTGCCTTAAGTCTGATACAAACCAGCTCACCTTTTCTAACAAGCAATAGTTATTTTCCTCTCTATCCTGACTTTCACTACATGAAACACTGAATGTCTGCCCTGGCTCTAAAAGTGGTTATCCTAAAGCCTCCAGGCTGAAATCTCAGTGACGAAAATTGCTGCGAGCTTCCCCGAGCAGCCACAGCAACCCAAGCCACCCACCTCAAACATGCTGAAGGGCTCCATTTATCTGTCTTTCCCTCACTTCTGCTCCTGTACTCAATCTGTTATAATTTGGTCTCTCCTAAACAGCACTTCGATCCTCAGTTACCGAGTCCCCTTCTGTCCTCCCTTTTTCCTTCCCCTTCACACCAGCTGTTTGCAAAGTAAAGGAGACTCAAGGCAAAACCATGCCCTGACCAGAAACCTGCTGTCCAAGGGATGTGATGTGTGACTTCCCAACACAGCCAGTGTTTTTGCACCAGCACATAAGCTCTAACTTGATTTAAGTACATTTAGCTGTGGTGGATTGACTGGGGCCAGCTGCCCAGCCAGCTGTTCCCTCACTCCTCGGGAACAGGATGGGAAGATACAGGATAAAAGGATAAAGGCAGGGAGATCAGTCACCACTCCCCACTAGCTTAACAGAGTGGACTAAGGGAAAGTTGACTTACTGCCAATTAAAGCAGGTAATATCAAGACACAGGTTGAAATGAACACTTCCCCCCCTAACCCAACCCTTTATCCAGGATCAACCTCTGCTCAGAGACCCCTTAGACCCAGACAGTACATGCCGAGACCCCTCATCCCCTGGGTACCCTACACAGAGACCCCTCAGCCCCAAATACCTCACAGAGGTCAGAGACCCTTCAACCCCAGACACCTCTCAGCCTCCTGAGAGGCCCCACAGATATCAGAGATACCCCTCAGCCCCAGGCAGCCCACACAGCCTTCAGAGACGCCTCAGCACCAGACACCCCTCCCAGTCCCAGGCAACCCATCCAGTGACCACAAAACCAGTCTGCTAAGAAAACCCTCCAGAAACGAGCCAGCACAGGGCTCTGGGCACTCACAGGACCCTCCCAGCCCACAGCAGCCCCTCACGCGCCTCTGAGGGCAGTGGCGTGGCAAGGGCAAGATGGCGGCGCCTTATGAGGGAGCCAGCTGCTGCCAGCACCCAGGCACTGCCCTGCCAACTTCAGCTGATTCCCGCTAATTCCCCCTCAGCACCCTCCCCGCCTTCCTCAGACATCTCCAAAGGGATCAGAACAGACCCATGGAGATGTCTGCCTGCATCTCTCACCCCCTTCTTTTCTTTCTGAGGTACCTGGACATCGCTGCCCACTTCCAGAATATCTCTTTGAGACAAAAAAAAAAAATCTCAATCATCCTTTGAAATTGAGCCAAACTTTACCAGGGATTTGCAACCCTGTATGGAAGGACTTTTCCAGCTTCTCGCTACGGCCTCTGGATATATTCACATAGCCAACACAACCGTGTAGTACTTCCCTCAAGGCATACACTGGGCTGCTGTTTGGGAGTCTGGGATATGATAAAACATCCCTTGCTCGCACAAGGGTACTGCTCCCACTGCCTCCATGCAAAGCCCCGGGGATTTGGCTGGAGAGGGAACGCGGGGGGGAAGCCTCTGTACCCGGGAGCTGTGCCCTTGCAGTGATGGCCACAAGCCATATACTCCAGAGCACTTTGTATGACCTACACATCAGCAAATGATCTTCATTTGCCTCAGTTCTCATTCCTGCCTGAATTTGCTCTTCTTCCAGCATTAGTACAAAGCTCCATCACATCTGCTAGGAAGGGAACATAAACAGGAGGTGAACTATAAATACTCCCTTCTCCACCCTGCTTCCTTTGCCCATCTGCCTAAAAAGAAGCAGGTAATCCACAGTGTCCAGGAAGAGGAATGGGTAGGAGAAAGGAGATTAGTTCTCTGCAGAAAAAGCAGGGATGAAGTAACTGTTCCTCATCCTTCATTGTGCCTTTCTCCCAGGCATTACTGCTGCTCTGGGGATACTGATACAAGGAGTTGCAGCAGGAACACCACTGCATTTGATGGCTTTGATTGAGCCTCCGAGAGACAAGAGAGGGAAGAGGAGGAAATAAAAGGGAAAAAAGTTGAGCTGACATGCTAAGCACATCAGTCAAGCAGAATCAATCGCTTTTAACAGGTGGCTTCCCTTGCCACCATCCACATCACTTCCTCCGCAACTGAAAACCAAATCAAAACCCCAAACCAAAACCTTCTCTCGGTCTATATTCTTAATTTTATTGCAAGTGTCAACAACTTGCAGAGAATTACCCTATTCCTAACAGGGGACAGATGATAGGCAGGGTACACCAGACCCCCACGCTCCCTCTCATCCAACCTTCACACAGTCCTTCCTACTTCTGGCAGGCAACACAAAGCAGGGCTGGAACATCTCCCCGACAGTTTGTGATGCCAGATCACAGTTTCACTATGAAAGTATTTTTCCTTTACTGGAGTAGGATGGTTTGGATTCCACTTATTTAATACAATCCTCATGGTTACTGGGGAAAAAAAATGAGAATTTAAATTCCTTTGAATCCTGAAGGCTTGAAACATAGAACCCAAAGAAAACACTAGGATGCATTTAAACCTGTGTCAGCTTTGAAACCTGAGAACTAAATTCCTTTCCCTAATTTCCAGATTCATCACTTGAGTCTTACTGAAAAGGTTTATAACTCTCTTATCTAAATTAAGGGGGCTGTCAACCACTGTTTAAAAAAAAAAGTTTTAAGGATTCAGTGAATTCTGAGCTCACAAATTTCAGGGATTTTCTCTCTCTCAGCCACTCACAGCTGAAAACTGCGTAACTAAGAGAGAAGACATCAGATGGACTCCCCTCAGTGATTTCTCCAGGGCAGCTTAGCTGTTGTTTTGTTGTTTGGTTTCCTGTTTGATTTTCTTCCTCTAGCACTTACCAACCCCATCAGGCAACTCCTTTGGTCTCTAGTAGAAGCAATTTAAAACGAGAGCTCTTGCCCCTCTCCTCCCACTGCAAAAAGCTTCCCGGTGAGGAAACAGCACCTCACTGACACACCCCTGCACTTCCAGCACCAAGAATGAAACAATAAGCAGAGTTATGAAGCGAGATTCCTGCAAGTGCAAGGAAGTTCCTTCTGCCTCGGTGCGTGCTGGGGAGCAGCCAACTCACACTGGTTTTCCAGGGAAATAAACTCCGAAACGAGGGAACCTCACTTTCAGCTCTTGAAAAGACACAGCAGGCTCTTGCAGACCTCAGAGTTGGCGCCAGCACACGCACAGCTTGGGAGGTGAAATACTGAGAGGTGCAACATCCTGCAAGCCACAGCAGCCCAGCACATCCCACTACTGTAGTAGTCCTACACCATCAATTCCCTGCAGGAAAGCACAACACAAAAAAAAAAAAAAAATCTCATCTCTCTGGCTAACCTTACACCTGGGTTTGGTCCAAAGAGTGGTGGAACAGAAAGGTAAGTACTCTCAGACAGCAAGAGGCTGTACCCACAAAGTCACGTCCAGGCAGTCCAACCATTGAAAGACAAAAAGCAGTTCCTTCTCTTGGATTACGAGCCTTACAGGGGGAGCCTAGAGACCAAACTCGCTTTAGGATTTAATCCTTTATGAGGCACTTAGCAGGGAAGTTTAAGAGTGCTGCCCAGAAGTGCCAGACAAGCTTTGTATATACTCTGAGTTTCACAAGTTTGGGTCCTAAGCAGAAAATGGCAAGTTTGGCTACAAATACCTGCAGCCAATTAACATTGGCCAGTTTTTTTCTGGAAGAAACACCAAAGTGTAGAATACTCAGCTTGGCATTCTTCCCTGCTTTCTACATTCACAGTTTGCAGCAGTTCAGTACCAGGTGTGATTAGTACAGTAAAAATCAATCCTTTTGCTAGTCCCACATACATCTCATGGAGCTCTGGAAGAATCTTCCAGTTGATTAAGGGTGGATGCCTGACATTTCCCCCCCTGGATACACTGCCTGCCATAAGGATTGTTACTGTGCAACTCTGGCTTCTAAATCCCTTATGTTCCCTGGCAAGAGCAGAGCAACAGAAGGAAACAAAAAAGATTCCAACAAAAACATACGAATGTTTTAAAGCCATTAAAGAACTCCATTTCATTGTGCCACCAGACCACAGATCAAGGATGCTTACATGCAAACTTAATATCCCTATACGTTCATGTTTAATATCCTTTGGTTAATGATGTACTTTTACTTATTTTGCAGGATAGCCTCCCTCCTGTGCCCTGAAAGAGAAGATGGTGCAACGCTCACCTCCTGTGTGCCATAGGTACGTGCCTGGAGAGGCAACTTGGCAGAAGTTAAAGCACAGTGCTCTGCAGAGGCAGATCTTTATTGACACACTAATAATGTGCAGGAAGAACACAAACACGTTAATTTTGAACCTGATGCTTAAACAGTGTGTTAAATTCAGTTCTGAA
The DNA here is from genome assembly GCF_017639235.1 of Corvus kubaryi. Lineage (NCBI taxonomy): Eukaryota > Metazoa > Chordata > Aves > Passeriformes > Corvidae > Corvus > Corvus kubaryi. The sequence goes on along the minus strand of NW_024580661.1, from coordinate 3,043,279 downwards.
GGTTTCCCGGTTCAGCTTTTCCCAGCTCATCTCACCTGGTCTATTTGCAAGAGGAGGTCGTCATAGAATCCTGGAATGGTTTGGGCTCGAAGGGACCTTAAAGATCATCTTGTTCCACCCCCTCTTCCCATGGGCAGGGACACCTTCCAGTAGATCAGGCTGCTCCAAGCCCTGTGCAGCTCAGCCTGGCCTTGGACACTTCCGGGCATCCAGGGGCAGCCACAGCTTCTCTGGACACCCTGTGCCAGGGCCTCCTCACCCTCACAGGGATGAATTTCTTCCCAACATCCTGTCTAACCCTGCCCTCTGGCAGTTTAAAGCCATTCTCCCCTCTAAATAGTCTCTCTTTTTGTAGGTTCCCTCCACATACTGAAAAGCCACAATTGGGTTACCCCAAAACTCTTCTTCCCCAGGCTGAACAATCCCAATTCTCCCAGCCTTTCCTCACAGCAGAGGTGCTCCATCCCCCTAACCACAGGAAAGTGGGGCTGACCCCTTCCGTAGAGCACAAGCAGCAGCCATAGGGTATCCTGCAGCATTCTGTGCATGGCTTCAGAAACACAAACTTGCTCCTCGCTCCTCTGGAGGAGAAGCTTTTATCACCTGTGGGACTGCTCCCCAGACCCCAGCCTTGGCAGCAAGTGGGGCTGACTGGAACATTCACTGCTTCATCATCGGTCATCTCTGGCAAGATAAGTAGGAAGCCCAGAGATCAAAAGGTTTTCATTTAATTGACCATTGACAAAGGGAATGACTGCAACAGCATCTCCCAACAGCTCAGAGCTATTCATTTGAGCACCTCCTGCACAGCATTGCTGTGCTACAAAACTCAGTGTAATTATGCCCAAATGCATGAAAGCACAACAGAGGCACAAACAGATGAGGTTTTAGGAAAGCTATGAACTGAAGTTGATGCTTCATCTCACAGCCAATGCCACCCTCAAAGCTCAGTCACATCCGTCACTCCTTCGGGCTGAGGCTGGGGGGACAAGAGGCTGGATGCCCTCGGGAAGGGCTGCTCCCCTTTAGGTGCCACCGCAGTGCCCGTGGCCAGGCCACCTTCAGCACCAATCCACTCTGTCCCTTCCCGAACCTCCCTCCTCTGGCTTGGCAAAACCAGTCAAAACTGGGTTTATGGACACGCACTACACACAAACCCACCTTTAGTTTATATAATTATTAAGTCGAGGCATCCAAGTTAAAATCACTTAAGAATCTTCAAGAAAAACAGACCTAAGACTTCTCCTAACTTATCAAGTTAACCACTGCCAGGATGTGCGATAAACCAGGATGACCCAAACATTTAATTCCACCTCTTTGTTTAAAAATACTGTTTTCTATAAATTTTCTATCCCCCAGATCACAAGGCTTGATTTAGTAGGATTTTAATTGCAATTTTTCGAATTGTTTCAGCTCAAGTATTGTTACTTTGTTTTAAAAACACAGAACATATAATAATACTGCGTTTACACCTCTACCTACAGGTTTTTTCCCCTTAGAAACTGTCGCACCTCCATCCAAAGAGTAAGACACAAGGAGGATCCAACACAAAATAAATCCATTTTCAACAGACTGTCCCAAAAGGCCGATTTGAACTGCTTGCCCAATTAAAAGCTGCAAACCACACATCAGAGATACACATGTTGCAAAGTGTTTGCAGTTCACACTTCTTTCCTATGTGAAGGCTGAGGTTTAACTCATATTTAGAGATTGAGAAGCCTTGGAAATGAACCACTAGAAAAAAATTACTAGGAAAATGATCACTTTTCTAGTCATTAAGGCCATTTAAGAATAAACAGTCCTGGGAAAAGAGATTATCCTAGAAGAGAAGGGTTTGGAATGGAAAGTAACAGATCTTTAGCTTGATCACTTCCTTAAAGCTTTTCCAAATCAATTAAACTGGGTTTAATATACTGTGATAGGTGTTCAGTGGTCTAGAAGAATGCAATTTACAATTTGGCTCTGAATTATACAAGCTGTCAGAGACACCTTTACAGTTTGTATTTTCATTGACAGCCTCAGTTAGTTAATGAAAATTGAACCATTCTTCTCTGGAAAATTGAATATGCACACAAAAAAGAGCAAAATAGCCTCTGTAGAGAAGCCATGAAGCGACAGGCATCAAGCTAAGGACTTCGAAACATACTTCAAGACATATGCTTTCAATCCAACTGAGGAGGCTGGCTCAGCTCACACAGAATCAGATACTCCCCACACTTTCTTTCCAAGAACCTTTTTAATGCTTTCTCACTGCACTACGTAGACCTGGGAACCAGGACTTTTCCTTTGATCCAATGCTAATTATGACCTAAAGCTCTTTCAACTGGGAATCCCAGGTTTCTGCTCCTGTATGGGGATAGCCTTAAGAGGCCAGAGAGAATCATAGAATCCCAGACTGGTTTGGGTTGGAAGGGACTTTAAAGCCCATCTCATTCCAACTCCCTCCTATGGGTAGGGACACTCTCCAGCAGACCAGGTTGCTCCAAGCTCCATCCAGACCGGCCTTGAACACTTCCAGACCTGGGACAGTCACAGCTTCTCTGGGCACCCTGTGCCAGAGCCTCCCCACCCTCCTAGGGAAGGATTTCTTCCCAACATCCCATCTAACCCTGCCCTCTGGCAGTTTGAACCCATTCCCTCTTGGCCTGTGTCCATACAAAAGTCCCTCTCCCTCCTTTTTATAAAAAATTATTTTGGCTGTGTTGGGTGAACAAACAATGGAGAGAACAAGTTTCCCCAGCTGCCATGCTGGTAGGACTCTGCCTGGTTTTCTAAGCCTGTGGAATCTGCTGGGTTCACAGCTCTGCAGTCTGGGACATGCAGCTTGGAATCATCCCAAAATACCTATCAACAAACTGGAAAGGGCCAGACAAAAAGGAAGAGTGGTTCAGGGCTGGGCCTCCATGACAATCAGCTGCTTTCATCCCTCCCTGCTCACTGCTACTTTGCTGATGGGTGGTACTGGATGCAAACAACTTGTAAGCGAACCACAACTAGCTGCTGCAGCTGCTTGTCACAACTCTTTCCAACAGGCTCTGCTAAAAGCTTGCACATCCACAAATGCTCTCACGAGACAAAGGCAGATCCCTCTTTCCACTGGTTGGTTGGGGTTTTTTTGGTGTTCTTTTTGTTTTGTTTTTTAGTGCAGACAAAGCTTATTGCTAAAATCAGACAAAGCAGCAAGGTGATGAGCTTAGGTATGAGGTCCAGGCGCTTCCAAGCAAACAGCTTATCCTTTTGGGGAGCAGGAGCCCTGATGGCGCTCTGGAACTGACCCGGACAGCCCAACCTTGCGTGCTTTCCCAGCAGAGCAGTGAAAACGCATTAGCCCTTGAGAAAGCATTAAGGGAAGCACTAAAATAGCTGGCTGGGAGCAGTGTAAGTGGCTGTCCAGACAAATACGAGGAGAATCCATAAAGAGCTCTGGAGGCAAAAAAATCCTCAGTGGAAAAGCAGACCACTGTTGCAGACATGCAAACCAGGAACACTTACATCAAGTTCAGACTAAACATCAAAATCACTCATTTCTGAGGGGAAACAGTCAACAATGGAAACTAAAAACACGCACAAAGCACAGCTGGGAAAGCAGTAGCTAAATGAGCACAGAGCAGGGAAACAGGAGGAACACAGGTCACAGCCTTGCTACAACACTGCAGGACACTGCACCAGCTGCAATCGTATTTACTCAGGAATATAAGAACCCAGCAAATCCCCCTCAGCCAGAGGGCATCCAGACACGGATTGCCTACAGACAAGCACTGTTTCTGCAGTGACATTTGCAATGACCTCGTACCACCACCAATGAGGAGGTTACAGAGCAAACAACCCCCTCCCCAAATTTTATTTCACACAGCAGGCACAGCGTACTTCAGTGTTTCAAAGCCAGTTTAAAAAGACAAAATCTCATCTCTACACTGTGTTCCTGTAATTCAAGAATATCACCATAAATCGGGGGAAAAAAAAAATATCAGGCAAAGTTATAACTGCAGGAGTTTGAGTACAGCCTGGGAATCACGCTTGGATGGTGAGTGACTGGCACACCCTTCTCCTCTGGGGATAAATTTCTTTTCCACATTAGGAATCCAGAAAGATTCATTCTGATATGCCTCCAGGCAAGAGGAACAGAATTAATTTAAGTTCACCAGAGGTTTTTTCTGGCATTGAGAGGTTCTCAGCATGCAAATGCTAACAAGGTATTTATAAAGTTATGCTGTATTTGGAAAGAGGGGCAAGGGGAAACCTTGGCCTGTTCCAGCCTTTCTGAACAAGGTCATCACCAAGTTGTCACAAGCCCCTACTTACACCAAGGGGCTGGGCCACCACATACTTCAAAAACCACAGTATTTCAACTTCCTAACGTTAACAGAGACACATTAACAGTTTTACAGTCTGGAACACAGTCTGCATGGTCCTTGGCTTTTTTGTTATTAATATGTACAGTACTTTTAACAACACAGCAGCAAGTCTGACAGACCAACAGACACCGTAATAAGTCTGACCAGCAATAACTGCTGTTCTTCTCACCTTCTGTAGAGGGGGGACATGAATTTGACACCATGACTCTCTGGATTACCAAAACCTCCACCCTCCAGAACACTGAAAAATTCAGAAGCATCATGTCTCAGACCACTGAGCAACCACCGCTCCTTTGGTTTTGGGGGCTGGTGAGAAACATGTTGGCAAGTTTGCAGGAAAGCGTGTGGCAGTTCAGGGGATGACGTCTGGGAGAGGCAGCTTTCTCATGCACATTTATTATTAATTGATATGTAACTCCTTTTTTGGAATTCTACATCTTCCAGACAGAAATCCTGCCTAAAGAGGATTAAATACCTGGTTTCTCAAAAAAACCCCCAAGTTCTAGGAAAGCATCCCGTAAAAGTCACCCCTCTTACCCAAGTGTTGGATCCCTAATTTCCCTGGACAGAGGCAGCTCCTCTGAGGTTTAAAACCCTCACCCTGCAGAAATCCCAGCAGGAAATCAGAACACCCTTGGCCCTGCTGCCTGAACACCATGAGTGTGCAAAGCCAATTCCATCTCACGCTGTGGTGCTGATCCACCTGTATGGGAGTCATGGCAGCTCTTTTCCAGGGAGTTGGCACTGGCTGCAGAAGCCCCTGGGGACATTTCCTTTGCAGCCACCTCAAGGCTACCAAGCCACAGACCCCTGCAGTTTTGTAGAGGCTCACCTTGTTCCCTCCTGGGTACCAGGAGGTTTACAGAGAGGGGCTGTAAAACTGCCCCCTACTCCCCCCTTTAACAGCCCTGCACAGAACCAACACTTCGAACCTACACATCTTAGTGTAGGTGGTGGCTGGGTAAGAAAAATAAGGACCTGTAGACCGTGTATAAATGGAATTTACGAAGAAAAACAGAAATAAAGCCTGCACAGCCCCAAACAGATTTCAGTAAGCTTTCCCCACGCTATTTACAGCCCAGCAAGAGGCTTAAAAATACTCATTCTGATCTGGCTAGAAGTAACTCACACAAGCGCCAGGCTCACCTTAATGGGGTGAGACGAACTTCTTTTGGTGCCCCAAACCTTCCTAGAATTGCATTTAAATGCAAACTCCTCCCCTGCTTCCTTTCCTCTTCCTATAAGCCAGGATTTCTTTGATTCTCAGTCTAATTAGGAGATAATTTTAACTCTGTCACTGGTTTGATTGCGCTGGTGCTTAACCACGCTATTAAGCAAATCATTAGCTGACATGTGGTACCTTCTCCCTCTGACAGAGACACGCTCAGCCTCAGTGGGGAAGACAAGGGGAGACTCCAGAGAAACAACCACTGCCAGTGCTAAGATTTAACAGGCACTGCTTGGACCACCATATTCACTTTATCATGAACAACAGGGGCAAGAGAAGCAGCTGGAACTGCAGTCCCACCTGCCTGGCATCCCACATCCAAGGTCACCTGTGAAGCATGACAGGCCAGCTTGATCCTGAACCACCCCCGAGGAACCTGAGCAGCACAGGAGCTGTACCAACCAAGCAGACAATCAGTTTTCTGTACTTTAACACCAATTGTGCAAGACCCTTCCTGCTCCATTTTTACACCACCAGGATCTGAGACTGCCTACGGCACATTCTAGCAAGGGGCATTGGAGCCTATCAGCTCCAACTTGGAACTGCTGCTTTCCACGTTTACTGTTCCAGGAGAAAATACAGCAGGTTCAGCCATGTGCTGCTGCCTGAAAAAGGCTCCTGTGCCTCACTCACGTTCATTTGGAGCAGACTACTTCAAAGGAACACTAAAGTTAGGCAGAACAAGGAGCTTTTCAAAAACCACATGACAGAGGGCTAAATTCTATGAAGGGAGTGTTTTCCCACCTATTCCACCTTGTGATTCCTTCAAGGATCCCAAATTAAGCACTTAAGCAAACAGTAAGACATCATTTAGCAAGTCAGTGTGCCTAAACTGATTGTTAGGGCATCAGTGAGTCACAAACTGCCAAGTTCAAGCAGCTGTCTTCTCCTTCTAGGAAAACCTTCTGTCCAACACACACAAATTTGCATGGAGGAACCATTTTGCAAGCCTGTGACACCAAAGCTTCCTGTGGCAGCAGCCACAGCTGCTGACTTTGCCAACTACCTATGCTCAGCAGCTGCTTCAGCAGCACATTCCCTCCACACCCCATCGCTGAACCACCAAGTTCTTGTGCTTTGGTGTGAGGATGAAAGGCAGTTACACAGTCCAGATTTTATAGCCACAACCACAGGCCTTCTGCAGTCCAGCCCATGGCTGAAACACACCTGAAAACAGTGCTGTTCCTGAGCTGAAGTTTCTTGTTAACACTGGACTATGTAAAGAGCTGGAAACATCAGTTCACTCAAGGAGACAAGTGATGAGCTGCCTTTGTCTGGTCCTTGGGAACAGCAGGAAAAGGCTGAGATAATAGTGGAGGCTTTCAACCGGTTGTCAGTGTTTGCTCTTCACAGCAAGTACATCTCACAAGAGCCATTTGGGTGACTGGCACCTTTGCTTCTCCTCTCCATGTGCTACAGCACCTGGGAACAAGAGGAGTCTGAGACCAAGAAGAAGTGTTCCAGATGCCTTAAAAGGGATCTCACATGACAGAAATACCTCAAGTATTAACACAACAAACGTGTTATACTATTTTACCACACTGCAAGAAAAAAATCCCTCCAAGGTCTCTTGCAAATCAATCCTGGGAATCCATTTCTCCTGCTTTTTGCCACAGTAGCCAAGTTTACAGTCCCGGGCCGTGGAGAAGCAGCCAACCTGGCACAGCTGGGGAACAGAGCAGAATTCCAGATGAGCTTTTAAAGGTCTCCTTTACTGACTTGATCTCAAACTACAGACTGTCAGTGCTTTGTTGCTCGTTGCAGCAGCTGTTTTGCCTTAAAGTGCCAAGAAAAGTCCCCAGTGCCTCACAGGAGGCACACAGTGAGATCATCTCCACGAAGTCACCGGGGCCATCTGAGAAGGGACCACCACAGCCAGGGGACAAGCTCTACCAGCAGGAGAAGGCACACAGAGTCAGCCGGCTGATTCCAGAGCTGCTGCTGACAGCACGGATGATTTGTGTAGTTTCAACAACATTTCTGAAGCCATCAGCTGGCAGCAGCTTACTGGCTATCAACAGCAGCAAGATGGAAAGCAAATTCAGGAGCTACCGATGGCACTACTAGCAAAGGCCATGAATATTCATGCCACTAAAACATGAATGAATTTATGATTTTTTTTATTATGAAAGAAAAAATAGGGGCTTCAAGTAACCTCAAAGCTTTATAAATGTCAATACACCAAAACAACAAGCCCAGTGACCAAGGGGACTATTTCACTCTATTTTTCTGGACCAGTGCATTTGTACTTCCTATTTTCTCTCCCCCTCCAGTTCACTGTATGGAGCAAGCAACTGGTAGAAGTCACACACACATATACAGGATGAGGGAGATTTTATTCAAACGGATCACACGTATTTCAGACTGTGGTTTTCCAAAATTTTTTCTTTTTCTCCTTTTTTTTTAAATACAGCTTGGAAACAACCAACAAAGGCTGCAGTAGGAATTAAACCAACTTTCATAATCCATGGGGCATGCACACCTGACACACAGGTGTCTACAGCTGGAGCAGTACTGCCAACATGGACAACAGGCACACCAGTGATCAGCATCAAGTGTGGGTAACTAAACTTTCAGAGCAGCAACCCATTTTTGCCCCAAATAAAACAGTGACAAGCACTGTCAAAGCATCCACATGTGTCTGCTGGGCACAGGCAGCACAGTGGAAGAGGGTCAGCTCCTTAGTAGGCCCTAAAGCCAGTGAAAATCACCTTCAAAATGTAGTGAGCAAGCCTGTCTTGAACTGACTAACAGAGCATAGTCATCTGGATTTATTAAGACTATTTCTTCAGAGCAATCCTAAAATACAATGGATGCATGCTTGGGCTATGCCACAGATCAGGCAACCTCTTAGGTTACATTTGCAGCTGTTTCCTCAGCTGTCACCAGCCATCTGGGAATGTCTCATGGACAGCAGAGGCTGCCCTTGCCCTGCTGACCAGCTCCCCCCACCACACTCCTGATCTCAGCATCATCACAGCACAGTTCATGGCACCACATGCAGCACATACCCCACTGACAGAAGCACACCAACACTCTTCCATCATCATCTTTCCAGGGAGAAATAAAGAAGTTAAATCGTTATAACGGCAGGACTGGGAAAGAATTAAAGGGTTAAAGTGAAAAGTTTCGTCAAAGACTACCAGTTTGGGCTTAAAATTTGAGTGGAGCATGCCTCTGCTGGTCAGCAGCTTAAAGAATAACATATTTAAGAGCTGCATAGCAGAAACAAACTGCATTCCTGGGAGAGAAAGAAGAGACGGTGGCTCAGCTGCAGTTCTCAGGAGCAAATTCACAGGTTCTCAGCAAACTCAGAAGCAGATCCACACCACCAGACTCAGTAGCAGAAAGTGAGTATAAGAGACAAGGATGAAAACCGAACTCCAAATGGAATTTTCAGTTACTAAATGCCAGGTACAGACTCAAAACCTGTTTCTGTATGGCCCTGAAGATATTCACTTGACCCTTAGCATACCTCACGTTTCAGGGTTTTTTTAATGGGTTACAAAAAGTGCAGGTGTCAGCCCCACACCCTTACCCAGAGCACATGTGCCTGGAAGCTTGCAGCAATGGAACCCAGAACCCATCCTTTGGGAGCAGGCAATGGATCTCAAGTAAGCCACTTCAGCATTCCTCTTCCACTGGCACATTTGCACATGGCTCAGCAAGGGAAAACCTCCCTTTCCCAGTTATTTTATTCACGTTAAGCTTTCCCTCTTCCCAAATACCAACTGTATTTTAACATTTTACAACTGCAAGTCAAATTTACCAGGGGAAGGAAACCAATGCCTGCTTCCACTGTGCCAAGTTTCCAGTCACCTGGACTGTACTGTGTCATTACCAGCCCAGCGTATCCCACAGGGGCTTGCCAAAGCCCCATACTGAGCACTGTGTGGTGCTCCTGACAGGCTTCCCTAATATCCACCCTCTCCAGGTATCACTGCTCCCTGCCATTCAATCACTCCTTGCTTTTATCACAACCTAGGGAAACTTCCACAGCCATTTCCTTACAGCAGCAAGGCCAGGAAAAACATTTTACTGAACTGTACAACCTTCAGCAGCTTCTTGGCCTACAGTTCATAAGAAAAGTTATCACTGGCTCATACAAAGACCTCTAATGCAGTTCAAATATTTCTGGCAGAGAAACAATAAAAAAATGAAGTGTTTCAAATGCCTGGCTAAATTTGCTACAATAGATGAGAAAGGGCTTTCGAAGCAAGTTTATCCATGAGATCACTGCTCTGTGATGTACAGCAACAGCTCGATTAATCACAAAACTATTTGCAAGGACTTGCCAAAAAGAGAGGAATACCAGAACAAACCCTGCAGAACAGCTCCCCAACACAGGCAACACACACAACTCTTCATCCTCCTGCATGAGGAACAGCTCAAGACTGATTTCTGAATTGAAAACTGTTTCTTTTCTGTTTAAAGGAACTAACGATGCAAACTGGCTGTGTCCTTTCTCAAGTGGTTGCTGCTTTATTCACTACAACCTTCTGCTTGCAACAGCACTTAAAGTACTCATTCAGTTCTTTCAAATGAAAGATTTCATGTAGGAAAGAACCAAAAGAGGTAATTCAGGTACACAGTGAGTGATTTATCCATGTACCTCCACACAGGCAGCACTCCTCCTCCAGTCAATAAACTTCATTCCTCCTTAGGAAGGATTTGACACAGACATCAAGCACAAATAGATTGTCCAGCTCAAAGTGGGAAGCACACAGGTCAAAACACACTATCCAGCTCCAAATCATCATTTTTATTTCTGTTGTGACCCCTACAGAATAAACTTCCCTTTTATACTAAGGGTGAATTCCCACTGCTACCAGCTTTTGCTTTATTCCCCCAAACTCCTCATATCCCCCTTAGCCACCCTACTCCCCCACTGTGCAAGGATACACTGCCAGGACACTGTTACTTCAGTCAAACCCCCCCAATATTTCACAGTTCTACTGCCAAAAAGCAGAGTCTATAACTTCTGGTATTCAATAGCCTTGTAGTATCACACTGTAGATGAGTCATCAGGGCAAGATTAAAAGGAATGGTTTTTTAATATTGCCAGTAAAGAAAAAAAAAAGCTTTGTGGAAGAAACAACTTACAATCTTCAATTATGAGTTTCTCTTGGTGAGCTCTGCCCTCAAATGGATGGTGTCAGTTTGATTCATCAGTGTGTGTGAGATCAATGCGATCCTAAACTTCCTGAAGTTATCTTTCCAAATCTGCCTGGGAATTGTTTAAGCATTACACAGGCTGAAAAAAGAATAAATCAAGCCTAACTACTGAAAACACAAGCAATTCATCTGGCAAGCTGAGAACAGAGACAACTGACCATGAATAATGCAAGAGGGGCAAGATTCAAAATACTCCGTTCAGTTATTATCTGCAGCCTGAAGTGGTGATAAAATACTTGATTAAATTGGAGAGCAAAAGCTGTTCTGTGCAATTACTGGATAAATATTTCAGAGCAATTTTTCTGTTGAGCATTTGGAATCCCCCTGCCAGCCTACATTCTACCCAAGGACACAAGGGGAGGGTTTCTACAAGAACATATAGCCTTTCCAAGGCAAAAGTTTGAGAAGGTGAGGGATGAGCATTTGGGCTCACAGAAACCCAGCTCAAATTACTGTGCCAATTTTTTCAGGTGTAGCTTCAGACATCTGTTGAGAAAAACCTCAACAATTCTACTTGTGGAGGTAGGATTTTAGGTACTGCTTTAAGAAAGCATCCTCCTCCTCCTCCCCACCCTATTTTAGCCGTTGAATAAAATCAGAGCTTAGGACACACATATCACAGACCATTTAACCTGCATTTGCCCACTCACTTCACCTCATCACTGAGCTATCCAGCCGCTCCAGGGAGCGCAATGTGCACCACAACAGAACTGCCACCTGGTAATGCCAAGGTAAATCACTTAAACCAGTTGTAATCCGTGTCACTTCCATGCAATTTGTTTCACAGTGTGATTGGGCACAGAATTCCCTAAGCAACTTGAAATTCTAGGAAAAAAAAAATACTCTTAATTGCCATTTGAACTCGAAGGGAGGAACTTCTCAGCACCTGGAGGGGAAAGAGCAAACCTTGTGCAAAGAAAGGCAGAACCTGGTGCAGGGATCAGCAGGTGAGCCCTGCCAGTGCCTCTGGGCGCTGCCCAGATGCAATCAGGGCTTTGGGGATTTTCTCTGAAAGCCCTGTACCTGTGAGGAACGTCACAGCAACCCTCAGCCTGCAGTTGGGAAAAGGAGGGGAATACGTTCACCAAAGCTGATCTGGGCTCTAACAAAAAGTACCTTTCACATTATGACTTCTTCATCCCATCTTTTCCCCCCAGCCCCAATACTTGGGACATATCTGGAAAAAGAAAAAAAACTCCAATCCACATGAACTCCGGTACCTTCAAAGGCATGACCGTGATAAAAAGGAAAACATATTTCAGTGTGAAAAGCATAGAAGGGAAAGGGGTTAAAGCTTCAGTGTAGGAGTTCAGGAGCAGCAACTGATGCTTGGGTCAAGGGGGGTTCTCAGACTTTAAACGCTCAAGAGTGGAAAGTTCCATCCACTCTTAACTAAGGAAAAAGTAAATGTTGCTGAATTTAATCAAGCCTGGCAAAACCTCCTTCCCTATTCTTCCTGGCTGGGTTTAGCAATGGTGCAACAAAACTCAGTTTTGGGAAGTATGACTTCAAACCCAGGCCATTTCAAGAATATTGAGCTTCAGTAAAGTCAAGCCACCAGGCAGGAAAACTCCTTAAGAATACTCAGCTTTAAATACATTCAACCATTTCTGCTTTATTTTCCTGAAATGCCACTTATATCCAGCAATGGGGTTTCCCTGCACTTAGGTACATCTATCCAGCTCCCATAATCCTAACTCCCAGTTTATCTCTGAAAGCACACAGCATGTCAATTGCTCTGTATTTAACATACTTTCTGATTTATTTAAACCAAAGAGAATTGTAAAGAAGACATTTTTATGACTTATTCCAATTGAAGCTGAAATATAAATCTCCATGTCAAATGCAGCTACCTTAAGGGTACTTGATAGATCAATACTCCAAACACATTATTCAGTACATTTAGGTTAAGAAATGTAAAGCTGCTGCTAACCATAATAATAATTAGACATAAAAATTCAGTATATGTGGGCAAGAAACCCCACAACCAGGTACTTTTGAAGCTTCCAGAAAAAATCTGGAATGATGATCCTTGTGGGTGCCTATCAAATCAGAATATTCTGTGAAATACTGGAGATCTGATGTCTGACTTCCACAGAAGTGAAAAAGAAGCAAAAACTATTTATGTTTATTTTCCATTAAGAAATAGGTCAGATAAAGGTAACATGCACCAAAAAAACAGGTCTTCAGGCATCCTTATCACAAAATATTCAAAACCTGACTCTGGATTTTGACAGTCAATATTTTCCATTTGGCTTTACCTGCCTTGTGATTAAAAAAATAAAATGAATGCCCGTCCCTGGTTTTATTTTTGGGCATGGACAAAGCCAGGCCCTGGGGAGATCTCATCCAAGATGCTCAAGGGAATTTCCACCAGTGCTGTCGGCTCCAGGGGAGCACAAGGAGCCTGTGCCAGCTCAGCAGCCCTGCTCACCCAGCCCATGCTGACCCATGGCTAAGGCCACTCAAGCAACCCAAATCCTCCCAGCTTGGCACTGAACTGACTTAAAAGAGTTCTGGATCCTGTCAAGAGATGCCCCTTTAAAAGCCTCTCTACAGTTACAGCGGTCAGTGGGTCTGAACATCCGTGAGTGGAGATACACAAGCTGTTAACAAGCAAGACTTTGGGCTTTCTTTCGTAAAAATCAGTTATTTAATAGCAATTCTAGAGACTGAACTGTGTTTTTTTCATCCCAGCACAAAACAGCCTGAGAGATACAGAAATTCTCCAATTCCACCTGAAGGCACAAGTGTTCAGATCCCATCTACAAACAAGCTGAAATTTCTTGGGGTTTGGTTTTGTTTTTTAAAAGCACAGGAGTCTTCCATTGTGGAAAATTAATCCAGCTGCTACACTGCAGGACAACGAGAAGGACAAGACTGGCTTGGTCTCTCCCAAAGGCTCAAAGCACTGTACATGAACTGCTGCAGGGAAGCATTTCCTGAGCCAAGGCAACTCTCACCAGGTTTATTTTACAGGAACACTGTTTGCCAAAGGGAACAGCAAGGCATCAGGATCAGATCTAGACTCCCACATGAAGCCGCCTCCATCCCAAGCCCTGCTATTAGCCCATGATGTTCCCAGGTTAAGAAATCAGCAACTCCTCCATCGTTTGGAGGAACCACAATGCTTTGGAAATGCTGCTGTGGGCAGCACTTACACCAGCAGCACTGGCCTCGTGTGGCAACGCTTTATGAACTTTCCAAATGTTACAGTCCAAAACCTCAGACTGCAGCACCACCAAGCTCTGCCTTGGGGGACTGCTTCTCCTTTGGCACCTTTACTACCACACCTGACATGTCAGCATCATTTTGAGCCTTACCTGCTCAATTTTCACACAACACACAGCCCTTCACCCTTCCCACTAATTTCCAAGACACCTTGGAGCTCTGTGAGATAGGCACGTTTGACACAGAATCTTGCCCAACATTACAGCCAATAGGAAATCCAAGGGATCAACACCTCGCCTCCCCTCTTGGGACTGCCCTTTGAACAGGCCCAAGCTCTGGCACTGCTGTATCCCTGACTCTCTGCTGCCAGCATATTCCCCAGAGGCTGCCAGCAGGCACCATCCATCTCACACCTGAAGTGTCTGCACAGCATTCTCCCTCCAAGGAAGATTTAGGGAGGAAGTTTCTCTGGAGCAGAGGATGCTAACAAAAGCAGATTACAAATCACAAGTGCTGTAGCTATAAAAATATCCCTTAATTTACTGTCTTAATTAAGGAGACCCCAGACTGCACTGCTGGTGACAGGGGCTGCCCCCCAACTCCTGCCCATGGTGGTACTCTGATGTCCTCTGCTTTACTCAAGCTCATCCCCACTTTTTTTCTGCAGGCTGTTATCAGATAGATAAGGGAATCAATGCAATGTGCTGCCACATAGCCGCTGGTTTTCCTGCTTGCATCTGGAAGATGAGAAATACCCCATCATCCCTGCTCACGTCTGGGGTTGACAGCTTCTTTCTAAACAGAAATTAAGGCTAGCACTGGTGAAACTTACCCTAATTGAGCACCATACCACCTGCTGGCAGATCACTCCTTGCATCCATCCTTGCTCCCTTGTGAGAGCCACATAAGCATCACCAGAACTGGTGCTTGAAGCCTTTAAACTACAATTTAATACAGCTAAGAAAAATCAAACCTTCAAATACTTCATTAAGGGTTTAGGAGTATTCTCTTCTCCATGAAGGGAGAGTTCCTCATGTGAATCTTCTAACTTTACTTCCATAAAAAAGTGGCAACTTCTAACTTCCGTGTGGAAATTGCCACAAGGCTAGGTCAGACCTGTCTTCTCACTGCTTAGAGAAGACCAATAAACTATAAACACTCAATTCAGTAAAAGGTCCACTATTAATTTGGGGTAGTGAAGGGGTTAAACTCACCCTAGAGACCAGGCAATACATCAGTACTCTAAAAAAGCTTATTTTTTTCCTCATGAACCCCAGTATCACTTGCAATAAACCCAAGTTGTCAGCCAAATTCATCTTTCCTCAAACTTGCACACATTTTCTGTGAGTGTCTAATTTAAACCCTCCCTTAGGCAGGAGAAGGCTTCTCAACACTGCAAATAAGGAAGTAAAAATTAAATCCCTTTTAAGCACCACAGCAGCAGAGAAGCACCACCTTGAGCTTGCTTCGCCCTCCAATTTTGGGTTAAAAGTACCCAAAATTAATGCCACACCATTCCCTTCCTCCTCCAGTCCAACTCCCTACTGTTCAAGGGGCAGGAAATGCAAAGCACCTGTGTTTCACAGGAGAGTCAAGGAATTTCCCTGCTTTTCACATCAGCTCCAAGACCACACTTTCCCAGTAGGACACACACCTTGAATTGATGCACACCTCAAAGTAACTGCAATGAGTGGCAGTTTGAAATCCAGTGCAGAGATCTGGTGCTGCATGAGCCACCAGAGCTGAAACCATCTGTACCACCCCCACACACCAAAGCAGCACCAGTCTGGCACAGCCATCGTTGTGCCCCGTACATTCCCCCCTAATGTCAGCCAATGAGCCCTTCAATGCTGTTCAGCTTCCACAGGGAGGTTTTACTTTGGAAACAGAACATGACAGGTGCCCCCAGCTGCTTTTAGATGCCAGATTTCTGGAGGAATGGTGTTTCAAAGGCCTCAAATTCTCACTGAGCTCAAAATAAATGAAGAACACTTTCAAGGTGCCTCTACGGGGCTTGCAGGACAAGCCAAGGACATGTTTCTTCTGCCTCATTTCCTCTCTCAGCTCACATGCTGAGCCAAACAAGATGAGAAATTTTGACAAACTTCAACCTGGAAACACCACTACAAATAAACACAAAGCTCTGGCCAACAGCTTTTCCCTACAAGTCCAGTACCAGAGCCAGTGCAAAACCCCACAGAACCTCTGGGAACCCTCCAGAGCCAAGTGTGAACACAGCAGGGCTTGGCAGAGTCACCAAGACCTGGGCTGGTATTCAAAACACCCAAAAACTGAGAAACAGAGAAACTTAACTAAAATCCCAGTATATCCTGTGCAAGTTAGTTTGAAAACAGTCTCACGCTAATTCTGACATTTCCAAAGTAATTGCTCAGTGCTGATGCTGTAATTCACTATCTGCAGGTGATACTGGTTCATTCCTGCAACCTCTTCAACACTCAGACTTGTGTTTCAGGCAGCCTTATATCACATACAATCATATTTCATCTGCAGAGAACAGGCTTGAACTCCAGCTGAGCAGCGGGTTACAGAAAAATAATTTAATCTCTGCTACACATCATCAATAATGCACAGCCAACAGAGAGAGCCATGTTAACACACAGATGGGCCATAATCTAATTAACAGTGACCTTTTCTTCTCTTGCACTGCCTACAGGTCAAAACGTTTGAGTCAATTTCAAAGGCGAGATAATGCCAAAAATGGTGTTTGGGGAAATCCCTACACCTAACAATGGCTTTAACCAGCCCAGTCATTCCGACTCGAACTGAAGAATGCTTGACGGCTGCTACGAATACCAACGAAGGGATTTCCAGTTGATGTGCACGGCACAGGGAAGCAAGTCCTTATGATTAAACACCTCCCTTCTCGCTCCCTGCTCCACAAATTAACAATTAACGCTCCGGGACAAGAACTCCAATGGAATTGTTTCTGAACTCACTGATCAATGCTGACACCATCTGCTCCAGCCTCCTTATCCCATATGCAAATCCCTCTTTTAAGAAAGGAAAGCTACTTGTTAGCAGCAGGCTCTCCACTACAAATTCTGCTACTCCGGCGTGCTCGGAAAAGAAAGCGTAGCGTTCTCTTTTTACATTATTTTAAAAGCGGGTTGCTTTCGAGACCGAGGGCATCCCCCAGAACCCGACACGGGAATTAAGTGCCGGCTTTGCGCTGGCACGGCGACAACCTTGCCGCAGGAGCCTGAAGGTTATTAGCGGAGCGTCAGCAGCGGGAGCCGCCGGATACGGAGCCAGGAACCGGGAGATCCCTCGCGGCACGATGTCCCTCCCCTCTGCTAAGCGGCAAGAGCGATGGACAAGGAATGCCAGCTGCCCTGGCACCGAGGTGCCTTGGCTGCGCAGATTTCCACAGAACAGGAACAAAAGGCGGCTTTGGAATGAAGTCAAGCCGCACCTCCAGCCCTCGCCCCGCTCTCCCCAGCGGCCGCCGCTGCGGGGAATCACCGCTGCCAAGCACCGGGACGCGGCTCCGCAGTCTCATTTTCCCCGCCTGCTCTTGGGGCTTCCCCTGATGCTCTGAAATCAGAGCCTCATCCCTGCGCTGCATTTGCAGCCACGACTGCAGGGAGGGACGGGCGGACGAGAACAGAGCGGAGAATTTTTGTCATCGACTCCCCCAGTTCTCAGCAGACCACGGCATGCCATACCAGCAGATATATTAATAGCTCTTTACACTCCTAACTCATCAATTTTCTGTTTGGAAATTCGCTCCCAGAAAGAATTACATTGCTCTAAGAGCAAAAGCAAGAAAATCCACAGAATAGCAGGAACTGAGCAAATAGGAAAGAGTGTTGACAAAGCAGTCGGGCGATTCGGGACTGCAACAACTTACCCACCCAAAAAGAGGCAGAAATTCTTCACGTGGAAGCGATTTCCATATTTATATGGCATAGATGGACTTCGAAAAATTCGCCTGAAATTATTAACCCTTCAAGATCCTTTGCACTCACCTTGCTAAACAAATCCTTCCCTGTGAAGGAGATGTATTTCCTTAAGTGCACGAACCCAGAGTTGCATTAACACGGAGTTACTCCGGCAGAAATCATTCAGCTCCTTCTGTTGCAGCCAAATCCTTCTACTGTAGCTATTGCTGCAGAATGAAATCATTGTGATAAGAATTTACTCTTTTTAGTCTGGAGTACCTGTCAATAGAACATCATCTATCCACTGTAGTGGCTAAGCACTGGAACTAACTACAGACACTACATTAAAGACCCAACACGGTTTTGGTTTTTTTTTCCCTGTTCCAACAGATGCCTTGTCCTTGAAAAGACTAAAATAGCCAAGCTTAAGAAATTAGAGTGTTTCTAACTACATTCAGAAATTGGGATGGGTAGGCAGAGTGCTTTAGTCCCGAAACACAAACAGGGATTTTAACTAGAAAAATAAAACTTAGACACCACAATCTTTATACTAAACAGAAGGCTCTCAGAAATTTTTCTCTTTTGAGCATTCACGCTCTCCTCAGAAGCCCATTTTTCCAACGGGAGGCTTAAAAAAGCCTCACTATTCCTACAGATGCTGTTCCAGACACGAAGGAGTGCCTGAGACGTGCGCTGGAATGCCCCGGGCAGGGAAAGAGCCGTGCCCCAGACAGCATGGTCAGCTCCAGGCAGAGCACGGCAACACGACTCCACGGGATTGCATCAACTGCTGGCTTCGTGTGTAGCAACACACCGTACTCTGCAAGGAATTCATTCTATATTAATGCTTCATATTTATTTGAGCTAGGTACTTGCATCAACTAGGCGCAGATGCCAGACCTACACAGTGGGTACGGGTTTATGTTTACAGAACAGCATTTTCACAAACACAAAACTGGGAAGTCAAGATTTCCCACGCCTGCACACCACTCGTTCCTGTAAATTTTTTGAAGCACATGAACATTCTTCACATCAGTATTTTGCTCCACTTCTGAAGCTCAGAGGAACTTGCCATCCTGCCCCAGCTGGCAGCTCCACCACCTGGTACCTAAATTACACCCTGAAATTTTAGGGCTGAAGCTTTTATTGCAGACATCTGCATCTTCATGCTCAAACTACGGAGCTCAGCGCCTCTCGATGAGGAACCCGAGCGGTTGCAGGGAAGGAAACTGAGAATGCAACTTCTCATGCCTGTTGCAGCCACAGCCCAGGGCTACAGGAAGGGAAGGGTGAAAGCAGGTTTAAATGAAGGTGCAACATTTGGACTAGGAGTTATTTCAATAAACTCATCTGGACAATCAGCCTTCAGCTGCAGCCAACACACAAAAGTGCATTTCCCAATTTAAACCTGGTTGTTTATTAGACACAGGCATATTTTGCTCACCATATTTATCCAATATCCTGTTACACGCTTCATTTTGTGAACACCCAGGGAGAACGGCGGGACACTGATAAATGAGTAAAACTGATAAATGGGTAAACGTCGGCCACAGTTTGGACACCACATGCACAAAAAATTGCTTGGGAGGCAGGAAAGAAGACTTCTAATCATTCTTCCCAAGAAGTAGTGTGTCCCTTTAGTGTGAAAAATTCATGTTCACAGCACCAATGAGTAAGAAAAATGCATATGCTCCACGACAAGATCATTTCTGTCTCTAAATCAGAGGAAAAGTAAGCACACTCCTGCCCTCACTTGTCCCCAAGGCTCTGCTATATGATTTCCCTGAAGTCAGCAGCTCCCAGGCTGGGGGAGCACGTTTCCAACAGTGCTCTTCATCTGTGCCAGAGGGACATTAACAGCACGAAAGGAGAGGGGAAAGAGCATGGATTTGACTCTGAAGGTTGTGGCAGGCAGCAAACCTTCCCGAGTGACATTATACATTAAAAATCTCCCTGAGCAACACCAGATATGTACATGGGAATCTCCCCAGCTTTGCTTACCAGTTGTTCTCAGTGCTCTGGCACATTCACCACCAAGCTTTAGAGCATGTAGAGAGCGTGGAGAGACCCACTGCCCGCCGTGTGCTCACAATTCCACTCCCACTTGGACAGCAGCAAGCTGTGCTGTCGGTTGACAGAGGTGGCAGGGCTTGGAAGAGCAGGCAGAAATAAACTGATTTGCAAGCTCAGGGCAACCAGCAATCAAAAGGTTTTATTGAAACTCTCAATTCAGTCCTACCTGGCTGCCTACAAATGAAAACACAGCCCCTCTCTTGTGTGGTAGAAATGGGGTAGCAAAAGCAGGAGATTCCCGAGCCTCAGGACACATTGCTCCACTTTTCAGTTGTGTGAAAAAGGGAAACGCAAGCTACAGCCTCTTGTGACATCTCCTAAAATGCTGTCTTCCTCATTTTTTTCAGGATTGCCTCCAAGGCAGAAATTCATTTAGAGAATCACCTGCATTTTCAACTTTTACTTTTGATACTAATTTAGAAAATCTGCATTGGTACTGAACACCCTGAACCCCACCAGCTTAGCAAACGCGCAGCCACAGTCCCTGCAGCACAACACTGCTTATGAACCTCACAGAGCTCATTCTTCCACCCTCAGAGGCATTTCCAACAGTCTGCCTGGCACAAAACACTGGATTTCCCATCCAGTCTCAGGAAGAAGGAAAAACCCACATTCATTACTTGCAGTCCACACCACCCCTGCTGGAATTGTCTCTGTTAACAATTACACGGGCCACAGTTCTGAACTTGGTTTTATCCTCAAGTTCCAGATTTTCAGGAATGACATGCAGGCAGGATGGAGAAAAAGAGATCCCAGGACACCTTCCCTACCTGAGCAGGAGCCCTCATGCAGTAGGTAACATACCTCAAGGCTGTGCTGCTCCTTCTCATCCCAGTGGGATGAGATCAGTGCTCTCCAGCAGAAGTGGAAAAAAAGCATTTTCCTTTGCAGAGCACAGCTGAACTGATAAAGCCACCAGAGAAAGATTTCAATCACAACAAAGGGCTAAAAAAACCACCCCAATCAACCTATTTATTAGAGATCTTGCAGGTTTCTGCTCAACTCCATGCTTTGAGAAGCAGGCAAGACACACATCTCCTCTCTGTTCCCATCTCCTATGACTATTTCTACATCACACAACTTCCTTGTTTGCTGTACCAGAAACTGGAAGTTCTTTATTATCCCATCAGGGTACCTCTATTTCAGCCAAAGAGAAGCCTCAGAATTTCTCTCACTCTGAATTAACCTCAGTTCCTTAAAGCTGGCCAGAAGGTGCATGAAAGCACCACTTCTAATATTAAAGTTTTGGTTGTTTTTTTTTTTTCCATTATAAAATGTGGAGGTAGACATCTTTTCCACAGCAACATGACAATGAAGGCTGTGATGAGCAAGTTCCAAGGAATTTCACCAATTGCTTGTCATGGTGTTTGAGACTCTGGTCATCCCTAAATAGGGAAAGTCCTACTGCCATGACAGCCAGGGCTTATCTCCAGCAAAACCAGCTGAAGCTTCAGATATTAAAGTAATTAAAGTTTCCTGAGTCACTTCATGAATCAGAGGTCATTCTACCCTCTCCAGAAAAGCATCAAAAACACAACATGAACACTTTTATGGGCAGGGGAAGAGGGAATGCAGGTATTTGTTTGCATTATACTCAAATCCACCTTCAGGGCTTTGTTCACCTGAGTGTATTTAAAGTGTCACCTGCTTGTTGTGAGCAATGAAGAGCAGGAGGGGTTACATCACCTTCCTGTGCAAGTGCAGCTTTTTCAGCCACGACAGGTTTTTAATGCCAACAAAATTCAAAAGTCTATTCCAAAAAACAAGACCAGAATTATTCTGTCTTTAAAATAATTCCCAGAGAGGTATCTGGTCAAAGGTCAGGTAAACAGGACAACAGGAACAAGATGACCACAGCACATCTCTGAGGATTAAAGACCTTTTCATATCTCCTCAGACAGTGACTAACTACAGCCTGGAGCTGCCACTACTCTTTCACTCAAGCCCAAGCCTGCTACAGCTCTGATGTGACATTTTCTTGGGTAGGCAGTGCAGAAAAAAAACCAAGGAACAAGCTGCTTTTTTAAAGAGTTATTTCCAGCATCTTTTTACTATGGCTTTAAATGGAGTAGCAAAGAAACCAAAATATTTCAATCAATAGCTGTGAAAAAGAACACAGCATTCTGCAACATGGCTACAGGGGAAGCACAAAAGCATGGATTTCTTTGGAAATACTTACAAGAGATTTCTATTTCCAAATCTCCACATGGCAGAGCATTCCAGGCCATGAGATGTCCTTGTTAATGAAGCTGTGAGCTCAGTTAACACCACTATAAAGCTTGATTGAACATTTTTTATATCCATCATTAGGGAGCCTGTCTATATCCACGTCTCTTTTGCAGGAAGCTTTTCAATTTAACCTCCCAACATGTGTGCAAGTCCATCCAGAGGCACTTCACACAAATTAATGCCAGCTGCTGTCAGCAGCTAAAAGATCTCAGCCTCAGCCTGAGAGAGCAGAAGTTATTAACCTGAAGAAAAGAAGGCTGCAAGGAGACCATAGAGCTCTTTCCAGGGCCTAAAGGGGCTACAAAAGAGCTGGAGAGGGACTTGGGACAAGAGCATGGAGTGACAGGACAAGGGGGGAAGGCTTCAAACTGCCAGAGGGCAGGGTTAGATTGGATATTGGGAAGAAATTCCATATTGTGAGGGTGGAGAGGCCCTGGCACAGGGTGCCCAGAGAAGCTGTGGCTGCCCCTGGATCCCTGGAAGCATCCAAGGCCAGGGTGGAATGAGCTGAACTTTAAGATTTGCTCTTGTCCACATCGTATCACCTTTATCCTTCCCACTGCTGCACTGGCATCCTCTTGGAGCTACTCCCAGGACCTATTACTCTTGGGATCATGTACCTCGAGACAGGCACACACACAACACACAGCAGAGCCCAAACAATGGGGTTTGAGACATTTATGAAACAAGTCGTGTAGAGAGGGAAGTACAGGAACACACACTGAATTATCCTGGTGTGGGCTTGTAGACAATTTTAGCAGGGTATTTGACTAACACTGTGCATTCACATATCCCAAGGGATGACTTCCAGAAAATAAAGCTCTCTCTTCATACATTTATGTAGGGCAGCTTCACAACATATGCTATCATCTCATTACGCTGGCTACAATGCAGCCACAATCTCCAGTTCTCCTACAAAGATCCTGATTTTATGGCATCATTTTCCAGCTGGTACAGGAATGTTAGCTTGCAGGGGAAAAAGTAAAGCAACGCTTTTCACTTCTCCTATTACCACAAAGAAGGTACTCAGAGATAGCAGAAAAGTGATTCTTGTGTCATTTACTGGATCCTCGCTACCCCAATTCCCACAAATTGGGCAGTTATACCCAAAACAGCAGCAGCTCAGTGCAGTCCCAGCACCCCATTTCCTTCCTCCTTTGTAAGGCTTTTAAATGAGGCTGTCTGACCAAGAGGAAAACTTTTCAGTGTCAAGTGACCTCTGGAAACCCCAAGGTGATGGTCCTGACTTTGGCAGAGATGCCCTTCAGCCCTGATAAACACCTTCTCAATCATTTTCTCATTAAAATACACAGAAAACAAGAACACCCACACACTGCATGACTGTGCCCCAAAGCCAAAGGGTTTTAGATTGCTCAGCTTATTTGAATATTATTTTGGGGGAGGTAGTGTCTAATTATGCAACTAAACCTGCCAGCAAGAATCTGGCTATTTTTTTCCCCACCAGTTATGTACAAAAGGTCTCTGAAAGGACAGTGGGAATTAGTTTGTGGCAATAAATTATGACAAAATTGCTGATGAAATTGAAGAGTGTCTGACTGCATTTTCAACAGCTCCAGGCACTCCCTGCCTTCAGGCTCAGCCCAAGATGGCAAGAGCAGGTTAACAATAATCTCTGGTGAACTTGTTTGCCTGATTTAGTAATACCTGTGATATCTAGCACATACACAATCTTTTATGTTTGGGACAGGAAACAGCAGTGGGAAGAGCAAAGGTTATTCCCCTGTGCTGCACTCTCCCCCTTCTTCCCATCAGCCATGGAAAATAAGGATCCACACCTTCACACACACACAGTGTGTCTACATGACAGGGAACTGGAAAACACCCTGGATACTACAGCTTGCTCCTGATCCACCACTGTGTAAGCAAACGCTCTTTCCCTGCTCCCTCTAATGGCCTTATATTGAGGCAGCATCAGCAAACCTGTAATTTTATTTTTCTTTTCATTAGAGCTCAGAAAGCCATCCAAGTCCTCTCCATGTGATATTCCTTGCCTCCCTGGGGTTCAGCTGAACACGGAAAGGCAAGATGAAAACTATCTAGGACCGTTGAGAACGGTCCCACTGGAGGGCATTCCCACTTTCCAGGGTGACTCACCCATCCCTCCTGAAGCTCATTACTAGCATGGAAAAGCCAGCCACAGTCCAAGACATGCTCCTATAAGGTCAAAGATATCACAAGCCAAATTTTGATGCTGGGCAGCTGCCTGTCCAGTCTAATAATGATTTTTCTTTTAGCATAATTGTATCTCCTAATACAGTCACCTCTCCCAAGGGTTCATATGGAGCTGTTTGTATCCCCTCCTTCCAAGTTGGAAGGTATTTCTCCAGAGACTGCCTTTTAAAGAGAATTTTAAAAATTCTATACAATAAGTGCCAGGAGCAAATAACACTGAGGAGTAGCAGCATAAGGCAAAGCATAAAGGTGGCACCTAGCCCATCAGCTTTGTCTCTGATCTAAGCAGCTCATAAAGAAGCAAGCCCTTCCATCTCCTCTCACCATAACCAGGATGGATTGTGAGAGCCACTGCACTCCAAGGCAGCACTTGGTGCCATCCTCACTCGGTAGGTCCTTAAGGAGGAGAGCTGTGCCACGCTTTAACCATTTCCCCTACAGCCACTGAAGAAGGAAACCCATGTTTTAAGAGACAGAAATATTTCTGTCTCTGATTTGTTTGGAGAGATAAACTACATGCAACAAAACATAGAAAAACCAGATTTGGAAACAGCCATTTTGCATCCTTTTGCATTTGGAGCTCTGGAAGGTTACCTCTGCCATGGAGGTCTTGTTGCTTTAAGACAGAAATAGAAAAACAGGCCAGATTACGCATTTTCCTCAATAAATAATGCAAAAAGCCTACATGCTCCTGTGAAGGGAGATTCAAACCCGGGTCACTTCAGAAAATATCCCACCTGCTACAGACCCACTACAGAAACAACTCTCCCAACTCAGCCACACCTGCTTTGCACATCAGAGTCCCAGCTAATCATGATTTTTATCATCATTACTGTCAACATTTATAATTAACAACATGCAAAAAGAACTTACAATGCAAGTCATTATGGAAAGAGAATGACAGCCCAAGTTTTGGAAAGCAGAGCTCATCAATCCCACTGTTAGCAGGACTGATTGCAGCTTGGGTTTCACTACATCCAGTTCTGTGTACTGCTTCCTAGAAGAAATCCTTGCCCACTAATAAATCCACAGGGAATTATAAATCCTGGCTGTAGGAAGAGAAAGCAGATGATTTTTTCCAGGGGCAGGGGGACAAGACCCCTCTGAAGGGCTCCTGAGCCAGTGACGCACAGAGCTGCAGCTGCTGCTCCGCGCTTGCTGCTCCATGTCCTCAGGGGAGACAGGGGATTACTGCAGGATGTTTTCATGAGCTGGACATTGGTCAGTGCCAGCATTTCACAGCTCTAACACATGAAATAAATAGCTTGACCTCTGCTCCCTCACACCACCTCATACCCTGAAGGGCAAGCGCAGCAGTGTCAGCATCACTTCCCTCTGCACGGCAAGCACAGAAGGGGCACCACAGCCCTGCTGAAAGAGCTGGAAAGGCTATTTAGGGGAAAGGAAAGATGAGCAAAATGCTGGAGCAGTCCCACTGAGGCATCTGCTTTTCACCGACCACCTCTTCTTTATTAACTACACATTGAACAACCAAGTATTTCCTGCGCCAGCATCCAGGAGAAAACAGCCAAAACAGAGCAGGCAGAGTTCCAGCAGCACGACTTCAGTGAGCACAGACTCCTTGAGAGGTTTCCTCAAGCCAAACAGAGCCAAGAATACAATGCACAAAGCCCAGCTTAGGAGCGTTTATGGCACAGAGCTGCAACGCTCCCCCCACAGCCCTGTGTGGAATGGTTTGAGGAGAGACAAACAGGACCACAGGGTTTTTGTCAGGTTACTGACACCACAAGAAGGCCATGGCCAGAAGGCAGCTTTTTGCTTGGTTCACCAGTTGAATAATTCAGTGATGCCTTTTTAAGAGGGCTCAAGCTTTTTTAGAAGTAATGCTCATTTCTTCCTAATTTCATGGTAGAATCCCCCAGTTCCCACTTTTTCTTTTAAACAGCTCTTTAGAGCCTCAGCTGTTCTTGCTGGCAGTATATAGTGGAAAATATTAAAGAAAAACAATACACAATCAAAAATAAAATTTGCTAAACCCCACGATTTCTAGGGCAACACAACGAAAAACAAGTCACCTCCCTTTTTCCTCTCAAACTCCAGCAGTTTTAGATCTCCATTTCAGGCAGGCTTGGTACCTCAACTGACCTGCATTTTCCAGCACAACAAATTTATTCCAAAACAATTCATGTACCCAAGATCCTGCTAATTACATTTCACCCCCTTACACACACAGAAAAAGAGACCTTCTTCTTGGCTCTCAAGAGTACCAGATCACATCTAGATTTGCCCCCAGGAGGATTCTTCCAGTGAACTCGTATTTCAAAGCAGCAGAGATGAAATAGCACAGAAAACCCAACTGAGATCACAACTGGGCATTACAGCACCTATTCCACACTTCTGTGTTCCTCACATGGCACATGAGGAGCCAAAAGCAATCAAACCCACAGGCTGGAGGTGATGCAAGCAGCTGCTGACCTGGATGGGAAGCCTTGGAGGCAGTATCTGAAGCTAGGATGTTTCTGTACCTTTTTCACTCCAGGCTGTCAACGGGTTTCTTACCTACAGCTCTGCAAGCAGGAGATGAAGTCATTGATGTGCTGCAAAACCCTGCAGAGGGACTAAATACATTAAAGTCTCCACTGCTACCCAGTTAAGTGTCACAAGAGACCTTTAACAGAGCATTCGCTCCCAGCACACTGTTACCTGTTCCTCAGCACCCCACACCACAACTCAGGGCTTTCGGGCTGCCATTTACTATTGCATGTACTCACTCTAATCAAAGCCTCTCAGGATATCACAAATCTCCTCCACTGATTTTTTTTATACAAATAGTAAGTTTGTGGGCAATCTGTTGGCTACAAAAGACTTCTTTACAGGTACCTCTTTTGATACTTCTGTATCAGCACTGGTGCGGCCACAGGCCCAGGGCAGGGCCCGTCCCCTGTGCTGGCCCTGCTGAGGGACCTCAGGGCTGTGTCCAGTTCTGGGCCCTCCTGGCCAGAGAGCCCTGGAGCGGCTGGAGCGTGTCCAGGGCAGGGAACGGAGCTGGGAAGGGGCTGGAGCCCCAGGAGTGGCTGAGGGAGCTGGGAAAGGGGCTGAGCCTGGAGCAAAGGAGGCTCAGGGGGGACCTTGTGGCTCTGCACAAGTCCCTGACAGGAGGGGGCAGCCGGGGGGGTCGGGCTCTGCTGCCAGGGAACAGGGACAGGACAAGGGGAAACGGCCT
The DNA here is from genome assembly GCF_017639235.1 of Corvus kubaryi. NCBI lineage: Eukaryota > Metazoa > Chordata > Aves > Passeriformes > Corvidae > Corvus > Corvus kubaryi. The sequence continues at coordinate 3,015,769 of NW_024580661.1, read as the reverse complement.
CAGGCTGGGCCAGGGGAGGCTCAGCTTGGACAGCAGCAGGAATTTCTGCATGGAAAGGGTGCTCAGGCCTTGGCAGGGGCTGCCCAGGGAGCTTTGGAGTGCCCATGCCTGGAGGTGTCCAAGGAAGGGCTGGAGGTGGCACTCAGTGCTCTGGGCTGGGGACAAGGTGGGCATCGGGCACAGCTTGGACTTGATGACACTGGAGGTCTTTGCCTGCCTCAATGACACTATAAAAACATTTTGGTTCCTACAGCATTTTGCAATAAATATTTTTGTTTTAAACAGCTGCAGATATTTTTCTTCCACAGGAGCAGAATATTAAATGCTTTCATTTTAGAACATATCACACTAAATTCTCTACTGTGCATTCAGCAATGCCACAGTATTTTAATTTTTTGTCCACATCTGCTGATACAGGCACAGAGCAGTGCCCAGGCAATAGTATCTACTACGATTTGCACAACTCATGGCACTCCCAGAACCACGACAAGCCTCTGACACTCCTGCCAGCGCAGTGCATTATTCATCAGATCTTTTTATAGCTACACCCGCCCAACAACCAAGATCTCTTGCTCTCGACACTTCTCCCTGGATCCTTTGCTGAACAATTTCAAGCCAAGTTTTACAAAATTGGGAAGCTTGGCTAAAAGCACCTATTATGTGCAGCACTGTGTAGAACTTAAAAGCCACAAGAAAGTGCAGTAGAATCACACAAAAGGAGTAAAAGCATCAAGAAAGCAGTTTAAGAGATGGAACAAGCACTCTCTGGACATGCACCAAAGCACACACAGGTGAGCAGTCAGTTCCCCAATTCTCTTCTCGAACATTCTGCCCACATTTAAAGGTGTAGAGGCTCCCTGGCACAATTCCTCTGCAAAGCCTTGGACTTTCCACTGATTCCACCCAGCAATAAACATGACCTTGGCAATATTGCTTCTCATCTCATCCCCAGCCTTTCCCTGCAGGAAGAAGACAAGCTTCCAAAGGATAGCAGGTCTTCCACATCAGCCACTAGCAAAGTGCAGAGACTGAAGTATCAGCTATCATCTCTAAAATATGGGTCATCATAATAATCACCTGAGCAACAAAACTTCACAGCAGGTGGACTGGGCAAAGTTCAGGGAATGCAAAAAGCCTTTCCCACCCTTTTAATCTGTGCATGGAAGGCCAAAGTGACTTCAGCAACCTGTTAGGTCACAAAGCTAAAAAATAATCCGTATTTGGAGAAACGTCTTATGCACACACAACTAGAAAAAGGTATGAGGTGAACAGAATTCCTTTTTCTTTCTAGGAGAGGAGAACAAAGTTACTCACCAGGAATAAATGTTCCCATTTTTTGGGAAAGCCTGTCCAAGCCCTCATCACCCTAAGCTTTTTCCAACTTACTATTTAAGCCTAAACTGGGGAATACAACCATATGGGGGGAGGAATAAGCAACAAAAGCAGCAGAGAGGAGTGCTTGAAAAAGCTGCCACCCCTCCTGAACACCGACACACCAACAATTACACAGAGGGGAAGGAAACAGGAGTGTTCTCTGTGGCAAAGATAAACACTGTCTCCCAAAATGCTCTATAATCAGGGCAGTAATGACACAGGGAAACTGAAGGATGGGAAGAATTGTTACATCCTAAACAAGGACTTACAGTCGGGCACAACAGGTACAATATCCAAAGGCTAAGTTAAAGGATCTCTGGATTAAGGCATTTGCCAAGCAAAAAAAACCAAAACCAAAACAAAACAAAAAAACCAACCAAACAAAAAAACCCCCCACCAAAACAAACAAACAAAAAAAGATGTAATCACACAATTATTTCTACATGTTCCCGGGAATATCCCAACCTGGTGCATCACACAGACGCTTGCAATGCAGCCAGTGGAAGGTGTAATTCCAGGGGAGTTCAAAGTCTCAATTTTCAGTCCTCCTTTAAAGGTCTGAGATATTTACTGTTGATACCAAAGCAACATTAAGGTGCCAACTCTCATCTCAAGCAACACTCAGGATCCTTCATCACTTCAGATTAGAGTAGTGCTGCATGACTGACTCCCACTTTTGCACTTTTGAGATATTGAAATTCATGCCAACTTGTACAGAGTCCTACCAGAAATACTGACCATATTTCTCTCCTTAAAACCCTTTCCTCAGCAGAAACATTTATTTAAATTCAGGACAGGCAGGAAACCAGAAGCTTCTCTGCTCTTCAGTGCTGACAGGAGCTGTGTTGGTCTAAACAAGGGCTTATTCCCTGCACTCTCTCCAACAACCTGGCAGCCATCAGGTCACAAGGATGTTTCTACCCCATCTAAGAGGTGAAAGGGTGTCAACACTAAGATTTCTCAGGAAGAGCAGACTAGGTTACAATGTCAACAGAAAGGAAAAGGCAGCATGTCAAATTGGGATGACGTGGAAGGAGAGAGGGGGAAAAAGGAATCACCATTGTCACATTCAACACAAAGGCCACAGGAACACAGGTCATGGAATCCAAGTGGGAAAATCATCACCGAGGGAAGTACGGAGACTGAAGAGACCAAGATTTACTCCAGTGCAGCAGCTATTTGGCACAGCCATAGAGAAACAATCAAAATTAAGGCCCACCAGGCTCAGCTCAAACAGTCAGGAGGTTTCTGTTCCTGCTGGTTTTGTGAAATAAACAGATTAAAAGGTTGGGGAGTTACTGAAATGTGCATATTAAAAACAGCTAACTGTAGGTTTTGCTCTGTGTAGTTACCAACACAAATGTTTACCACTTGCCAAAGTAGTCCCATGCAAATATCACTACAGGATTTTGCAAATAACTCTGGCTACGAGCTGAACCTGACTTTGGCTCCCATCCTCCTACCTGAGCACAGGCATGCATCACAAACTTGTACAGTCATTTCCATGGAATAAAACACTTCAGAGGACTTAAAACACCTGCCCAGGAGAACTCCCTTGTAAAGAACCAAAGTGGAAATCATGATCAACATATCTTCAACCCGAGAAACACAGAAAGTGAGAACCAAAAGGAAAGAATGCAGTAGGGCAGTGTCATGGCTAAATATTATTTGTTTATTGCCCTGGAGGGACCTTGGCTCCAGCCACCCCACTGGTTCCACCAGCATCCACCAGGAACAGTTTACTGCCTCATTGTCTAAACAATGACAGAAGCTACTGGATCCAGTTAGACTTTGCTCCCAATAAAGTTTCTTAAGGGGCACACAATACTGCAAGTCACTGAAAACAAGACCCTCAACTTCCTTGATCAAAATGCCTCATTAGTTCCCCATCTCCCTCCTTGGCAAGGGACAATCCACCAAGTAGAAGCAGTTCTGGAATCCTACCTAAAGCCTTCATGTCATTTCAGGCTATTTATTACATCTGTCAAGAGCTTCCCCACACAAAGAAAAAATTACATGCGGATTTCTTTTTGATTCAAAGCTCAGCCATCAATTAAGCTGCTAACAGACAATTGCAGTGTCTCTCTAAAAAGCCCCCAGTATCCAGGATTGCAGAGTAAGTCAGCATTTAACTCCACGCCAAGTATATTTCAGCTTTTAAAAGCTCTAACAGTCAGATTAGGAAGTCTGGGGAGGGGGGGAAAATAAACCAAGGCTTTGCTACATGGAGACAGAAGCAAGAAAGCAAAGCCAAATTAGGGCCACTTTGGTTCAGAGCACCTTAACTGAAGAATTACATCAGGCTTAGTATCACTGAAAATTCCAGAGGCTTAAATTCCATCCTGACACCACAGTTGATTCCTCACTCAAAATTAATTCATCGTTAGAGATGACCAGCTGCCATGAGACACCAAAAACTCATTACAAGCTATAGGAGCTGGATGCTGCAGGACTGAATTCCATCTCATCTTTAAGAGGTTTTTCCTTCAGGAAGCAGAAGCTCAAGTTGCTAGATTAGTCATGCTTACAAAAGCACAGGGACAGCTCCACAGACTCTGGTGAAAGGGAAAGCCCAGGCTACACAGGGAGAGTGCTCCAGGCTTTCCTAGACAGCAAAAAGCCTTGCCCTCAGCAAAAAGGAAAAAATAGGATTTTAAAACCCCTTGGATATATTTGAAGCATTAATAATGTTTTTTCCTCTATCAAATATACCATTTAATCAACAAGTTCTTTCTTGCCTCATTTTTTCCTTCTGTAGACATTCATGTTTCACAAGTGCCCCAAATCCCAGACAAATTGCCATTCCAAATACTGTGTGTATAGATATATATAAACTTTAAACTACCATTCAAAATACTGTGTGTGTACACACACGTATATCTGAAATGAAGGCTGCACATTTGCAAGCTCTGTTGTCATCATGTTTTCTATCACCTCAGAAAAAGGAATTCCCTTTACCTGGAATGAATTATTAAGGCGAATTTGTTCCAAGGGAATGCAAGAGCGGGTCTTGGTCGGTTCCTAACATTTGTTTTCTCTAATCATCCGAGTGTTTTCCAAGGCTTTGCAGGGGAGGTACTGCATTCATCTCCCAGCATTGCAGCCTTCTGGCTGCACTGGGAAGAAAGAGCTCACAAGGACTTGAAGGAGGCTCCAAGCTCAAACACCTAAAAGACAACGCTTCATACATGTGCCCTGCTGTTTCATCAGTCTCCCACTGCCTGTCTCCTGCCTCACTCCGTTACCTCAAAGGAAAGGAAATTAATTGCTCCAAAGCAAGGAAGACTGGTTGTGTCAGCGCTCCTAATGATATTCAGGCACCCTCCACACCAGCGTGCTGGCAGACAAGTCATCTCCCAGCCAAAGAGGGGTGGGGAGGTAAAACACCCAGTTAAGACCAGATGAAGGCACTTGCTCTCTCCCTTAAGTAGGTGTAGTTCACTTCCCAATTACCTAATGCATAATTACACCTAGAGGTGCTTCCTGTCACTCTGGATCTGTTCTTGCAGTGCCTTTATTTTGGCAGCTCCATTTACACCAGTGGGCTTAGATTTCCAGGGGAATTACAGGAGTGATCAAGCCCTCCTCACACTCCCATTTTAAGGCTAATTCCGTTGGGTTAAGGGCTCGAAGTCGGCAAGATCTTACTAGAGGAGGCAGAGTTTACGTTGATTTAAAACTAGTGGGCCATTGCAATCAGTAATTCCCACACCACCAGCCTCCCCCCAAGGAGTACAAACAGGAGTACAAACAGAGCCTTGAAACAAAGCAAGGCTTCAATCCAGCCTTCCCGTGTGTGCCAGAGCACAGATACCACCCCTAGCAACAACTCCAGCGAGGAACATTTCTGTCCTACAGCCCAAGCTGGTGCCTTCTGCAAGACTGAACCTGCCAGGCACTGAAGACAGGTTTAAAAAAAACCCAAAAAAATGGAGTAAGCGTCTATCCATTCAAGTCACTTACAAAGCAGACCAGCTCATCAGTGGCCTTGACTTCACCCTCTCAACAGTTCAAAAAACTCCAAACAGGATATTCAAGTAGGGCTGAGCAGCCAATCACAGGAAATTAATTTCATATTCTGCTACAGGGAATGAGGCAGCTTCCTTCCAGCTGAGAGCATGTAATTATTTGGCACCAACTGGCTCCATCTCAGAAGCTATGCCAGCAGCTGCACAGCCCCTTTTGGTAGGGTCAGTTTATTTTTCCTTTGTCTCAAAGCTATTGATTCTCCAATTCTACCAATTGCCTGGAGAAATATAAGCTCCCAGGAGGATTTGAGGCCAAGAGATTCTCTTCCATGCAAATAATTTTGCAAAGCACCAACTCCAGCCACCAAGGACAGGGCAAGGCAAGCACCGCAGCACAGCCCAGGCTGGATGAGACCTCCAAGACACATGAAGCTGTTTTTCTCTTTTACTCCAGCATTAACATGGAACATAAAAGCCCAAAATATCTCTAGCAGACTCTGAAAGGAAGAACATCTGTCCTTATCCAGGGATGTGACAAACAGACGGTGACCACAGCTTTTATCTCCCCAAAGCAGCATGAGTAAGTTAAAAACTCAAAACACTCTTCTTAACTGTCCACTCAAGCTCTATTGAGTCAACTCATCTGCTTTTATAAAAATATTGTTTCACCTTCATTTTTCCTAATAAACCTTCATTTTTCTTTATAAACACCATTTAGAAGAGATTTATTTACAAGAATTATTATTACTAACAAGATGTGGCCAATGACAGGAATGTCTCATTAGTCCACACATTGATATCATTTCCAGAGCAAATTTCAAGCAAAACTCTGAGACTAAACATTTTTTCTTTTCAAGATGGAGACTCAAATAAGGTTTCCTGTCCAAGATATTTAAAGATGTCGTTATTATTCCAAGCTGCCTCTAATGGGTGATTTGAGGGGGAGGTTGTTTTTGTTTTGTTTTTAGAATCACAACCAGTTACAGACAGTCTCTCTGTAAAGGAGAAAGAGGAATTCACAGCAAGTAGCTCTGGTGCCAATATTTCAAAAACAGGCAACTTGCATAATCTTAAAAGCATTCATATGGAAGCTCTCCTTCAGAAAGGGGCCTTTGATGATGCTGTGGTTTTGACAGCAAGATCCTTATATGGATTCAAACCACACAAAACATTTTACACAGAGCATCATTGTACCGCTGATCACTAAGGACATGCTGAATGAATGGAGGCCAGAACCAGAAGATTCGTGGAGGCCTTGCGGTTCCTAACTTGCAAGTTTCATACCAGGAATACCAGAGGACCTTGGCAGAACTTTTGTTTTTGTTTAGACACACGCAGTTTTCCCAAGAACAAGCTCCCTGCCAAAAGAGCTCCCAGCCAGGGACACTCCCAGTGCCTGGAGATCAGCAAGGAATGACCAAGGATGAGGGGGTTGTGCTGTTCTGCAGAAGCTGGACACCAACCCCCAGAGAAATGGGCTGCAGCACACATTTCCCGAGTATTTATAATGGAAGCAAGATAAAGAAGTGTCATTTCCAGGAAGTGACATTAGTGTGAATGGGGTGTTACATCAGTTAGGCAGGCTGCAGTGCCCTGACAGTGCGACAAGGAACTCTTCAGCTGCTAAAGCCACTCAGCACATTCACCTGCACCTAATCCTTCCTCTTCCCCAGAGCCTCCTACCCACAACAGGCTCCCCCGTGCCTTTCCAGGGCTGAGAACCACACACACACAGAGCTAAGGGGAACAACCTTCTGGCAACAAACCCTCGAGAGCAGCCCCAATACTTCAATTTTTCTTCAGCTTTAGGAGGAAAACGCAAGCTGAAGATTTGATGTATTATTGCACGCCAGTTGTGCTTCCCAAACCTCTAGGGAGAAAACCAGCTGGGAAACATGAGCGCAGGCACTAGGAAAACACCCAAGGTGCCTGTAGAGTCATGCACTGTAGCTGCTGGTGCTTCCCAGGGAGTCCCTCCTGATGGGAAAGAGGACAGCATTCCCGTGTTCCAAAGGGCTCAGAGCTCCCATGCCAGACATGGTGTAACAACGCAAGGAGCCAGCACAGGGTTCCTGTAAAGCACACCGGGGGAAAAGGAAAGCCCAGTGTATGCTTTGACAGGCTCTGAACACAAGCTCATTAAATGGTCAAAAATTAGGTAACAAAAAACTGTTTTCAGAACTGCTCTGGAGAACTTCTGGAGTTCCATGAAATTTTTGTGCAACACTACATGAAGCTCCACTGAACACCAGAGCAAGACTGCCGTAATTAATTTCACTTGTCAGCAGTTAGATGTGGACATATCCCATCTCACTGAAATGAGAATTTACATTTCCTTTGTCACTTGTTCAGTCAGAGACTACACATTAAGCAGGATTAAATTGTGTCATTTTTGCAAAAAGCAACATCATTATTATAGCCACAGGGATTCACAGAGGAAATCCATTCTCCACAGGATTTTTTTTCCCTGAGAACAATGCTAAGCATTTAAAAATTATCTATAATACATAGGTGTTTTGCTTGAACTTCCCTGCCTGGGTACCAAATTTAAATTGGAGAGTTCCAGCAGTGCCCAGTAGTAAAATCTTATAAATCTTTTCTGCCTGTTAGGAGAACATTTGCACGCACGGAAACATCATGCTGCAAAAGGCTTTGTCCTGTCTCAAAAAAATGCCCAAAACCACCACTTGCTTCCCCCAAACCTGGAGACCACTTCAGTCCAGGAGCAGCAGAGGAGGAAGGAGAGCAAGGAGTAGATCCACAAGGTTAACTCAACAGGATGCTCCTGGCTGAAAGCACCTGCAATGTTCTTGGATGTGCCAGGCTTTTTATTTACAGCCGCTGCAGGAAGGCTGGACAGGGACAACACAAGTACCAGAATTTCTGCCTCAGAAACCCAGAGAGCAGCTGATCTACAGAAAAAGGCAAAAAAGCAGTCAGGAGCCTGCTCCTTCCACAATCTAGGAAAAAACTGAGGGGTGGAAGCAGCTGTGGTTCAGGCACCATGCAGCACTATCACACCAGTATAACTTTTCTGTCTCTTAGACGACTCCATTACTCAGGAGTCAGGATCCATCTGTTCCCATTAGAGTGTAAAATGCCTCGGTGTGACCCCTGCACAGCTCTTTATTGCCACACACATCTGTTCTTCCTCTATTCAGCCTTCCCATCACCCCAGCATGGTAACACACCCCCACCCAGCTATAAAATACATACATCAGAAGAAGAAAAGCACTCTCCAGCTAGCAACTGTAGCCTCACCATTTAGGCCACATGAATTTCTAGGAAAGCACACAGAGCAAAGTGTTTGAAATAGCTTTCCTAATTCCAAGGTGCTGCAAAACAAAAAAAACAAAAACAAACAAAAAAAACCCCCCAAAAAACAAAAACAACAACAAAAAAAACCAAACAAAAAACCAAACAAACAAAACACCAAAAAAAACCATCAAAACCTCCTCCTACACAACTCTTCTGGCTACTGCAGAATCCTGCTAAACCTGAATTAGGCTGCAGCCAGTGGGGAGCACTGACGTCCTGCAGTGCTCCCAGGCCACCAGGACAGCCTGTGCTTCTTGAGGAGACTTCCTGAAGCATTCAGCCTGACAGCTTGTCTCTACTCCTCTGTCCAAGAGCTTGGTAACTCCCAGTAGTTACTGCCCATCACAGCACCCTCAGACAGACCTCTGACCACTGCCAAAGACTGGAGACTTCGGAAGAGAGAGTAAAAATCAAACCAGTCTGGGAAAGCACAGTTGTCATGAGTACAGGGGACAATAAGCAGGTAAAGAACCCACCCAGGAGCATCAGCTCAGCAGGTCAGACTCTGGTACTGCTGGGGCATTCATGGCAATGCTCCCTCTGATTCTCCAAGCTCTAAATACCATTCAGTCCCTAGGTCATGGAATGGTCTGGGTTGGAAAGGACCTTAAAGCCCATCCCATTCCATCTCCTGCCACAGGCAGGGACACCTCCCACTATCCTAGGCTGCCCCAAGCCCCATCCAACCTGGCCTTGGACACTTCCAGGGATCGAGGGGCAGCCACAACTTAATAATCTTGACAAATCATGAAGCTGCCAAAGTCATATTCCATGTACAACCCTGTGTCCAACATCACCTGGCTTTGCAGTCATGAGCAACAGGCTTGTTGAGCAGAGCCAGACTCACACACTGCACTGGTCCCAGTCTGCAAATTAAGCTTTTTACAAAGAGCTCAGGATGGCCCTGGCCAAGCCACAACCCTCACCCAAATCAGAACATTTCCGCAAGTAGAATTTAGCCCAAAGATTATGGTAATAGCGGGGGGGAAAATGAACAGCAGCGCTGAAAACCAGAAATCATGGTCATATATTAATAAAATTGCACTGAGATGCTCATCCATCACATGAGGAAAGTATGCTTGGATCCTGTCTTGTATTTCAGGAACCCCTCTGCTGCAGCTTTGGTAGAGCTTGATAAAACCTCCAACAAACCTGGAAACCAAAGCCGATGGAAAAGCTCCTCTCAAATCATTAATACCTACAATCCCCCACTATCTGTTCAAAGTACACAAGGGGAAGCACCAGGAGAGCACACCAACCTGAAAAAAAACAAACCAACCCACACAAGTCTGAACAGCCTCACGCTATTTACAGACACATAAATCTCTCCACACATTGATAAAAGTCTCTGATTTTGGTAAATTTGCAAGAGATTAGGGCTGTAGGGGGCTCAGGCAGGACACATCCTGCCTGCCCTTCCCATCCCAGCCAGCAGCCCCGAGGAGAGGCCCAGGCTCACCTGTGATCACTGCTATTATATAGACTTGTACTACTGATGTCTAATCCTGATCTTCATTAAAAAACTACCAAGAAATCCCTTTCTATTACACTTACATTTATGCATGTTTCCAGGGGCAGGAAAAAAAACCCCAGACAATGCCTTGCAGGTACAAACATCCTGCCCAGGATCAGCAAGATCTACAAGCCTCAAAATCCCAAGGAATAATTGACTGGTGCAGTCCTAACAAGTGCACAACCACAAGTGCTTGCCACCACCTTCCTCCATGTGTTTACCTGCAAACAGATTGGGCATTGAAATGGAAATATGGAGCAGGAGGGCTTGGTTCAATCAGCTTTGGAACAGGTATTTAGAATCTGCTCTCCAGAGCATGCTGCCAGCTTTGCCACTAAGATTGTGTGATTTTTCAGGCGATAAACACAGTTCACACACCAATCCCTCACAGCAATGCCAAACTGATTCTCAGCTTACGAAGATATGGATAAGGCTCTCCCAAGTTTAGCCTTTGGAGGAAATAAACTTGGGGGAGCCTGAAGGAACTAAGTGCACTTATTCAAAAAACATTCCATCTGCTTCCTGGTAAAACATTTCCCTCTCCGGAGATCGGCACGTGAACTGTGTTTATCACCTGAAAAATCACACAAGTTTTGCTTCCATTTGGAACAGGTCTGATACAGTCTGTGCTCAGGGTTTTAGTGGGTTTTTTTTCCTCCCCTGCTACGTGTCTGTCAGACTGAACAAGGCGCTCACTTTGACCCGAATAAAGCAAAACTGAGTCACAGCTGAAAAATGCAACATTCCTTATCTGCACTTATCCCATCCCATCAGGGATTCCAGCCTGAAACACCTCAGTAAGGAAAGATAACAAGAAAGAAAGAAAACCTCCTGTGTTTGTAAACTACGCATTACCCATTCAAAATACAAATGTTGTGTTACTTGTGCCAAAATGGCCTAAGAAAAAAGAAAACCACTGTGCACTTGTAATGTCAAACCCCAGTCTAACACTAGGACAGCACCTGCAGTTTGGTACCAAGAATGTTTATTTTAATCCAACTCACGCATTCATATTCCCACCTACTGCCAAAATCTATCACAAAAGCAAGGTAGAGAACAGATGATTCTCTAAAGCAAGGGGGGCTGCGTTTTTTTAAAATCATTCAGAACAAGTTCACTGAACAGAACTTGTCCCAGATACTTGACCCGCTACAGAGTATCAGCCAAATCCCTTCTCAACTGAGGCAGCCCACAAACCTCGGAATAAATCCACCTTAGACAAGCCAAAAGCATTAAGTCCATCAAATATTTGAGAGTATTTCTTGCAATCTGAGACAGGAACAGACAAGCCGTAAGAGACAGACCACCACCTGAAAGGCTTCTTCATCATTTCCACCCCTAACACTTAAATTGGTTAGAGAAGAGAGGTCAGAGCTCACGTTGAAGGTTCTGTGTGTTTCCACAGGCTGAAGTGGGTGCACAAATGGTTTTCTGCTCAGCCACGATGGCACAGAACCGAGCAAAAGACTCCCAGTTATCCAAAATGTACACCTGGTACATAAATATAGGCCCAACCTACAATTTCAGGTTATCAACAAAAGTGTCAGCACACTCCCTGAATAAGCAGGTCAGGGATGTCCCAGCAGCAAAGGCAGTCCAGGAGGGTGCAGGTAGGATAAATTATCATAGTACTCAAAGGTTCTACAAACAGCAGACAAATACTCATCCATCTGATAATGCCATGAATGTAAATCCATCCTCCTGCACCAGCCCTCCTGCTCTTGCTGTTTATAGCCTCCAGCAGAAGTGATGGAACTATAAAAGGACTCCCTCATTACCACTGGCTCAGCCTTCAGTAAACTGAATAGCTTCAAAAGAGGAAAGAGGAATCCAGCCCGAAAATGTACATCTTGCCAAACTGGCTCTGGCTGACGTGTGAGATATTCCACCAAAACACTCTCACCACGGAGGATGCAACTGTGCCTGGGCTACAGGAAGAGGGAGGAAAGCAGGAGTCAGTCCTAAACTAGGAAAGCTGAATTTATTTGCCATTACATTACTTTTCATTGGAAAAAAAAAAAAAAAATGCAGATATTCAATTTGTTCTAAATCATCTGTCAGGTCAAACACGAGGAAGGTGAACAGCTTGATTGGTAAGACCCAGGGTGCTGTAACCCAAGACGTTTTTCTCCCCAGCAAATACTCCTAGCTGGGAAAAACTCCCAATTGCTTTCTCCTACTGGGTTGCCTGAATAGGAAAAAAAAAAAAAAAAAAAAAAAAGTGGCGTTTTGTCAGTCATTCAGAAGAGCAGACCATCAACTCCTTTCAGTGTTCAGAAGCTTAACAGCCACCTAAGGCACTGCTACAGCCTGAAGGGGGGCAATTATGGTGATAATTCCCCTGAATCTGTCTAAATGCCTACTAAAGGAACACTTTAAATAAAAGCTTTCACTTGGGCAAATATCCAGCCAGTTCCCCATTAAGACAGCTCTAAAAAACAATTCCATAATGAATGTGAGTTATTAGACTTAGAAATTCTCCTGTACACTTAAAACCCCTCATGCAAAAAGCCAGAGGCCTATGATGAAACGAACTGGTCTCCATATCCACCTCATTCAGAAATGCCACAACAATTTCCCTTATCAGCAAATAGTTAAAGTCCTATAAAATCCCATCTCAACCATAATAATTCATACTGCCTTTTCTATTACTACTCAAAAATTGATCAGCTAACTGCTAACCTTAAACAAATGCAGATTAATGCTGCTTTTTTTAACAAATCCCACCTATTTTCTCCCAAATTATTTTTCAGTCACACTTCCCAATTAACAGGAGGATACATCCAGTGTAGTCAAAACCCTTTTGGATTTTGGTGCCATTTTTCAAGTTATTCTCCAACCACATTCACAGCTCACACCTTTGATGAAACTTTAAGAACAGGTATTCTCTTTTTGCCTTTTACATGTTATGCATTAGAAAGAAGTTCCTTGCCATGAACAGACTCTGAAACTTGAATCAATGGTGATACTCAACACCTCTTAACACCTCTCCAAGAGCTGAAATCTTTACTACCCAAGCCTTCCAGGTTTTTATTTTCATGCTGGTAGACATAAGGGTGAAGATCAGGACGATAAAATAGGGAAGAGAGGAACAAACAGATGCCAGCAGAGAACAAGTAACATGGCAGGGGTGGAGGAGAATTAGTGAAGAACCTCGTTAGTCAGGCAGGAGTTTAATTAAAGTGTGGAAAGAACAGCGTTGCCAAACTCCAAAATGAAATTACTCGGGACTAGAAGTATCCAGCCCCAGAGCTCAGGCACTTCAGGACAAATGAAGATTTATAAGGCCTTAAGCAACCTGACGTGGCACTGAATCCAGCCACGCTCCAAAAAGGTGGAAGCTGCCAAGCTGCAAAGACTCTCTCCAACAAAAGCTACCCAGTCACTCCCAACAACTGCTCAGGTTTACTGCTCATTAAGAGTCACAAGGAAAGCTTGCAAAATTCGACCTTTTTCCAGCTTGAACACTGACTAAGCCACAACAAGAATAATTCAAAATATCTTAACTTCCTTCAAGCTGATCTAATTCTCCAATCTAGAAGTTCCCAATGGAAAAACCCACAAGGGTGTACTCAGCCACCAACATATTGCCAACCAAATCATCATCGCCACCCAGCCCCGAACACGACCTTTTTAACCCGCCAGGTGTGATTAGTTAATCATTTCTTTGCCCAACAGAAGATGATCAGCCCCAGCTGAAAGTCCTGATTGGATGCAATTTCAGCTAAGGAGGTGCCCATAGTAACTTTTCACACCACAATACCACCCACTGGTACTCGGATTTATCCCAGTGCCCTTTAAACTTTGAATCATCTGTGAATTTCACTCGAGTTTTCATTCCCCCAAGCTCTCACATGGTCACACTGCCACCAGAATCATTCAGGTGCTGTGTCCTGTGCTCAGGCACAGCTTCCACACTCGGCTTGGCAAAAGGAGGAAAAGGAAACCTATTCCATGAGCCCATTTTGAAGCAGGAATATCTCCACACCTAATTAAATCAGGTTTAGTTGACTTGAACTTTGTCACGAGAAAAACAACTTGACATTTTTAAGAAAGCCTTACCCAAACCATCTGCTAGTGACAATTGTTTAGACATCTATCTCTAGGAAAAGCCAGATAATCCTGCCTACATAATTTCCTTGAAAAGGTGACAGCAGAATTTTAATATTGACCTATTTGTTAGCTTGCAGTCAGAATAAAACTGACTTTGTACACAAAAAGGAGGAATTTTTCACCACCATATCCAGCACCCTATCACAAACAACCCAAACAGCAGACAAATATTTGCGTGCCTTCACCTTTATTTACTTTATCCAGCCACTGACATGCTTAAAAAGGCATTTCTTTGTCCCTTACCCTGCCAATATAAAAGGCTCATTCTGATCTAAGCACGCACATAACCAAGACACCAGGCTGGTTGTAAAGCTTCCCCACGTTTTCTCCTGAATTGAGACATTTTTCCTGGAGTTACTACTAAAGTATAAACAAGGGTAAGAAGCACCAAAAACATCCCTGACACAGTTCTCAACTTTGTTAGGTACTCTCTTTAAGGTGTGGGGAAAGGCTGGAGAAGAAAACAAGGCTTGTAAGACAAAAACCTCACTTCCCCCAGGTCTATCCTGGTGCTAAAGGGCACTTCCTTTCTCTACAGAAAGTTTAGTTCTCCCAGTTGCTAAGCACTCACAATACACATCCCAAGCTCTGGCCCAATACGTGAAGGTGAGAAGACTTGAAATGCCAGATCATTACAACACAACACATTAAGTAACACAGAAAGCTAATTCCAGCCCAAAACCCTGCAGGCAGAAATAACAGGTATCACTCACCACACGCTCCCTGCTGAGGAAAGAGAAGAACTGAGGCAGCACCAAAAGAGGGAGAGGTGCTCTCCCAGCCTTTTTATCCTGCTCACCACCCTCACCTGGGCCCCGGGGCAGCTGCCCCTCATTAGGCTGCTCCACACCCAGCTGTTCCTCATTCCCCTAATGGGCACAAAGCCTCTTCAGCCCCCGGGGCCAGGTGGGAACCATCTCTTCAAACCCACCAGGGTGGGGCTGCCATCCTCTGCCCAGCTGGTTTTGATCTGGGCACTGAGCAAAGCTGCTGAGGGGACACAAAAACCCCCATTTGGGAGGACTGTTGTGTTCCCCCTTGTTAATTATTTCTAAAACCAATTCCCCTCATACAGGCTGGGAGAGCCGGGGCTGTTCAGCCTGGAGAAGAAAAAGTTCCAGGGAAACCTGGAGTTCCTTCCAGTGCTTTAAAGGGGGGTTATAAAAAAGAGGGAGAGTGACTTTCTACAGCTGCGTGGAGTAACAGGACAAGGAGGAATGGCTTTAAACCGACAGAGGAGAGATTTAGCTGGGATATTGGGAAGGAATTGCTCCCTGGGAGGGTGGGCAGGCCCTGGCACAGGGTGCCCAGAGCAGCTGGGGCTGCCCCTGGATCCCTGGCAGTGCCCAAGGCCAGGCTGGACACTGGGGCTTGGAGCAGCCTGGGACAGTGGGAGGTGTCCCTGCCCTTGGCAGGGGTGGCACTGGATGGGCTTTAAGGTCCCTTCCAACCCAGGCCATTCTAGGATTCTGTGATATATTAGCAAAGCTGTTAATTGGTTTAATCTCTATCCTAACAGTTTGTGGATTTTTGCCTTAGAACTTGCTAAATAAATGTTTACTAGACAGTGGATGGAGAGAATGCCCAGTTAAATGCTGCAGTGGTAGAAGAGGCACACAATATTGGAAGAAACATAAATTCCCCTCCTTGGAGGTGCTGGAAAAGAGGGATAGCTTCCCCAGCCAGCAAGCAGCTCTGCCCTTCAAGCTCCCTGCTCTTTCCTGAAGCACACACAAATTGCCTCCTTCTCTGCAGTAGCAACCACCCCAGCATCGCTCCCTTGCATACAAATCAAGCTCCAACCCTGGTGCTCCACAGCACAGCCCCAAGTGCAGATTTGACACCACAGAGACACTTCCTAAAGCTCAGGAATGCAATAGCACGTTGGAATAGGTCATTATTTTTTATGGCCATGCTACAGAAGTAGAATTTTTATGGTTGGTATTATGAGATGGAGGAAAACTGCTCTGAAAACACAGTTGTATGTTAAGTGGTATGTACCTATACGGAGTAAATGTAACACTAATTACATTTTTTTCCCATTTAGTGGCATTAAACCACAATCCATTCCTACTTAGCCCCTGGAAGCCACACAAGCTGCACTAAGACACCCTGTTCCCAACCAGCCCAGTGTCCATCTGTTTGCAGGATCCTGGAGTCAGGGATGCTCAGCAGCTAAACTTCCTTCTTCACAGCTCACACTTGCAACAGGAACTACTCTGCAATCCCAAAGAAGAGTTTCCAATTGGGAACAAAGAGCAAGTTTAATGTCAGAGGCCAAAAGTCCTCCAAGAGGTCCAAGCAGCCCTTTTCTCTGGAAGGGACTCACAGTCACCACTCAAAGGGCAGTGATTCTTAGAAACTAAATATTTACTCACAGAAAACCTGAGAGAATCCGCACAGCCGCCTCAGCCTTCCCTGAAAAGCTCTTCTGCACCCAGACAAGGAAGGATTCATAAAGGCAAATCACCTGCTTGCACAGGAACTGCAAAAATTCCTTCCTCCAGGCCTCTCTCTGCCAGCGGCGACTACGGTGTTACCCCGGGGCCACCCTGCACCTCCTGCCTTCCACTCCACGCTGACTCCTCCAGGAGAACAACCAGCTGCTCCTTCTGCATGCCCTGACTGACAGAGGGACAGGAAAACACCAGTTTTTGCCATCCTCCAACCCAAACAGTAACTTTTCCCAGAGCAAACAGATACAAATCGGAGCATCCTACAACTGCAACCGCAAAACTGGTGAGGTTGTGTACGGCCCAGTGTTTCCAGTTTCACAATGGATGCCTGGCAAAGCAGTTCTTCGCCAAAAAACACACTCAAGGAAACCAAGAGAGGGCAAAAAAATTCATGGTGGCCCTAAAACTCAAAAAACACAAGTCATTTTCCACTGTCTCCACTGTGAAATAATCAGCAAAATGCAAAACAACTCTGAAAACTACAAGAAAGCCGGAAATATTTTGATGCTGAAGCTCTGCTCAGTTCACTGCCAGCGATTTGTTAGCAGTATCCATTTAAATCTGCACTCTGCCAGATTACTGTTTCACTGACAGTAATTCCAGATTATTGTTCTAAACTAGGATGATCTTAACACAAGCACAGTAAAGAGAAGATGTTTGTTTGGAAATCAGTTATCTTCAAAGCTGTCTTTTAAAACTCAGTTTCAGCCTACTCTGAGTTAAAACTGCCCCCAGAAGTTTGAGATTCCCCCAAAACCTCTCAGTGGGGGTCTAGGAAGTAAGAGTGGAAATTCAGTCTGAAAATTATCACCAGTCAAATGTCTGAAGGAGATGATTCAACCAACTACGTTCTAAGACATGCTTGTTTACTTTTTGCTATTTCACTTGCATTCCCTTCCAAGTTTTTGCTAATTATTGATCAAAAAATTCATTTGTAATCAAGAAATGTAAAACTGTGCAGAGGGGGATTAATGGCTTGTGCTGGATGAAGCAGACATTCTACACCTCTACATATTCTGTTTGGGTTTGTGCCTTAGAAACTAAACTTGGTGGAAGACAGAAGAAAAGGGAGAGGACAGGGAGAAAATTATTTACCACTGGAGGCTCTGGAGTGCTAGATCAGCACATTATATAAAATTAATCTTGCCAGCCACTGCTACTTAGCCCTACTAAGGGAAAAAGAAACAAGCAGCTTCAGCAGCAAAGTGGCACATGTTTTATGCAACTTTTTTATTCTGAATCCTACCTGAATATTACTTAAAAGCTTTTCTATAAAGGAAATACTTTATGAACAGCAGCTGGCCAAAAGGCAGATGATTTGCACTCTCACAGGAGGGCATCCTGAAGGCCAGCATTCCCATCTGCTCTCTCCTGGACACAAGGGTTAATTAATATACTGTGTTCAACCTCTGAGCTTCATAGCTCCACACTAGTTACTGTGGAGAGGGAAAGAAAATTAATGGCTGGTCAGAGCTGTGGGCTGAAATGAAGCAAGTGTCTAGTCAGAGCCTGGTTATCCTTCTCCTATCAGATTATCTACCTGGAAAAGCCACATCACAATTAAAGCTGCCAACAGCAATTATAACTGTTAAAAGTTAAAAGTTAAAAGACTTTTCATTAAGGTTCTGCTCCTTCAGTCTCTTGTGAAAAAGTGCAATCAATAGCCCCAAAATGACTTGGTAGTCTTGTTCTCACAGCAAGGATGAGGGGAAAAAAAAACCCTACTAGAAGAGAAAAGCCTTTGCACAGGGGAAGAACTGTGTTTATCACTATTATTCAACAAGGAGGGGAAGGTAACCTTGCAGCAACAGCACCAGAAAGACCAAGGGATGAACAAGAACAGCATCTTTGCACCAAAATTCCCAGAATATGAATCAGGAATACAGAAGAAGTCACTGAAGAGCTCTGATGTGCCTTCAAATTCCTGTAC
This sequence comes from Corvus kubaryi, assembly GCF_017639235.1. Classification (NCBI taxonomy): domain Eukaryota; kingdom Metazoa; phylum Chordata; class Aves; order Passeriformes; family Corvidae; genus Corvus; species Corvus kubaryi. The sequence continues at coordinate 2,997,097 of NW_024580661.1, read as the reverse complement.
TTATTACAGTAATAGTGATAGATGGCAAAGTGGAATATGAACAGATGACAACAGCTCAAGTGCATCCTATTTTTCATCCACTTTGTTCCCACCCCCATTATTTTTGTCTGCCTGCAACTGTCCTTGCCCTTGATTTTGGGAAATAACCACCTTCCCAGTGAGTCAGTGGGATTTCTTCACACGGATCAGCAAGTTAGCGAGCTGACTTTGAATATCACACAACCTGAACTTCATTAACTGATCTCAAAAACATGAAGTTATTATACTCACAATGTCCTTCCAACTTGGGTGATGCTCTTCGGATCTGCAAGGTAATGGGCAGATATTTTTCACAGCACAAGCTGGAAGGGTTTTGCACTCAGGTAATATGCAATAAATCAAAATTTCTCTACCAAGAAGTTGCATGGATTTCTCTCATGTTTATGTACGAGCTCTTCATGCATCTCAAACAGCCTAGAGCAGAGGTTGAGACTCAGCACAACACCAGAGCAGCAGGAGGAAGATACAGTAACGGCAGCAACAAAAAACCACGTCTTTTCTTCTATTTTGACTGTTATATTTCTTCAGAAACCAGACTGAGGTAGACCTGGCCATGGGAAAAGCCTCACACAACTCAGTGATCATCAGGACTGAAAATTAATATTAAGGTTCAAGCAGCACAGAGATGTAATCAGAGCTGGAGAACTGTGGCTGTAAACACAGCCCATAAAATTCAAGTTTAATCACTTAGGATTAAGTAAGTTTCATGCATATGTGGTCAGCCAAGCTGCTCTCTAGCAGCTTGGCCATTTACAGTTATTTAATAACTGTATTAAAGTGTTCCAGAGAATGCTTTTTCCAAGGCAAATCATGGCCAAAATAATACTAAAACTACCCTGTGCTCACAAATGGCAAAAAAAGGGAAATACACTTGAGAACTAAATTAGCCTAACCTAAAATCAACTCATGGGATGCTAGTTGGTATTATGAAAATGAAAAGCATGACAATAGAAGGCCAAAAGCTTTACTATTATTTTTTTATTAGTTTTCTTTGGAAAAGCTTGGAGGAGGCAGAGCAACAGAGCTGGAGCACATAAAAAGAAATTAACAGAAAACAGAGGCGGGGTTTGGGGGGCTGCTCAGTGGAAAGGAGGTAAGGGCTGACTTAACTTTTCAGCCAAGGAAATTGAGAAAACATGGACTTGACACCCACCCAGTGGGGTCTCCACGTCCTCTCTGGGATTGCAGGGCTACAGCAGGAATTCAGCTTCCTCCATGTGCCTGCAGGCCACGCACGTATTTCCACATTCCCAAGGCTGTAGGGAAGCTTGGAAGTGTTTATGGGTCAGAACCCTGCCTGGAGCATCCTCAGCTCCTGAAGGAGGCAAGCAGAGCTCTTGCAGTGCCATCAAACCCATGCACCGGCTACTGCAGATACACTGGGAACGTGAAGATATTCCTGAGATCCGCCTGTCACATGGCAACGTGCATTCCCCCTAACCTGGAAATCCACACGAATTATGTAAATGCTGCCCTGGAAACTACTGTGGTACTTCGACATCGTAATTCCAAGAACAAACAGCTCTCTCTGGTGCACTCTATTATATAAAATGCCAGGCTAATCATAGCAATTCAGCTTTATGAGTGTTGCCAAATGTCCTAAACAGAAGTAAAAATGGGAGTTACAGTGTTGAGGATGAGTCAGTCACACACCTACCCCTCTACAAAAGGGCAAATGAAGAAATTAATTACATCTGACTGACCACAACAACAAACAGCTCCTCAGGAGCACAGAGGGCTTACTTTAATCCCAAAAGCCACACTGCTCTAGGCTTAGGTGTTCCTGTCTCTTTCCACTGAAACTGGAATAATTCAGCGAACAACCTCGAGGAGTACAACTGGATCAAACTGGAGTCTGATTATTGTTCCAAAAATCTCTCATCTGAGCCACCAAGAGCAGTTTTTTACTTCCATGAAGAAGTAGGTCATGAAAGCAGCAGCTCCACCAAACTCCCTGCCCCAGATCCAGAGCCCCGTGTGCTCCACACGAACTGGAGCTGTGTGTTACCAGTGTGCTTGGAGTGGGAGAGGGGAGGGCAGCCTGCAGAGGATGCAACGTGTGTACCACTGACTGCAAATGGAAAAAAAAACAGTTCAGCACAAGCAAAGGAGCTGCTGTGTGGAGAAAAACTGAATGGTGTGCAGGGACAGTCACCAGAAACAACCCACCTTTGGGGAAAGATGAAAAAAAATCACCACCTGTTAAAAATGTTATTTACAAAACAATTCATTTCGCAAGTGCCTGCACAGTATCAATGCTCTTCTCAAAATCCTACTTCCTTGCCAACTCACAAAACCGTATCTGTGTGGTGTCATATCCTGCCCTGCTCAATCTAGCTCAATAATGAGGTACTCTGTGAAACTGTTTGTTTAAAATTACTCTTGAGCACTAAATGCCAAAAGGAAATATGGAAATGGTCACTCCCACACACACACGAGTGAGTGGCTGATTCAAAACCGTGATTTATTTTCCATGAGAACGTGTGTGAATCTGAGTCACAGTCTTTGTCTTTGGACAAAATTATCCTTAAACTAAAATTCATCTCAGCACTCTCTTCAACTTTACGGTTGGAGAAATCCGTGGCTTTTTGGCTTCAGACCAAAGCTCTGTTTTGGACCATCAGCTTCTCGTTACTTAGCGATGAGACTCACACCGCGCAGCCAAGCACCGAGGAACGGATGTCTCAGCACCTGCAGTGGCTCCTCTCCCCTCCAACACCACGGTTTCCAGGGTCAGAAACAACAACAGCAGTGTGATGCAGGGCCCTGACCACAGCCTGAATTAAAGCCAAACCGAGAAGTTTTCTAGGCAGCTCATGAAGCACAAGGACAGCTCATCTTGAGCTTCTCATCTTGAGATGTGAAAATTTTTCATATATTCCCTTAATTCAGAAGGGACTATCTGGAGCTGGTTTCATTACTAGCAATATACACTGCTCATAAAGCAACTCTTCTTTCTTAACAGAGACACTGGATTTGGTTCCCTTGAATCCAAGGGAAGGATCCTACTCTCCACTTAAATACAACACCCCCAAACTTGGAAGAAACCACAGAGCGCTGTACGAGTGCAATTATCCAATCTACTCAATATTTAGACAATGAAATTTCTGTTGTCACTGCCTCAGGAACAAGTCCCTGGATAACAGGAATAGCCTTGCAGAGAGCAGGAGGCTCCCATGGGAACCCTTTGTGCTGCAGACGCCCTCACGCATCACAAACATGACAGGCTCCACCACCCGACCAAACCTTCCACTCACCCTTTCCCCCTCTGCAGGAAGCCAAGAGGATTTCCCAAGTCACATGACAAATCAGGGCATTTTCATTCCAAAAAAGGAATCACATTTTTCTCCCCCTGGGAAATCTCTGCAGTTTTTCACTTCACTGTTATTTCAGGGAGAAAATAACTTTTGCCGCCAGCTTTCCCTCCCGTCTCTCCCCGCCCCAGGAATCTTTGTGATGTTTGGGACAGGTTTCCAATTAATTTAAATGACTATTAAAAGGTTGCTGCTGCACTGCATATTCACGGTGTGAATGTGAGTTTTGTCCAGAAGTAGAAAACACGAGCAGGACGTGGAATGTCAAACTATTCTCAGTGGCAAGCATGAATAATGATAGAACAGGAATCGTGCAGGAAAATTTGTATAGAAAAACCATCATCCAGACCCCAGACATTTCTTTTTAACACGCAAGTTGAAAAAAAATCCCACATCACTCCTGTGCTATCTTGGGCAGCCCATTTTCTCTTAATATCTTCATTTGTCAGAGTAGTACTTAAAACCGTCATTTTTGGAGTTGCTTTGCCGGGCAGAAAACTCATCATCACTTAAGTCCAAACATCTAAGAAAAATTACAAAGCTAAATTATGAGGATGTATTTTTAAAGAATGGTTGAAGTGGAGTGAATAACTATTTCCTCTTGCAATAATCTGTCACAACTAATTTCCTTCCTACTCTGATTATGTCTCACAACCTGCACCCTGGCCAGCAAACATCCTTTTGCTGTTCCTTCTGCAGGGTTCAGCTGCGAATCCAAAAGAGCTCAGCATCATCAGGAATCAGTTCTGGCAGAAGACAACAAGACAGACAGAGTACGAGACTGACAATCACCCAGAGCTGGTTTTTATGGTGGTTGGTCACTGGTAGATCCTTCCCAAGTTACATACCAAAGTGAAATTTGAGTTTTAATTATTCCAACAGGCAGCGTCAGAGATTGAGAGTTTCCACATTGCAGTCCTTTCCTCCTGGGGAAGCCAACAAAAGCAAATTGCTGAAATGAGCTCTACATTTGCTAATTCCTTAAGAGCTGCCAAGAATGCAGAAAAAGATAGTGGACATGCTCTGTGTGCTTTACATGAGACAAAAGCCATACCCCACAGGCTTGTCCTGCTGGAAACTAATTCCACACCACACTCAAGTGCCGCATATTTTCATCTTCATTAAGATGACATCTCATCTTGATGACCAATTGAGACCCTAATAACAGAGAGAAAACCCTTTGCCAAATCTTTAGTGGCAGAAGCCCAAGTAGTTTAATTTTCGTCATTAAATACTCAAGGACAAAACAGCCCTTAAAGCATGATTGCTGTAGTTTGCCCTGGAAAAGTGAAAATATAATGAAATCCCCATCAGCAATATCACAGGTGGTCTCTCACGCCAAGAGCACTCCAGAAATAAGAAGTATTCCCCCATGGTGAGCACAGAGAACACAGTTTCATCTAGTTTCAACAAATTCCAAATTTTTCAAGTATAGTTCCTCATCCTACCAGCAGCCACAGAAGCAGAAAGCAGCAGTTGGGATTTTAGGAAGAGTGGCTGAGCACCAACTGACGCTGCAGTAAATGAATAATTGTTTTTTAAAAAAACCAAGCCACACAAATCTAGAACAATTTCTACATTTACACAGACCTACAACCAGAAGAATAATTTAAATTGCATATTTGAGTCAGCTCAATGCTATTTTATAGAATGGCAAACCAGTGACTCATAGCACAAATCAGAAATGAAGTCATAAAAGTTACGTTTCACCCTTCAGACTGGGTGGGACCTAACCTCACAGAAAGCTTCCTCTTTAAGATGAATCTTAAAACAGCTTTAGGAAAAGAACAACTATGTTTCTTCTTCTCTTTCCAAGACTTAACTCTGGTCAGGAGAGCTGTACCCCTCCTGTGTGAGCACAGCCGAGAAATATTCCCCTTGTGGAACAAGACCTGCCCTGAAATTTTTTTATCAGTGACTGGATCAACTTGATCATGACTGTAACTTCCTTTCCCATCACGGGCCCTAGATACAAAGTCTTTATTATTCCCATGGGATCAATAATAAATAAAAACAGGTAATATCATCAAATAACTGTCAAAAAACCCCAAACCAACATCTAGTCCTCACTGTATTGTGCTCCTCTTTCACTCAGAGAGAGCCCTGAAATTCTGACTTTAGCCGCTTTCATACATCCAAAAATATTTGCTGGTCATCCCCTTGAAAGCTTTTGTTCATGAAAAAAAAAAAAAAAAAAAGCAAAAAAAAAAAAAAAGCAAAAAAAAAGCCCAAAATTTTTAATCATTCCTTGGAGAATCACAATCAGCAGTATGCCAGGTCAGGAAAGCAGCAGTACAGTTAATTAAACCAGTCTGCCAGCTTCCATCCTCAGCAAAAACACACCCCACAGTCTTCCAAGTCTCACCAGCCCTGCAGCCGCTCGCTGCCGCTGCCTGGGTTCTGTGGGTGCCAAGCTCCACCTGACAATTTGTTTCAAGAGCCGGGCAACAACAGGGCAATGAACTGTAGCTTGTGTGACAGTGAGGGCTTGAGGTGGTCCTGCAGGAAATTATGACCACACTGTTGAACTACAGGTTCTCTGGAAGTCAATGCTGCATAGGGAAAAAAACCCACCAAATGCACGTCGTATCTGTGCTGAGAAAAAGGCAGCCGCAGCAGGATGTCCCCTGCATCCTGCTCTTGAGCCTTATCCCATCTTTCCTTGGCACAGAGCAAGACCTTGCAGGATATGCTTTCCACTACATCCTTAAACCTGGGCTACCTGCACCAAAATCCTACTTGGCTCGGAGGATGGATCAACACAGGTAAGCCTGGTCCTCAGCTGGAACAGAAAGAAAAACCTGCAGGTTGTCCAATACCTACTCAAAATCTGGCTGCGGCTCAGGTGGGTTCAGTTTTTCCTTCTTAGGCTTAGAAGTCGTCACTAGGAGTCAATATTCCTGATTTGCCCAGAACTGCCAGGATGAAGTACCACAGGAATGCCACACACAGCCAAGCCCTTGATTTTCTATAGGTATTTTTGCACCAGCTGATTACATTCCAATCCAATGTGACTCAACCCCTGGCTACAGGCACCAGGAAACGCAGTAACAGGAGCCTCTAATCTCTGCAGGAAGAAAGCCACCAGGATTAGGCATTCGACACACAAAAGCAGAGCATTTTATTTAAGTATTTTGTCTACCACCACATAGTTGACAACCATTTATAGCTTGCTTCCCTGTGAAGCTTCTCCCGTACTGCTTCCCAGCCTCACTACACCTCAGCCCTTGGGAAGCCGACCCTCAACTTTGACAAGCAGGAGACAAGGAAAGGCCTTCCCGTGTTCCATTAGGAAGGTCCCTCTGAGGAATATCCCCACTTTAATTCTCTCTCCACGCTCCTCAGAGGGCAAGCTGTACAACAGGATGTGTGGCCACCCAAACATTCCCCCTCACATTACAACGCCCCAGCCCACTCCAGCACTCTCTCCACTGCAAACACATTTGGGAACTCTCCCCTCTCCTCTTCCGCAAGGCTTCCTCCACTCTCATGTATGTGCAGCTTAGCTGGGAGAGTGGAAAGAGGTGCAGCCTCTGACAGTTCTGCTCCAAGTCCATTTATTCATCTCTGTCATATTCTTCCAATGCTATGGATGCCCCAGCCCCAGCTCCTCCATGGTTAGGCCTCCTCACCTTGCCCAGCCATCCCAAAATGTACACCACCATCACGCTCAGAGGGCAGACCGACAAATATCAGTAAAAACTTCCTTCTTCTTGCTTATCCCTACTCCAGGATCAATGAATGAACTTCTCATTCAAGTTTCTTGCATCCCCCTCCCCAGACCTCTCACCCCTTGTGATCCTGCTGTTTGGGATAGAATATAAAGATTCGTGGTCTTTCTCCCTAAGGGACTGCTCCTGTGGGAACACCTACATGCTGAGCCTGCTGAGCTTTCCCAACTCCCTCAGGTTGCAGAACTCCCAGGCTAGCTGTGAATGCTTCATTCAAGCCCTGTGTCTCCCAGTATTACTGTACTCCCAACTGTTCCTTCATAACCCAAGTATTTGTTCATGAGTAGGGACCTCCTCGCCCTCTCTCCCATTTGGCGTTACCAAAACCTCCTCCTTTGCACTTTATCCATCTGGAGGAGTTTTTTGTTTGTTTTAAAGCACTGTCCTCTCACAGTACTCTGGTCTACTGGTGCAGTTTCTTCCAGTATTATTTATATTGTTTTTGAAAGAACTCATCCATAAGACCATCTAGCATTTCCACCCTATTTCAAAGAAGGCCCATTTAATTTATCAGCTCTGCTAGAAACCAGCCATCCTGAGAAGTATCCAAGTAGAATTGATGGAACTGAAAACAGCACTGCACAGACATGCCTGATGTAACCAACCTATTAATTACACCCCTATTATACAAACTCTTCCTATGCCTTTCCTAATATAACCTACAGTCTCAGGAAGCTTGTGCATCCCAGTCCCATCACACAGCGGGATCAAATCTTCATCAGCCATAACTGACTGATGTGAGCCTAAACTGTCCTAACCGCCTCTGATAACAAAGACTGAGCAGCCTTCCCAGGAAATAATTCAGCATTTCACTGCTCTGACTGTCAGTAGAGATTCCCAGCACCTCACCAAACCCCTCTTCTCACACTCTGAGTCCATTATTTCTCCCACTCAACACAGATTTTTCTGGTTTTCCGCTGCTTCTTTGCGGCAACACCTCCTTTCGATTTTCTCTTTATTTTGAAGAGCTCCAGTTCCTTTAATTTCTCCTTGGAGATAATTTATTCCAGGATTCAGCTGCTCTCTGGTCTCTACTCTCTCTCAGCGGTCCGCACAGTTTCTCATGTGCGGCGTGAGGGAAAGGATAACTCATCTCTGCTGTGAGGGGATAACCAGGCACGTCACAGACACTGCCAAAAGGAACTGCCAGGACCCTGGATCCTGACCTGCTTGCACCCAATCTCTTGGTTCTCAGGGATTCAACCAAACCATCCTGCCCACAACATCCCTGTTGAAAAAAACCCCAAAACTAACGGCTGCAACAGCACAGCCAGGCTGCCAAAAAATCAAACAGCACAGCCCAACTAAAGCCAGGAAAGCTTTCTAACCATCAGTACCCAGGACATGAGTGAAATCCTCCTCCTTCCCCAAGCTCCTGAAGGAGACGGCTCTGACAGAAGGATTTTAACATGCCCACACCTCAGTCACGTCCGCTCAGCATCCCGGGCAAACGCAGCAGATTCACGGTATTTTTAATGGTTTTTTATGATTTTCTCACACATTTACTGCTACACTTAGCCCAAGGAGCGAAACCAAGCACGAATCTGAGCCTCTGTTAAATTAATCGCAAAGGTCAATTTAAATTTAGATAAAAACAAATTACTTCCAGGGCCGCACCCCTAAAGGAGACAGCTCGAACATTAATTACAGAAGCTGGAAAAGCCATTCCACACCTGAGCAGGGGCCGGGATTAACCGTGCAGTCAGCACGGCGGCACGAGTCACACTCCACACGTGGGAGCGAGCGCGCCGCGAATGCGGGACTGCCGGGATCCAGACACTCGATACCGACGGAACCTCCGGCATCCCGGGGCTGCCAAAACGTAGCGGCAGCGCCCGAGGAGCGAGCGGCACCCCGGAGATACCGGGCACAAACAACTCCTTGAACAGCACCCGAGGGACCACAGCGATGTGTCCGCTGCTCCAGCGGAGCTCAGAGCCCGCTCCGCCACCTGCTTAATGCTGTGACAAATGCGGTGGCTCCGCGCAGTTCCGTGATTACTTGTTTGGAGCAAAACAAAGGAGCGACAGGTGCACACCTCCGACAGAAGCTCTTTTAGAGGCAGCAATAAAACAGATTGTGGCAAAAGCCAGAAGGATATCCCACGGTTACACACTGTTCCCTTAGTTTAAAAAGAAAAAAATAGGGAAAAAAACCTCTCCCGGTATTTTTAGCAAATCTTTCGAGCTCCAAGACACAACCTGCTGCCTTTACAGGTTTTTTCCGCCCTGAGACACATGGGAAGCCGTGTGCTGCCAGTCTCCTCTTTTCCTGGCAAAGCCCCCAAGGAAGAGGGAGCGAACAGAGCCTGGCTGGCTTTGCCCCCCTCCCTCTCCCACCCGCCGCACCGACGGGGATGTGGGAAACCCCCCGAGCGCCTCTCCCTTGGCTGACCTTGAGGGGGGGCGGGAAGACAAGGGAGGAACAACACAACCGGGGGAAGAGGCGCTGCGCTGCCCGCTCGGGTCGGTGCCGCAGCTGCCGCTCCCGGTCCCGCTCCCGGCGGGAGCTCCGCGCCCCCCGCGCCCCCCCCGCTCCCGGCGGCCCCCG